>NC_045441.1:13524153-13551332 GCF_002776525.5 Piliocolobus tephrosceles | reverse complement strand
GGCCAGGCATGGTGGCTCACACCTGTAATCCCTGCACTTTGGGAGGCTGAGGCGGATGACTACTTGAAGCCAGGAGTTCGAGAGCAGCCTGGGCAACATAGCAAAACCCTGTCTATGAAAAAAAAGAAATAAACTGGGGTGGCCCATTCAGATTGAATTGTCATGTGCCCAGAAGGGCCAATGTCCAGCACACACCAATTCCAGAGTCCATCTGGGCTGGGGCTGACTCATCTAAGGGCTTGTGGCACGTGGATGTATCTCTACTGGAGGATCATTTCCCCGACTGGAAGCCGTTGGCTAGCCAAGGCCATGCCGGGCAGTGCCAGCTGAGGCCTCATCATTGCTTATTGGTTGACACCTTGACATAGCACCCTGTTTTTACCAAGTCTCTCTCTCTCTCTCTCTTTCTCTCTCTCATTTATTTATTTATTTGTTGAGACACAGCCTTGCTCTGTTGTCCAGGCTGGAGTGCAGTAGTGTGATCTTGGCACACTTCAGCCTCCGCCTTCCGGGCTCAAGAGAGTCTCCTGCCTCAGCCTCCCGAGTAACTGGGGTTACAGATGTGCGACACCACACCCAGCGAATTTTTGTATTTTTAGTAGAAATGGGGTTTCACCATGTTATCCAGGCTGGTCTTGAACTCTTGACGTCAAGTGATCCACCCGCCTCAGCCTCCCAAGTCTCTACTGAGTGCCTGGGGCTGTGTGGATTATGCAGCTGCAGCCTTATAACCAAAGAGCTAGCAGGGTGATGCTGGCCTCCGCAGGGAAGCCTCACTGCTGTCCCGTCTCTGTTCAGAGCCCATTCAGTCCCGCTGCGCAGTCCTCCGCTACACAAAGCTGACCGATGCCCAGATCCTCGCCAGGCTGATGAATGTTATCGAGAAGGAGAGGGTACCCTACACTGATGACGGCCTGGAAGCCATCATCTTCACGGCCCAGGGAGACATGAGGCAGGTATGTGGGCCACTACCATTCAGGCGTGGGCGTCCCGTGCCTGCCATGCCCCTTCCATGGGGAAGGGGAGGGAAGTGACTGCTGCACAAGGTACAACAAGAGAAAGAGACGGAGACCCGGCACCCTCCTGGGACAGTGGGCTGTCTAGCTCGGACTCCAAGAAGAGAGGCAGGGAAGGGCAGAGCTTTAAAAGTCACCCTGGAGGCTGAGGCAGGTAGATCACCTGAGATCAGGAGTTCGAGACCAGCCTGGCCGACATGGTTGAAATCCTGTCTCTACTAAAATATATATAAAAATTAGCCAGGTGTAGCCAGGCGCGGTGGCTCACACCTGTAATCCCAGCACTTTGGAAGGCCGAGGTGGGTGGATCACGAGGTCAGGAGATCGAGACCATCCCAGTTAACACTGTGAAACCCCGTCTCTACTAAAAATACAAAAAATGAGCTAGGCATGGTGGTGGGTGCCTGTAGTCCCCAGCTATTGGGGAGGCTGAGGTGGGAGAATGGTGTGAACCCGGAAGGCGGAGCTTGTAGTGAGCCGAGATAGCGCCGCTGCAATCCAGCCTGGGCGACAGTGAGACTCCATCTCAAAAGAAAAAAAAAAACAAAAAAACAGCCGGGCATGGTAGTGGGTGCCTGTAATCCCAGCTACTCAGGAGGCCGAGGCAGGAGAATTGCTTGAACTTCAGAGGCAGAGGTTGCAGTGACTCGAGATTGTGCCACTACATTCCATGCTTGGTGACAGAGTGAGACTCTGTCTCAAAAAAAAAAAAAAAGTCACTCTTGGCCTGGTGCCGTGACTCACACCTATCATCCCAGCACTTTGGGAGGCAGAGGTGGGAGGATCGCTTGCTCTTCCTCATAACTCTCTCAGCTGCTTTCTTTGGTTCACTTCTGCCCTGCTGAACCCCAATCATATGAGCTTATCCATCTGACAACCCCCTTGCCACCCAGGCCGCTGTTGCAGACAGGCATATTACCAAATGTGGCACCCACAAAGTCATGGCTACCAGCCCTGGTGGGGCTCTCAGCAGTGTCAGGAATCCTTTACAATTTTCCCTTCCCCAAATCGCACTGAGTTGTGCATTGATTCATTCAGCCGTTCACCGAACACTTAACTCTGGTTCTTAGTAGCTGCCAGGCACCATGCTAGTGGAGAACTCACGGAGTGTAATGAGAAGTATTCTCTGCTTTCCGGACCAGCCTGGGCAACATAGCAAGACTCCCGTCTCTACCCAAAAAGAAATAAATATAAAAATCATCCTGACATGTGTTTGCTCCTGAACAGGTGCTGAACAATCTGCAGTCCACCTTCTCAGGATTTGGCTTCATTAACAGTGAGAACGTGTTCAAGGTACAAGCGCTGGTGTGGGTGGTACCGCCAGCAGAAGCCGTGCTTCCCTACGGGGACCAGCGGGGCTGAGGAGCTGGGCTGGCAGCGGGGACGGACACCCGGCTGCTCTCGTGAGTGCCGGGGAGCCCACCCTGCTTCTGTCTGTCCTCTCCCTGTTGCTGCTTTTGCTGCACACGTTGGAGAGTTTCAGGGGACCTGGAATGTCACTTGTGTGTGGTAGGTGAGGGAGGACCACTGATGCGTCTGACTCAGGGCCAAGCAATTTCTGACACGTCTTATTTGATCCCAGTGACTTCCCTGCACAGAGGTTCTTACTATCACATTGTGAGTGATGACATGGGACCCCCTGGCCCCTAAAGGGCAGGCAGGAGCACTGTGCTATTCCCCAGCAGCCTTCAGACCCCACACCCCGGGTTTTTTCTGCAATGCCATACCCTTCTCCCCACTTCTGCCCCTGGAGGGTGGGTAGCAACCCTCAAAGCCAGGCCGAGGAAAAGGGCTCTCACTTACTCTCCCGTGTCGGCAAAACATTTTTCTCTTGGGAATTCTTTTGAAAACTGCTTCCATATCCCGATAACTCAGCATCTAAATGCCATTTGGGAGACTCATTTCCTCCTTATTTGGGTAGAAACTAGGAAGGGCTGTCCAGACTTTCAGTCTATAGCTCTTTCTTACCAGGTTTGTGGACAACAGACAAGCTATTTTTGAAGCATCTGGGTAGACCTGGGCAGTGAACGCATTTTCGAGGCCACTTAGGAAAGGGAGGCCCGCTCAGAAACAGCGGTGATGGTTTGGGCCCTGTTTTGTCTTGGAGGGTCACTGAGGGCTCAGGAAACCATGGCCTCTACTGGGAAAAGGCAAGGGCAGGTGTGGGTGGCCTCTGGAGCCATCAGGAGACTTTCATTCGGAAGATTTAGGGGTCGACATTGCACTGGAGGCAGAGCCTCATGCCAGTGCGGGGAATGCTCAGGAACGAGTCCCCAGCACCATCCACCCACCTGCTGGAGCAGCGGGACCCCTCCTTTAGGGTGTCGGGCTGAGGCTAGGGGACCCTTTGCAGGGTAGGCCAGTTCCTCCTCCGGGCTGGAGGTGGGAATTGGCCCAAAGGACCTCCCAGTTCTAAAGTGAATTCCAATTGGTTCTGGGCAAATGGCCCCCCCAAGTGATCTAAGACAGGTGGCTGGCGGCTTTAAAGCTGTCCCCGAGTGAGCATCCTTCACAGGCCCTTGGTTGCTCTCTTGTTCATCTGTCTTGTGTTTGGGACATTTATCTTCCTGGTGCTGGAAGCACTTCTCTTTGGTGGTGAGAGGGGCATTCCCCAAACTCATTCTGGTTGCTGGAGAATTTGATGATAACAACAGGTTGAGTAGTTTTACCCATAGATTGCCCGGAAGTTGGTCTGCTGGGGCCTCCCCCGTCACATTGTCCCTTCCAGCCCCTGACCGCCTTTCCTTTCCCTTTGGCCAGGTCTGTGACGAGCCCCACCCACTGCTGGTGAAAGAGATGATCCAGCACTGTGTGAATGCCAACATCGACGAAGCCTACAAGGTTGGCCTCCTTCCCCCCGTCCTGGCAGAGGAACCACTCATTTCTTGGGCAGAGGAGAGAGGGAGCCCTTCTAGTGCCAGGGACATTATACACATCACTCCATTAATTCTTGAAATCTTGGGAGGCTGAGGCAGGAGGATTTCTTGAGCCCTGGAGGTCAAGGCTGCAGTGAGCTTTGCTTGCGCCACTGCACCCCAGCCTGGTGACAGAGTAAGACCCTGTCTCAGGAAAAAAAAAAATTATTAGTATCATGCTGTGTGTTAATCTGTTTAGGAGCTGGAAAAAAAAATCGTGCCAAGAGTTGGGTGCACTTTACTGATGAGAAAACTGATTCAGAGAGGCTGAATTCCTTGTCCTAAATCTCTGTGTTTATTTCTTTTTTATTATTTTTTTAGAAACAGAGTCTTACTCTGTTGCCCAGGTTAGAATGCAGTGGCGCAGTCACAGCTCGCTATAGCCTCAACCTCTCAGGCTCAGGCGATCCTCCCACCTCAGCCTCCCAAGTTGCTGGGACTACAGGCACACGTCACTATACCCAGCCCTAAGTCATATGGTTTAAAAGCAGTAGAACTAGAATTCAAAATGGTGTTTTTCTCCTGTAATTATATCCTCTGCAAGAGAAATTTGTCAGCCAAAGTCAGGAGGAAAGACCAGCCTAGCTCCTTCTCCAGGGAAGCCATCTTCTCTCCGGTTAAGGGAGGTGTCCCCATCCATTCTCATAGGCATAGGCATTCTGGGACCCAGCAGCCCCCAGCTAGCCACGGGAGGAGGGAGCAGGAAGATTCTACCCTGACAATGGGACTGGGTGCCGTGAGCAGATTCCAGCAGGTGTGGCTAGGGCTCAGGTGACCTCAAGCCACGTGGGTGTGGTGTGGTTGGTGTGGTTCAAGGTAATTGATCCAATCATAGTTTCCCTCTGCCTACCCCCTAACAAACTAGGCTGGAAGTTGACTGGGTTTAGGGCAGAGTTCCACCTAATGTGAAACCGGAGTGCAAGGCGGGGAGACTGAGCAGAGACTCAGGCCCAGGTCCCTGAGTGGACCTGAAGAAAGCCTTCAGATTTGTGGGCACAGAGCTTCTCTGCCCCCCTCAATTCACCCCAAGATGCCAAAGCAAAGGCAAAAAAGTCCCTGCAGCCTGGGCGGGGCAGGTGGGTGGGAAGCAGAGGCTGGGATTACCCAGTCAGGGTGTGCTCCGGGCTCGTCCTGCAGAGGTTGCATTGGGACTGCAACTGGGTGAAGCTAGCAGATGAATAGTCTGCTTTTTCCACTCTGCTGTACCTAGTCATCAGATTAATAAATTGTTTTAAGAGCTCTGGATCAAGAGATTACATGGGTGTGGTAGTATACCATTTTGCAACACAGCTTAAAACGTTTGCAGTAGGCTGGGCTCAGTGGCTCCTCCCTGTAATCCCAGCACTTTGGGAAGTCAAGGCAGGAGGATTGCTTGAGGCCGGGAACTTGGGACCAGCCTGGGCAACATAGCAAGACTCCATCTTTATATTACTGAAAAAAAATATTTAAGCAAATCAAAAATACATTTGCAATGTTATCTCTCTATCTGCCATGAAAATCAGTTAAAGTAACCCCATGTGACCTGAAGGGTGGGCCCCACCAGCTGGGATGAGTCTCAAAATCACATGGTTTCTTACAGTTTAAAGTGTTAAGCAGCCTTTTCTGTCTCCTTTGTCTAGATTCTTGCTCATCTGTGGCATCTGGGTTACTCACCAGAAGATATCATTGGCAACATCTTTCGAGTGTGTAAAACTTTCCAAATGGCAGAATACCTGAAACTGGAGTTTATCAAGGTCAGTGAGAGTGTAGAAGTGCCTCTGTCTTCAAGAGTGTGGGCCATAGTGGCCGGGTGCCGTGGCCCACACCTGTAATCCCAGCACTTTGGGAAGCCAAGGCGGGCAGATCACCTGAGGTCAGGCGTTCGAGACCAACCTGGCCAACGTGGTGAAACCCCCTCTCTACTAAAAATACAAAAATTAGCTGGACGCAGTGGCAAGCACCTGTAATCCCAGTTACTTGGGAGGCTGAGGGAGGAGGATCGCTTGAACTTGGAAGGTTGCAGTGAGCCAAGATCGCACCACTGCAGTCCAGCCTGGGCAGCAGAGTGAGACTGTCTCAAAACAAAAGAAAAGACTGTGGGCCCTGGCTTCGCTTTCTCTTTTTGCTCACAGGCCTGGCACCTAGAAGGCGCTCAGTGTTTCCCAGCTGCAGCGGGAGGGAGGGTGTGTCGTAATCCCTTTGAGTTACTATAAAGGAATACCAGAGACGGGGTCATGTAGAAAGAAAAGAGGTTGATTTGGCTCACAGTTCTGCAGGCTGTACATGTAGCGTGATGCCAGCATCTGCCTCTAGGGAGGGGTTCAGGCTGCTTCCGCTCATGTTGGAAGGGGAAGGGAGAGCCTGTGCGTGCAGAGATCGGCTGTCGAGAGAACGGAGGGAGGTGCCAGGCCCATTTGAACAGCCAGCTCTCCAGGGACCTAATTGATCCAGAACTCACTACCTTGGGGCAGGCACCAAGCCATTCACGTGGGATCGTCCTCGTGACCCGAACATCCCAACATTGGGGACCAAATTCCAAATGAGATTGGGAGGGGCAGACGTCCAAACTAAATCAACGTGGCTGATTGTCCTGAGGACCAAGTTTGTTTCACACAGTCCTGATTTTCTTCATTCAAGGCTGTCTTGTCTATTGATTGATTGATTGATTTTCAAGGTCAGATTGAGGTTTAATTTACATAGAATAAAATTCAGCCTATTAGGTACAGGATACACGCAGTCAGTCACGCAAAAACCATCACCATTAGGATGCGGAATCTGTCATCCCAGAACAACTCACGTGTCCCTTTGAAGCCAGCCCCCTCCCTGACTACCACTTGGAGACTACTGGTATAGTTTCTGTTTGGGGATACAGTTTTCCAGAATATCATAAATGGAATCATGTAGAACTTAGCCTTCTGAGTCTGGCTTCTTTCTTTCACTGTAGCAGAAATGCCTTTCAGATGTGTCCACGTTGGTACTTCCAGCCATGCGTCAGTCCGTTGTATCACTGAGAAGTAATCCATCGTGTGCACGTACCACAGTTTGCTCATCTGTTCATCAGCTGGAGGACATTTGGGTTTACAGATTGTGGTGACTGTGAATAAAGCCAGTGTAAACATTTGCATATATGGATTAGTGTGAATGCAAATGTTAAGTTTTTCTTTTTCCCAAGTAAGTTCCCAGGATTGCCTGGGAAAATGATAAGTGTATGTTTTACTCCATAAGGAACTGCTGAACGGTTTTCCAAAGTGACTGCAGTACGTGCATTCCCAGCAGCATTCCGGAGCATGCTCAACCTACTCGCCACGCGGAGTGCTCAGTTTGGTTTTTAAACCATTCTGATAGGTGTGTAATGACCGGTTGCAGTGGCTCACGCCTGTAATCCCAACTACTCATGAGGCTGAGGGAGGAGGGTCGCTGGAACCCAGGAGGTGGAGGTTGCAGGAGATTGAGATCACACCACTGCACTCCAGCTTGGGCGACAAGAGTGAGACTCCTTCTCAAAAAAAATAAAATAAAATAAATAACAACCACCAAATAACCTAATAGGCATGTGATGAGCTCTCATTGTGGCTTTAATTTGCGTTTCCCTAATTAATATGCTGAACATTTAATCATGTGCTCCTTTGCCTTCCAGAGTCTTCTTTGATGAAGCATCTATTCATATGTACCCATTTTTTAAAGTTTTACATTTTTTATATTTTTGGTAGAGACGGAGTGTCCCGTGTTGCTGAGGCTGGTCTTGAACTCCCAGGCTCAAGTGATCCTCCCTCCTCGGCCTCCCAAAGTGCTGGAATTACAGGTGTGAGCCACTGCACCTGGCCTGCATCTTTTATGTTTTTGAGAGACAGGGTCTTGCTCTGTCACCCACGCTGGAGTACAGTGGTACAATCATAGTTCACTGCAGCCTCAACCTTCCAGGCTCAAGCAATCCTCCCACCTCAGGCTCCCGAGTAGCTGGGACTACAGGCGTGTGCCACTACGCTTAGATCGTTTTTATTTTCTTTTTTTTGTAGAGTTTGGGTGTTGCTGTGTTGTCCAGGCTGATCTCCAGCCCTGGGCTAGTGATCCTCCTGCCTTAGTCTCCCAGAGTGCTGGGATTATAGGTGTGAGCTACTGCTCCAGGTCTAAATCTACCCATTTTTTAATTGGGTTGTTTGTTTTTTATTACTGAATTTATTTATTTACTTAATTTATTTTTGAGATGGAGTCTTGCTCTCTCGCCCAGGCTGGAGTGCAGTGGTGCTATCTCGGCTCACTGCAACCTCCGCCTCTCAGGTTCAAGTGCTTCTTCTGTCTCAGCCTCCCGAGTAGCTGGAATTGCAGGCATGCGCCATCATGCCTGGCTAATTTTTGTATTTTTAGTAGAGATGGGGTTTCACCATGTTGATCAGGCTGGTCTCAACTCCTGGCCTCGTGATCCACCTGCCTTGGCCTCCCAAGGTGCTGGGATTACAGGCACCAGCCACTGCACCCGGCCTTTATTACTGAACTTTTGAGAATTCTTTATAGTCTGGATGCAAGTTCTTTATCAGATATATAAATATTTTCCTCTAGCCTGGCTTTCCGTGCCACCGCCCACTCAGTTTCTTAACAGTATCTTTGAAAGAACTATCCTTTTAGGAAATAAATTGAACTTTAGGTAAACATAATCCATCGCATCTTAGCATTCATTTTCCGGCTGGAGTTGGAATTCCTCATGCTGATTTTGAACAAACCATTAGTTCAGTTTGTTTCTGTTTTTATTTTTATTTTTTCAGTTCAGACTTTAAAAAAGAACTCCCCCACTTACTAACCAGATTTGAATGTGGTTTGTTTTTCAGGAAATTGGATACACTCACATGAAAATAGCAGAAGGAGTGAACTCCCTTTTGCAGATGGCAGGCCTCCTGGCCAGGCTGTGTCAGAAGACAATGGCCCCGGTGGCCAGTTAGAGCAGAGACTTCGCTGACTGACTGACAGGAGCCCTATCCTGAGGTACAGGAGCTGTGGCTTTCTGATGGGGGAAAATGCCGCCTTAGGCTGGAGCCAGCATGACTGCCGTTTAAACTCCAGTGGCCGGCCAGGCGCGGTGGCTCACGCCTGTAATTCCAGCACTTTGGGAGACTGAGGCAGGTGGATCACCTGTGGTCAGGAGTTCGATACCAGCCTGGCCAACATGGGGAAACACTGTCTCTACTAAAAATATAAAACTTAGCTAGGTGTGGTGGCGGGCACCTGTAATCCCAGTTACTCGGGAGGCTGTGGCAGGAGAATCGCTTGAACCCAGGAGGTGGAGGTTGCAGTGAGCCAAGATCACACCACAGCACTCCAGCCTGGGTGACAGAGAGAGACTCCGTCTGGGGGGAGAAAATTTAAATAAATAAACTCCCGTGGCTTTCATGATTGCTTCTGGGACATCTGTGCCTCACGAGTGTTTGCGTTCAGCCTCCGCCCCACTGATGTGGTACGGGGCGGAAAGGCGCAGAGGAGCTAAGGGTGGTCTCTGATCTGTGTGTGGGTTGACATTTTAGCTAATAAAGCCTTGCAGTGTTTGTCGGCAATAAGGTGACCACGTGAAGCCTCGAGGAAAACCAGCTTCCTGTCTCTGCTGGCCTTGGCAGCCTACAACAAGTAGAAAAGGCGATTAGATAGTAGACCCACAAGCTCATCTCGGTTCTTCTAGAAGCCTGAAGGAGCCACTTCCCCAGGGCGAGGGCAGGGTTTGCCGTCATTTCCTATTTAGACTGACTTCTCAGAATGGCCAGGTGGCGAGCCTCTCAGAGAGGGCCGCAGAGTGGAGAGACGCAGCCCAGCCCTCAGGAAAACACCGTGACGCCCTTCCTGTGTTCTAGACCATACTCTTTGTGCTTGCTTTAGAATTCCCCGGGGAATTTCCTACTAATTTGTAGAATTGCCTTTTTTTTTTGTAAGATACTATTTTGTTTCCTTTTTTTTTTTTTAATTTAATTTTTTTTATTTTTAAGATAGGGTCTTGCTCTGTTGCCCAGGCTAGAGTGTAGTAGGCCAATCTTGACTCACCGCAGCCTCAGCCTCCCAAGTAGCTGGGACTACAAGCATGCACCATGATGCCCAGCTAATTTTTAAATTTTTTGTAGAAGTGGGTCTCGCTATATTGCTGGGACTGATCTCAAACTCCTGTCCTCAAGTGATCCTCCCACCTCAGCCTTCTGAGTAGCTGGGACTACAGGCATGCATCACGATGCTCAGCTAATTTTTAATTTTTTGTAGAAATGGGGTCTTGCTATATTGCTGGGACTGGTCACAAACTCCTGGTCTCAAGTAATCCTCCCACCTCAGCCTCCCAAAGTGCTGGCATTACAGGTGTTAGCCACCATACCTGGCCCATTTGGGCACAGTGGCTCACGCCTGTAATCCCAGCACTTTGGGAGGCCAAGGCCGGCGGATCACATGAGATTGGGGTTCAAGGCCAGCCTGGCCAACACAGAGAAATCCCGTCTCTACTAAAACACGAAATTAGCTGGGCATGGTGGTGCATGCCTGTAATCCCAGCTACTCAGGAGGCTGAGGCAGGAGAATTGTTTGAACCCAGGAGGCAGAGATTGTAGTGAGGCAAGATGGTGCCATTGCACTCCAGCCTGGGTGACAGAGCGAGACTCTTACAAAAACAAGGAAGAGAAGCTTGTCCCTGAGGTTGTGCAGTCAGGACTTCAGGGTGTGAAGTAACACGCAGGCAGCAGTTGGGTTCTAGACGTTTCTTCGGATTTCCTAACTTGTTGCATTAATTTCCTCTCATGGGAAGAGTCCCTGGGCCATCCCAGAAAGACGGCTGGACTTGGGAACTAAGACCCCATCCGCAGGCCTGATGCCCTCAGGGTCCCTTTTTATTAAACAGGAGCTGTGGCCATCATTCCCTTAAGGTTTTTTGTATTTGGTTATGTTTTTTGAGACAAGGTCTCCCTCGTTCGCCCAGGCTGGAGTGCAGTGCTGCAGTCACCATTCACTGCAACCTTCTGGGTTCAAGTGATTTTCCTTCCTCAGCCTCCCAGGTAGTTGAGACTACAGGCATGCACCACCACGCCCAGCTAATTTTTGTATTTTTATGAAAGGTTTTTTACCTGAAGCAGGGGAAAGGAGACACAGGATAATCATTGCTTTTCAACTAAAATGGTTTTATTGAGATGTTTTGGTTGGAGGAGATACTTTTTCTGGCAGCATTTCTGACTCAGAAGGTCCCTCTGGGCCCCAGCTCTTCCATGAGACAGTCACATTACTGTCCAATCAGCTCTGCGGAGGCCAGCCCTGGAGCAGAGGAGGATTCCGGGCCATGGAGGAGACCTACTCCGCCCCTTTCTGGTCACTACTTCCCTAAACTCTCACGCACTATTGTCCATAGCAAATGACATCTCCACTGAAAGCGCATAAAGATGGCGACAGCCTCATTTCTTCCTCAGTGAACTGAAGCCCAAAGAAAGGGGAGGTCCCACTAAAGGGGAAGAGAGCCAGGGCCCCGCCCAACCAGGATGCTGAAATTAACTACATGTAATGCTTTCTAGGAGACAACACAGAAATCTCTACTCTGAAATCCAGAATATTAAATATGGCTCCCCCTCTATAAGTTAACTGGACAAGCTTATCAATCCTTTAAGACCCCGGCAACCAACAATAGCAATTAGGAATCCAAATTCATCGCACAAAAGGACACAGATACCAGTGTTGGACAATGGTTTTGGTACGGGGACAGGGCGACAGCTTATCCTAAATCCTGCGCATCCATCCATACCAGGAGCCGGGTTACCCTCGGTACCAGGTGCCTGCCCTACAAAGCCTGGGGTGGGAGAGGGCTTGGCGGCAGGGCTGCAGCTGCTGTGGGTAACTGTCCTTTCCCGGGCTATGCGTGCCTGGCCATGTGGTCCTCGGGGTGGCTGGTTCTCCTTCCAGGAGCAACCATGGCAGGGGCTTAAAAGTTGAGTAGCTCTGGGAAATGGTCCTTGGAAGGCAGCGACAGGTCCATGAGCACAGTAGTCCCTCTTCGCCTTGGCTCCTTAAATAAAGAGGAAAGTTTGTAGAAGGAGGTTTGCCTTGATCCGTATTTTGTTCCTGAGAACCAGAACCACTGGTATGGGGACAGCTCACAGCAGCTCAACCTCCTAGACTCAAGCTATCCTCCCACCTCAGCCTCTGAGTAGCTGGGACTAGTGCACCACTACACCTGGCAAATTTGTATATTATGTGGAGACAGCGTTTCGCCATGTTGCCCACCCCTGTCTCCACTGCTGCCACCCCTGGCCCAGATGGCACCAGTGCCTGGGTCCTTCCTGGGCTTCCTGTACCCACTCTCCCAGTACCCATTTGTCTGCCCAACAGCCAGAGAAATTGAATTAGAAACATCCAGCCAGTCTTTTGTCCAAAACCTTCCCATTGGCCGGGCGTGGTGGCTGACGCCTGTAATCCCAGCACTTTGGGAGGCTGAGGTGGGCCGGCGACCCTGAGGTCAGGAGTTCGAGACCAGCCTGACCAACATGGCGAAACCCCATCTCTACTAAAAAAAAAATTAGCCAGGCGTGGTGGCACGTGCCTGTAGTCCAGCTACTCGGGAGGCTGAGGCAGGAGAAACCTGAACCCAGGAAGCAGAGGTTGCAGTGAGCCAAGATCGCACCACTGCACTCCAGCCTGGGTGACAGAGCGAGACTCCTTCTCAAAAAACAAAATAAATACAAAAAAATTAGCCAGGTGTAGTGGCAGATCCCTGTAATCCTAGGCTGAGGCAGGAGAATCGCTTGAACCCAGGAGGTGGAGGTTGCAGTAAGCTGAGATTGTGCCGTTGCACTCCAGCCTGGGCAACAGGAATGAAAAAAAAAGAAAAAACAACCTTTCGGTCTCCCTCCCTCCCTCCCATCTCATGCAGTAAAACCCCAAGTGCTGGCCCTGCCTGGTCAGCCTCCCCACCTCCGGCCTCGACCTCCACTAGTTTCCCCTCACCCGCTCCTCCCCACCCTGGCTTTGCTCAGACCTGTGGGGCTCATTCCACCCTGGGGCCTCCGTTGTCCCCTCTGCCTGGATGCCCTTCCCCCAGATGGGGTGCGCAAGGGAGCTCTGAAAGGCTTCTCTAGCCTCCTTCCTTAAATTGCAACACCCCGTCGTGCCCACAGCCCCACACTACTTCCTGCCCCGCTTCCCTGTTTTGTTTATCTCTGCCGGACTTACCACCAGTGAACATGCCATGTCTTCTTACCTGTTTTCTTTCTTTTTTTTTTTTTTTTTGACAGGGTCTCACTCTGTCATCCTGGCTGGAGTACAATGGTACGTACCATCATAGCTCACTGTAGCCTTGAACTCCCGGGCTCAAGTGATCCTCCTGCCTCAGCCTCCCAAGTAGCTGGGACTACAGGCACACACCACTATGCCCAGCTAATTTTTAAATGGTTTTGTTTTTTGAGATGGAGTCTTGCCCTGTTGCCCAGGCTTGAGTGCAGTGGCGTGACCACAGCTCACTGCAGCGACCGTGGCTCATTGCAGCCTTGACCTCCCAGGCTCAAGTGATCTTCCCACCTCAGCCTCACGAGTCAGTGGGACTCTAGGGCATCCACCACCATTCCTGGCTAATTTGAAAAGTTTTTGTAGAGGCTGGACATAGTGGCGCGTGCCTGTAATCCCAGCTACTTGGAAAGCTGAGGCACAAGAATCGCTTGAACCCAGGAGGCAGAGGTTGTAGTGAGCCGAGATCATGCCACTGCACTCCAGTTTGAGTGACAGTGATACTCTGTCTCATTAAAAAAAAAAAAAAAAAAAGTTTTTGTAGAAACAGAGGTCTTGCTATGTTGCCCAGGCCGGCCTCAAACTCAGAGGCTCAAAGGATCCTCCCGCCTCAGCCTCCCGAAGTGCTAGGATTTATAGGCATGACCACTGTGTCTGGCCCTATCTGTTTTCTCTCTCCCACCAGAACGTAAGTTCCAAGGGGTCAGGGGTTTCCTGTTCTTTATGTTGGTGTCCCCAGCGCCTAGAGCAGGACTTGCCCATAGCAAGGGCCCAGTGGATACTGGTTGAATGAATGACCTGGGGCTCTGCACACTCGGCTCAAACTCCTGCACCTGCCTCTGGGGCTGACTGTTGACCGCCCAGGTTCAACGTGGTTTCCACCCTCCAGCCTGCTCACTGAGATGACGGCCTGGGTCTCCCAGGTGGGGGCTCTGGGCAGCCTTGAAGGCCCTCTGGGGATCCATCCTGCTTCCCAAGCGGTAGACCCAGCCTGGGCTTTGATGTCTGATGTCTGACCACTGGGGCTTCCATCTCCTGCTGCCCTTACTCCAAGATGTGACCTTGGGCAAGTGGCTTAACTGCTCTGTGGCTTTGGGTGCCAAGAGATGGTGCACGTGTGAACGCTTAGCATCACACCATCTCACTGGCCTGCGGTGGCTCCTCAGTGCGTCTCAACCACTGTTACATTTCCCAGTGTCCCCGCCTTCTGTCTGTTTTCAGCACTGACCGAGTGCCTGCTGGGCTGAGGCTTTGTGTGCGATGTCTTGTCTGTTTATTTGTTTATTGAGACGGAGTCTCGCTCTCTCCCAGGGTGGAGTACAGTGGTGTGATCTCTGCTCACTGCAACCTCCGCCTCCAGGGTTCAAATGATTTTCCTGCCTCAGCCTCCCAAGTAACTGGGACTACAGGCGCCCACCACCACGCCTGGCTCATTTTTTGTGTTTTTAGTAGAGATGAAGTTTCACCATGTTGGCCAGGCTGGTCTCAAACTCCTGACCTCAGGTGATCTGCCTGCCTCGGCCTCCCAAAGTGCTGGGATTACAGGCGTGAGCCACTGCGCCCAGCCATGTGTGCGATGTCTTGTCTGAGAGGGGGGCACTATGTGAGGAACTAAGTTCTGGGAGGTTGTCACTTGGTCCAAGGTGGCAGCCGGGAAGATGCAGTGGAGTTGGGAGACCCACCCGGTGCCCACTCCTTTGCCCCCAAAGTCACCAGAATTCCCTGCCTGATGCCCCTGGCCAGAACACAGGAACAGAGTCGCCAAGCCGCCCTCTTGGAGCACCCATGGGTGCACCCTGCAGCCCCCACCATGGCCCCTCCACCCACACTCTCGGCTGTTCCCTTGGATTGGGGGTCCTGCAGCCTGGCAAGACCTCTGGTCCTTGGCCCACAGCAGCTGGAGAGCAGGAGCTGTACCTTTCTTGGTCTGCCCTAGGCTTCTGTGGCCGACACCTCCCCATTCACGTAATCCGGTTCCCCATCGTCCTCCTCGTCTGGGCTTCCCACCGGGCCAGGGGAGACTTGTCTCTGGAGTTGCCCTGCAGACCAGTGGGCAGACAGGTCATCGAGTGGTTCATGTGGAGACACCCATAACTATTCCCCCAGACTCAGACCCCCAGACTCCACAAAACAGCCTGCGGGAAATGCCATGCCGGACGGGTTCTGGCAGTGTGTGTCTGTCCAGTCTCTGGGATTTGCTGAAGATCGTCCTGCTCTGAGAGCAGGTGAATGTGTTACTGCATGCATGCAGCTGGACGGGGCGGCCTGCCCGGGAGGACCTGACCCCACCCCGGAGGCTGGGTGGCTGCTGAGGGCCGTCCTGTGTGGTTCAAGGTCTCTGCAGCTGCCCCTGCACCCAGGCATCACTGCAGGGTTAGCTGGACTGGCTGGAGGGAAGCCCACTTTCAGCCCGCCCTTCCAGGCCAGTCCCTCAAGCCTGCCCTAAGTGGGCCACCCTGCATCCTCTTCTGGCCACCTACCCATGACCCTCCTGGACTCGCGCCACTGATGGATGGATGCTGAGTTCTGATAATCCTCGGATTCCTCATCATCTTCCGGGGAGGCAGCGGGACAGAGATCAGAAGTGGAGCCAGTCTTCAGGGCCGGCGACAGGATGTGGTCCCCTCTGCAGAGGCCGCCTGTGCCGTCCTGCTGGGCAACTGCAGAGAGGGAGAATAGGCCCCCCGGCTCAGTCCCACAGAGGCACCAGGAGCCAACAGAGCCTCCTCCGAGGATACTAGGGGCAAGACTCTACCCAAAGGTACCCAGGGATCTGACAGCCTTCGGTTTCAAAAGTGGGGGTGGCCTTTGAGCAGGGGGGAGTGCAGGGGCCAAGGAGGCCTGCTGCTCCCGGCCCCAGCCTGCCCCTGGCTGGGCAGCCTCACCTGGCTCTGTGGTTTTCTGCTTGCAAATGAGCACATTCTCATAGGAATTGGCATCATCTGTAGGAGAGAGAGGAGCGGGCACGGGGTGTGTGCAGGCCCTGCAAGGCCTGGCTCGTCCTCCGCCTCTGTCCTGCCTTCCTTTTGCAGGGGACCTTTCCTGCCAAGCCCTAGCCCTCTGGGTCCTCTGGGACCTCAAGCCTTCTCCTGGATGAGCTTCCTAATGGGCGCTGGCCTGGCGCCCCTGTAGGCTTTTCCCTGAGCACTGAGCTCCTTCTCTGTCTTGTTTCTTGTTGAAATGGTGTCCGCTCTGTCACCCAGGCTGGAGGACATTGGCAAAGTCATAGCTCACTGCAGCCTCCAACTCCTGGCTCAAACGATCCTCCTACCCCTCAGCCTCCTGAGTAGCTGGAACTACAGGCACATACCACCGTGCCCAGCTAACTTTTAAAATTTTTTGTAGAGAGAGGATCTCGCTGTGTTGCCCAGCCTGGTCCCCAACCCTAAACTTAGGCGATCTTCCCAAAATGCTGGGATTACAGACATGAGTCACTGTGTCCAGCCTCCTTCTCTATCTTCTGAGATCCCCTCCAAATGCACTTGGGAGGAGGAGGTACTCTGGGGGAAGGTTGCAATTCAGGCCCACGATGGGTGGCTGGAGGAAGGGAGGGAGGCAGGGGCAGCCTCAGAGGCTCATCTCTAATCAGGAGCTTTCCCTAGAGCCACTGCCAGGAGGGGCTGGACTCTTCCAGACAGGGCAGGGCAGGCTGGGGACGCTTTGCTCAGGGACCCAGGCTGAGTGTGGCACCTCAGCGCCTGGCACCCCATCTTGTAATGGGGAAGCTGGGCTCTGACCGATGCCCCACCCAAAATCCATCAGTGATGCTGGAGTCCTAAGAAATGAGCACTGCTGGCCTGGTGGGGTGGCTCACGCCTGTAATCCCAGCACTTTGGGAGGCCGAGGCGGGCGGATCACCTGAGGTCAGGAGTTGAAGACCGGTCTGGTCAATACAGTGAAACCCCGTCACTAACAGAAATACAAAAAATGAGCCAGGCATGGTGGTGGGCACCTGTAATCCCAGCTACTTGGGAGGCTTATGCAGGAGAATCGCTTGAACCTGGGAGGTGGAGGTTGCAGTGAACCAAGATCGTGCCATTGCACTCAGCCTGGGTGACAGAGCAAGGCTCTGTCTCAAAAAAAAAAAAACGGAGGTGGCAGTGGTGGGGGCAGAAGAGGACCCCCCAACACCTACCCAGCATGGTCCAGGCAGGAGCCAGGTCAGGCAGCTGGATTCAAGCCCCGGCCCATGCACCTCTCAGCAGGCTCCTCCCACCCTGAGTCCTCAGTTGCCCTTTTTTTTTTTTTTTTTTGAGATGGAGTCTTGCTCTGTTACCCAGACTGGAGTGCAACAGCATGATCTCAGCTCACTGCAGCTTCCGCCTCCCAGGTTCAAGCAATTCTCTTGTCTCAGCCTCCCGACTAGCTGAGATTACAGGCATGCACCACCATTCCTGGCTAATTTTTTTTTTTTTTGTATTTTTGTAGAGACGGGGTTTCACCATGTTGGCCAGGCTGGTCTTGAACTCCTGACCTCAGGTGATCCACCCACCTTGGCCTCCCAAAGTGCTGGAATTACAGGCGTGAGCCACCGCACCCAGCCTCTCAGTTGTCCTTTCTACAAAGCAAAGGTATTCAGGGACCAAGGTTCTGGTGGCCTCAGAGCCTGCAGGGATCACCGTCCCGGGTACCTTCTGGGCTCAGGAGGAGATGCTCAGTCCTCGTTGACAAGGACCTGGCCTCCCCCGACCTCCCCGAGCCAGCCCTCTAGTTCCCTGCCCCTGTGGCCCACTCCTGTCTCCCATGCCTGTGCCCACAGCTCCCATGCTGACCCGCCTGCCCCCTAACCCTCCTTGGCCCCTGCCTGCAGCACCAGCCTCCTGTCCACCCAGCCGGCTCTGCCAATTCACCTGAACCCAGGCCCAGCCTCGTCTGCTGGAGGTGTGGCTTCTGCCCTGAGCTCCCACTCTACTTCCTCCCCCACCACCGGCTTTGTCCTTCACCTCACCTTCCGGGGGCTTCCGGAACCGCCCCCAGTTGTAATACTCCATGGCAATGGGGTCTCTGGCCAAGAGAACATACATAGCACAGGTTTCAGGGCAGGCTGGAGGTCGAGTTGGGGGGCTCTGCAGGGGGACGGTGAGGCCAGGGCTGCTCCCACTATTGCTGGTCATGGGGGTCTGCCAGGATCTCCTCTCTGATTCCCCCACCCCCACTTCCTGGGACCCCTGAGCCACCGGGGGGGGGGGGGCGGGGGGGGGGGGCCAGCTCCCCGGTTGGGGCCCCCTTTTTTTTTTTTTTTTTTTTTTGAGGCAGAGTCTCTGTCTCCAGGCTGGAGTGCAATGGCATGATCTCGGCTCACTGCAACCTCAGCCTCCCGGTTCAAGCGATTCTCCTGCCTCAGCCTCCCAAATAGCTGGGATTACAGGCGCCCGCCACCATGCCTGGCTAATTATTTTTAGTAGAGATGAGGTTTCAGCATGTTGGCCAGGCTGGTCTCGAACCCCTGGCCTCAGGTGGTCTGCCTGCCTCAGCCTCCCAAAGTCCCGGGATTGCAGGCATGAACCACCGCACCTGGCGAGCCACCTTGCTTTGTGACCTTAGGCCAGTTCCCGTAGTTTGCCCATCTGTGAGATGATGCAACACCCCGGAGGGGTTCTGGGTGTCCTGTAGCTTGTCTTTGACTGGGTGATGCTCAATGAGTCTCCGTCCCCCACCCCTGACACCCTGTGTCCCAGAGCAGGGCCAAGTCCGGTCCCACAAAGCAGGGTCACCTGAGAGACAACAGTGTCACCCAATGCCTGCCTGCCAGGAGAAGGAGGGGAACCTGGATGCCTTGTTCTAGTGCAAGAGGGTGGTTCCTGGACCAGGAAGCCCAGGGCTGTGGCAGGCAGGTGGGGCGGGGGGAGAGGCGGGGCAGGGGGACGGGACCAAGGTCACTCACATGTAGCCTTCCTCCAACCCGTGTCTGCTTCCTGCGGGAAGAGGCGAGAATCGGGCCTGAGCCCATGGGCTGTGGCCCCCACTGTGGCCTCCCCCTTTCCCCAGCAGCCCACCTACCTTTGCTGAAGTTCTGGTACCTGGAAGATGCTGGATCTGGAAGAAAGGTCCAGCTCATCGCTCTTTCCCCTGGTCCCTGCTTTCCACCCAGCTCGGGCGCTGCAGCCCAAGGCAGGGCGAGCTATTTCCTGTGTCTGAGCCTTTGCAGTGCTCCCTGTCCCCTCAGTGGGGCATGTGCGAGTATGCACCCTCCCCCTGCCAGGCCGATTCCAGGAGCCCGCCCTGCCCCCGCCTGTGTGTCTCTCCTGGGGAGGTCTCGCCTGGCCCCACAGTCCCCACTGCACGACGCCCGTCCCACGGGGTGTTCACCTATCTTAGTCCCAGCTTGGCTAGGCCTGTCCCTGCCCTGTGCCACTCACCCTCCAGGCCTGGGGAGAATTGCAACAGCTTGTCCTTCCTGCAGGGAGGGGGAAGGAGGGGGTTGAAGGAGGGGCCGTGGGGGAGATGCCCCCCAGGACACAACCCCCCATACCCCTGGTGGGGCCTTCATAGCTGAGCCCTGGAGCTCTGGGGCCCGGGGAGGGAGGGAGGTCTTGACCTGGGCTCACCAGGTAGGGACCTACAGGACTTTCCTTCTTGTCACTTCCTGGGGGGCTGTGACCTACCTTGTCAGTGCCGTGTCCTCCAGGGGTCCTGGCCATGCCTGCCCGACCACTGCAAAGGGCAAGAAGTGGGGTGTTGGCTGGGCCTCCAGGCTAGCCCAGCCCCCTCACCCCATCATCCCCCCACATCAGGCCTGGCCATGGTCTTACGGCAATGGGGACCGAGAGAACTTGATAGGGACACCCCCAACTCAGAGCCCAGCCCGGGGACCCTTGGAGACTCACAGGAGTAGGTCCAGGACCCTGTGAAGCTCTGTTGGTTCTCATGCCTGGAAATGCATGGGCTGTGCTGAGCCTGGGCCTGGCCTCCCACAGTCCGAGGACACAGCGACAGGAGAGAGGGACAGGCAGGGACGAGGAGGGAGAGCAGAGGGACGGACCAGGGTGACAGCGGGGAGGAACCGCTGTCCTTTCAGGCCTCAGACTCACAGCTCCCCCTGCTACCCCCATTCTGTGGCCCCTCTGTGCACTAGGTGCCCACCCCTCACACAGGGTCCTGGGCTAGAGCCCGGCTCTCAGCCAGACCCATCCCTGACGTGGCCTCAACAGGGCCACATCCTGCTGGGGGGGTCCCAGGCCCCTGGAGACGGGTCAGGAGGGGTCTGTGGACAGGGCTGAGGAGGCAGCCCTGAGATTCTGGGGCATGAGGGTGAATGAAAGCAGGTGATGAGGAATCCAGAAGTGACTTGGGGTAAAACATTTCAGCCAGGAGTGACAAAGGCTGCCTCCCACCTGCTGGTCCCAGCGAGTGTTTGCAATTCCTTAAAAAAGCACACACTCGAGGCCTGGCGTGGTGGCTCACGCCTGCAATCCCAGGGCTTTGGGAGGCCAAGGCAGGCGGATTACCTGAGGTCGGGAGTTCAAGACCAGCCTGACCAACATGGAGAAACCCCGTCTCTACTAAAAATACATAAATTAGCTGGTTATGGTGGCTCATGCCTGCATTCCCAGCTACTCGGGAGGCTGAGACAGGAGAATCACTTGAAGCCAGGAGGCAGAGGTTGCAGTGAGCCAAGATCATTCTACTGCACTCCAGCCGGAACAACAGAGTAAATGTGACTCCATCTCTAAATAAATAAATAAATAAATAAAAGACTATTCCTAGCCTTCCTTGCACCAAAGTGTGGCCATGGATTAAGCTCTGGTCTATGAGATTCAAGCCAAGGTTGTTGATATTTCCAATAAATCTTTTTAAAGGGGGGCACTGGCAACTGGGAGACACCCTTTGTATCCTTGTTCATTCTTCCTGCTGCTGGGAATGCAGAGATGAGGGCCGGCACCCCAGCTGCCATCTTGGACCATGAGCTGCTCTTGAAAATGGAAGCCACCATTACAGGTGATGGAGTGGATTCGCTCATTATTAAAGCAGGTTTGGTGGCTCCTCCTCTGAACCAGAATGGGTACCTGGCCCAGCCTTCCAAACTCCTGGAAGACTGGGGCTCAGGGTGACCTGATTTAGGAGAGATACCCTAAATCCACAGGAGAGCGTCAGATGTGGCTTCCTGGGAGAAGCAACAGAGGAACGGAGCCTGTGCTCACAGCAGTCACTTCATGCAGACTGGTGGGACTGAGCCCAACTGAGGTGACAGATGGAGAGGCAGGCAAAGGCATTCTAGGGAGGGGACCGAACAGCTCCCCTTCCACCTCCCACATGGGGATGCTGAGTCTGGCCCTGACCATCTGTGGCTCTAAGATCAATCGGGGGCCAGGGGGTGGGCAGGTCCTGAGAGAAGAGGGGAGAGGGGAAGTGTCTGAGGAGTCAAGGGCGTGGGGGGCATCGGGGGAGGTTGCAGGCAGGCCAGAAAGCCACATGGCCAGAAAGACCCAGAAAGGTCTAGCCCTGGCCCACATCGAGCAAGGATGAAGATTCTATTTTCAAATCTCACTGTGGTTTTTCAGTTGCAAAAGGAAATGAGGAAGGACATGTGTGCTGGTGTGCGTGTGTGGGTCATGAGTGGCTGCTCGGGGGTGCACGTGGACCTCCGAGGTCTCCTGGGCCCACAGCAAGTCATTCTCTTAAAGGACACCTGTGGCCACTGCCCATGTGCCCAGGCTGTTTTGGGTTTTAGCCCTAGCCTGCAGTGTCGAACCCACTGCCCTTCCCTGGCTCTTTCTCACAGTCCTTCCCTGGTCCCCCAAGGGACTTGCCCACATCCTCCCCTGAGCTCTAGCAGCTTTTCCCAGGGGAGACTCCAACAATGTTCACATTTCACCCTGTGCTGGGGTCTCTGTCTCTTGCATTGCAGGGGGAGAGCGGACTAGCCCTGGGGGATTGGGGTCAAAGGGAGGCTGAAGACACAGGTGCCTGGACTTCTTTTTTTTTCTTTTCTTTTTTTTTTTTCCTGAGATGGAGTCTCGCTTTTTCGCCCAGGTTAGAGTGCAGTGGCACAATCTCAGTTCTCTGCAACCTCCGTCTCCTGGGTTCAAGTGATACTCCTGCCTCAGCCTCCAGAGTAGCTGGGAGTACAGGCACCCACCACCATGCCCGGCTAATTTTTGTATTTTATTAGAGACGGGGTTTCACCATGTTGGCCAGGCTGGTCTCGAACTCCTGACCTCAGGTGATCCACCTGCCTCGGTCTCCCAAAGTGCTGGGATTACAGGCGTGAACCATTGCACCTGGCCAGATGCCTGGACTTCTAGAGGGGTTCACAGGAAAGCTAAAGAGTGGCTAGCCCCACAGCCCAGGCATCCCTGCCTCTCAAAGCCCTCCATAACCCAAGCTGCAGCAGGGCCTGGACAGCCCCCGGGCACTTCCTCTCCCTTCTCTGATGGCTAGGGACCCGCTAGAGCCTGGCACGGAGGAGGTGTGAGTGAAGGGGTGAAGGACAGGGTGCCAGGAATTCCCTTGGGGACGTCCATGCCCAGGGCACATGAATACACCAGGCTAGGGACATCGAGGAAACTCACAGACTTCTCTGCTGGTAGATTTTCTCTGACCGCTTTGCACCTGCAAGAACAGGCCAGGATTAGCAAAGGGTCTGGGGGCAGCTGCAAAATGAGGTCAGACACCACCCGCCATGGCTTGTCTCCCAGCAGGACTCAGACAGGACTTGGGGCCAAACTGTCAATCACCACCGGCCACCTGACATTAAAGAGTATTTGGGACCAGGTGTGGTGGCTCACTCCTGTAATCTCAGCACTTTGGGAGGCCGAGGCAGGAGGATCACCTGAGGTCAGCAGTTAGAGACCAGCCTGGCCAACATGGAGGAAACCCCGTCTCTACTAAAAACACAAAAATTAGCCAGGTGTGGTGGCAGGCACCTGTGGTCCTAGCTACTCAGGGGGCTGAGGCAGGAGAATCGCTTCACCCGAGAGGCAGAGGTTGCAGTGAGCCGAGATTACGCCACTGCCCTCCAGCCTGGGAGAGCAAGGCTCTGTCTCAAAAAGCAAAAAACAACAACAACAACAAAAAAAAAACCTGTATTTGCTCACCCTCTTTTAGAAGAGGAGAGGCTGGAAAAGTGGATGCCACAGGCAACCTCGCCTCCCCTCCCTTGTCTGGGGCAATTTCTCTGGCCCGATATCGCAGTTGACCTGGTAAAACCAAAGCCCACAGGTGCACCTCACCATTGTCTTCAGGGGGCAGTTTAGGGGTTCAGGGCTCACATCACGAGGTTCATCTGACCGCCCCTTCTGACCACAGCCATGTCTGGGCCTGAGACGGTCTCTGAGATCCACCATCCACGCCTTCTCCCCATCATGCTCCCGGGACCCCCGCCTACCTGGGCGTGAGCAGCGCACACACAAGCTGGCTGCCACGCCCAACAGCACCAGCAGCGCTGCTCCAGGCCACAGCAGTTCAGTCCCTGAGCTCATGTTGGCTCCTGGTGTTGCCTCCTGTGATGCTGAAATGGGAGGTGCCCGTGAGCAAGGGGCCCCTTTTTCAGGAATCCCACCCTACACCCGCATGTGCTTGGACAGCTTCATACCTGAGCCCAGGCTGCAGAAACACCACCTCCCTCCCCGCTCCTGCACTGGGCAAGGACAGAACCAGTCCTGTTCACCCCATGTGACCCCAAAGCAACACCTCTGCCCCATGGGCCATCTTCAGCCTTGATAAGTGCTGGAAGGTTCTGGTGGCCCACAAGACGGCCCCATGTGCACACACACAGCCCTACACACAGCCTCCCTTAATCCAGACAACTGCCCTTTGAAGACGAGGTTCAATGCATTTCACAAATCGAGAAACTGAGGCCAGAGAACTCACGTCTGCTAAGTGGAAAGACAAGACTCAGGCCCCAGTGTCCTGTCCCCAGCCCTGGCTCTGCCCATCAACCCACAGTGGGTTGCCTCCAATAAACCCACCCTGGCTCCTGGAGGTGACAGTCTGTGGCCACCACTCAAACAGAAGCACCCGGAAGCCCTTGCCCACCCCAGAGCGACTCAGGGCTCCTCTATGCTTCCCAGGACCCCTCTCTGCCCACCTCCTGCCTTGGGGTCCCCCTAGGACCTGGGAATGGGGCTTCCATTCCTGAAACAACTGCAAACCCAGATTCTGCCTGTGGTGGGAGCTGGGAGGAGGGAGTTTGGGGAAGGCTTCGTGGAGGAGGTGGCCCAACAGCATGAGGTGGAGAAAGGTGATCCACAGAGGGATGGGGCCCTAGTGCACTGCTGCAGGGAGCTGGGATGAAATTAGCTGGGATGCCAAGGCTGGGCTGAAGACAGGATGTTCGGGGGGAGCCCTGAATCCCCGGCTGGCACCTGGCCGGCTTCTTGGTCTGTGGCTGGTCCTAGCCTTGGAGCCACGGCGTGATGACCAGGCTCAGCAAAACACACGCACACCACCCACTGTGGCCTGGTGAATGGAAGCGTGGCCCTCTCCAGTGGGCTTCCAATAGCTGTCGCAACTAGAAACAGACCCAGGCCAGGCGTGGTGGCTCACGCCTTTCATCCCAGCACTTTGGGAGGCCGAGGCAGGGAGGATCGCTTGAGGTCAAGAGCTCAAGACTAGCCTGGGCAACATGGTGAAATTCTGTCTCTACAAAAAAAAAAATTAGTTGGGCGTGATGGCGGGCACCTGTAGTCCCACCTACTCAGGAGCGAGGCAGGGTCACCTGTAGTCCCAGCTACTCGGGAGGCTGAGGCAGGAGGCTTGCTTGAACCCAGGGAGATCGAGGCTACAATGAGCTGTGATCATGCCACTGCACTCCAATCTGGGCAACAGAGCGAGACTGTTTCAAAAAGTAATAATAAGGAGACCTGGCCCCCTGGAGATGGCCGAGGACAGAGTTGAGGGTGGTGGGGTCTCTGAAGGGGTTGAACATGGCGGGCATTTGTGGAGCCAACACTCTCGAGTGTCCACTGTCACCCACCCCGGTGTTCTTCCCACCCTGGCCATGCGTGAGGAGGGTTCCTCCCCATCCCACAGCCAGGGAAGGTGAGGCTTGGACCAGTAAACAGGACTTAAAAGGAGGTGCTCCAGCTGGGTGCAGCGGCTCACGCCTGTAATCCCAGCACTTTGGGAGGCCAAGGTGGGCAGATCATGAGGTCAGGAGTTCGAGACTAGCCTGACCAATATGGTGAAACCCCGTCTCTACTAAAAATACAAAAATTAACCAGGTGTGGTGGCTCATGCTTGTAATCCCAGCTACTCAGGAGTCTGAGGCAAGAGAATCGCTTGAACCCAGGAGGCGGACGTTGCAGTGGGCCGAGATCACACCACTGTACTCCAGCCTGGGCGACAAAGCAAGACTCCATCTCAAAAAAAAAAAAAAAAAAATGCCCAGGCACGGTGGGTCATGCCTGTAATCCCAACACTTTGGGAGGCTGAGGCGGGTGGATCATGAGGTCAGGAGTTCAAGACCAGCCTGGCCAAGATGGTGAAACCCTGTCTCTACTAAAAAAAATGCAAAAAATTAGCCAGGCGTGGTGGTGGTGGGTGCCTGTAATCCCACCTACTCAGGAGGCTGAGGCAGAGAATTGCTTGAACCCGGGAGGTGGAGGTTGCAGTGAGCCGAGATCCCACCATTGCACTCCAGCCTGGGCAACAAGAGCGAAACTCCATCTCAAAAAAAAAAAAAAAAAAGGAGGAGCTCCAGGCTGCCTGCCTCCTGCCTTGGGATCCCTGAGGCCCATCAGGACCTGGGCTGTCCCCTTTGAAAGCTGGGTGGGTTTGGACAAGTCTCAGGACCTCTCTGGACTTCCCAAATCCCTGCGGTAAGATGATGCAGAATCTCCATGCGGCCCTGAGCCACGGTCAGGGCCCATCACAGAGAAGCCACCGGGCCTCTCCCCAAAAGCCAAGTGAGTCAGTGGGAACAAGTGAATTTCCAAGCCGTGTGACTGGCACGACCCACGTCACCCCAGGAGGTTGTCCAAGGAAAGCTCTGCTCTCTCCTCCCCATGGCCCGCCTGGGCACTGCCCTTCTCCCTCCCCAAATCTCACCTTGCCTCAGTGTCCCCAACCCAGGGTGCACCCCCAACCCCTCCAGCATGGCCCAAATTGATCTCAGGCTTGTGAGGTTGGAGCACCTTGTCTTGGGGGAGGGCTCATGGGACCAAATCTAGCCTGTGCCTGGGAGCCCCCAGCCTCAGTTTTCTCATCTGTAAAACGGGGTCGGGCTGGGTACAGGGACTCACACCTGTAATCCCAATACTTTGGGAGGCCGAGATGGGAGGATCACTTGGGTTTGAGACCAGCCTGGTCAACATGGTGAAACCCTGTTTCTACTAGAAATACAAAAATTAGCCAGGCCTGGTGGCACAAGCCTATAATTCCAGCTACTTGGGAGGCCGAGGTATGAGATTTGCTTGAACCCGGGAGGCAGTGAGTTGCAGTGAGCTGAGAACGCGCTAGTGCACTCCAGCATGGGAGACACAGTGAGACTCCATCTCAATAATAAATAAATAAATAAATAAATAAATAAATAAATAAATAAATAAATAAAAATGGGATCAGGCTGGGTGTGGTAGTTCACGCCTGTAAGTAATCTCAACACTGGGAGGCTGAGACTGGAGGATCACTTGAGGCCAGGAGTTCGAGACCAGCCTGGATAATGTAACAAGGCCCTGTCTCCACAAAAAAATGAAAAAAATTAGGCAGGCACAATGGCACATGCCTGTGGTTCCAGCTACTCAGTACACTGAGGCAAGACAATCACTTGAGCCCGGGAGTTGGAGGCTGCAGTGAGCCAAGATCGTACCACTGCACTCCAGCCTGGGTGCAGAGCAAGACCCTGTCTCTAAAAACAAAAAGTATAATTTAACAAACAGTCGTGTGTCTGCCCCCGGACTGAATACATCCTGTGCTGTTGGCCAGGTGCGGTGGTTCACGCCTGTAATCCCAACACTTTGGGAGGCTGAGGTGGGCAAATCACCTGAGGTCCGGAATTCAAGACCAGCCTGGCCAACATGGTGAAACCCTGTCTCTACTAAAAATAAAAAATTAGGCTGAGCGCAGTGGCTCATTCCTGCAATCGCAGCACTTTGGGAGGCCGAGGCGGGCA
>NC_045441.1:13494519-13514153 GCF_002776525.5 Piliocolobus tephrosceles | reverse complement strand
ATATACATAACAAATGCTGGCAAGGATGTGAAGGGAACTCTTGTACGCTATTGGTGGGAACATAAATTACTACACCCACTATGGAAAACAGTTTGGAGGTTCCTCACAAAACTAAAAATTGAGCTACCATATGATCCAGCAATCCCACTGCTGGATATATACCCCAAAGAAAGGAAATTTGTACATCGAAGAGATACCTGTACTGACATGTTCACTGCACCACTGTTCACAACAGCCAAGATTTGGAAGAAATCTGAGTGTCCACCAACAGAAGAATGGAAAAAGAAAATGCGGTATTTATATGCAAAGGAGTACTATGCAGCCATCAAAAAAGAATGAGATCCTGCCATTTGCAATGACATGGCTGGAACTGGAGATCATGATGTTAAGTGAAATAAACCAGGCACAAAAACACAAACATCGCATGTTCTCACTTATTTGTGGGATGTAAAAGTCAAAATAAGTGAACTCATGAACTTAAGAGACTAGAAGGATGGTTACCAGAGGCTGGTAGTAGAGGCTTGTGGCGGAAGGTGGGGATGGTTAGTGGGTACAAAAAAAAAGTAGAGCTGGCCGGGTGTGGTGGCTCACGCCTGTAATCCCAGCACTTTGGGAGGCTGAGGTGGGTAGATCACGAGGTCAGGAGTTTGAGACCAGCCTGGCCAACATAGTGAAACCCTGTCTCTACTAAAAATACAAAAATTAGCCGGGTGCAGTGGTGCGCACCTGTAGTCCCAGCTACTTGGAAGGCTGAGACAGGAGAATGGCTTGTACCCGGGAGGCAGAGGTTGTGGTGAGGTTTGTATTTTCAGTTGACGGAGTTTCGCCATGTTGGCCAGGCTGGTCTGAAACTCCTGACCTCAGGGGATCTGCCTGCCTTGGCCTCCCAATGTACTGGGATTACAGGCGTGAGCCACCACGCATGTCCAGGCCTGTTATATTGTATATATTTTATCACCGTTTCTTAAAAAAAAATTTAGGCTAGGCCCAAGCTGGTCTTAAACTCCTGACCTCAAGTCATCTTCCCACCTTGGCCTCCCAACGTAGTGAAACCTTGTCTCTACTAAAAACACAAAAATTAGCCGGGCGTGGTGGCGGGCGACTGTAATCCTAGTTACTCAGGAGGCTGAGGCAGGGGAATCACTTGAACCTGGAAGGTGGAGGTTGCAGTGAACTGAGATTGCGCCTAACACTCCAGAGCAGACTGTCTCAAAAAATAAGAAATTTGTGTGTGTGTGTGTGTGCATAGTAGATGTATATATTTGTGGACTACATGTAATGTGTTGATACAGCCATGTAATATGAAATAAGCTCATTATGGAGAATGGGCATCCATTCCCTCAGACATTTATCCTTTGAGTTACAAACAATCTAATTTTTTTTTTTTTTTTTTGAGACGGAGTCTCGCTCGGTCGCCCCGACTGGAGCGCAGTGGCCGGATCTCGGCTCACTGCAAGCTCCGCCTCCCGGGTTCACGCCATTCTCCTGCCTCAGCCTCCCGAGTAGCTGGGACTACAGGCGCCCGCTACCTCGCCCGGCTAGTTTTTTTGTATTTTTTAGTAGAGACGGGGTTTCGCCGTGTTAGCCAGGATGGTCTCGATCTCCTGACCTCGTGATCCGCCCGTCTTGGCCTCCCAAAGTGCTGGGATTACAGGCTTGAGCCACCGCGCCCAGCCTTACATTATTTTTAAAATATACAATTAAGATATGATTGCCTCTAGTCACCCTGTTGTGCTATGAAATAGTAGGTCTTAATCACTTATTCATTCTTTTTTTTTTTTTTTGAGACAGAGTTTCGATCTTGTTGCCCAGGCAGGAGTGCAGTGGCACCATCTCAGCTCACTGCAGTCTCTGCCTCCCGGGTTCAAGTGATTCTCCTGCCTCAGCCTCCTGAGTAGCTGGGACTACAGGCGCCCGCCACCACACCTGGCTAACTTTTTGTGTTCTTAGAATCCCGGCTCACCACCACCTCTGCCTCCTGGCTTCAAGTGATTCTCCTGCCTCAGACTCCCTAGTAGCTGGAATTGCAAGCCACCATGCGTGGCTCATTTTTATATTTTTAGTAAAGATGGGGTTTTGTCATCTTGGCCAGGCTGGTCTCGAACTGCTGACCTCAAGTGATCCATCCGCCTCAGCCTCCCAAAGTGCTGGGATTACAGGCATGAGTCACCTCGCCAAGCCTCTGGTGAGCATATTAACTTCAGAGTATCATGCATTAGAAAGACTTCTACCAATTCCAAGGAATCTAGGTGCAATTTAAAGAATTTCAGGACTACCTGAAATGCTCCTCTGACCTCCCCTGTTCCAATCCTGATTAGAAGGACAAGCTCAGCCGTTTACCTCGTCTCCCACAGTGAAGGAAAGAACAGGGTACAGGTTATCTGCAGTGTCCAAACCGAGTACTGAAGAGCCTGCCAGAGTGAAATAGTGTGCTTTAGTTTGTATATTTAGTATTTTATGGAGTTACAGGGTGTTTACAGATGGGGAAGAGCTGAGTAGGTTATAATTTTAAGTACATAATATTCATTATTTGTGTTCTTTCATGACCAAAACATGAAAAGGGAAGATTTTTTTTTTTTTTTTGAGACGGAGTCTTACTGTGTCGCCCAGGCTGGAGTGCAGTGACACGGTTTTGGCTTACTGCAAGCTCTGCCTTCCAGGTTCATGCCATTCTCCTGCCTTAGCCTCCCGAATAGCTGGGACTACAGGCACCAGCCACCACGCCCGTCTAATTTTTTTGTATTTTTAGTAGAGACGGGGTTTCACTGTGTTAGCCAGGATGGTCTCGATCTCCTGACCTCATGATCCACCCGCCTCGGCCTCCCAAAGTGCTGGGATTACAGGCGTGAGCCACTGCGCCCAGCTGACTTTTTTGAAGACTGTCCAGCGGCCAGGCATGGTGGCTCATGCCTGTAATCCTAGCACTTTGCGAGGCTGAGGCAGGCGGATCACCTGAGGTCAGGAGTTCAAGAGGTCAGGAGTATCCTTCATTGAGAAAACCAGGCTATTCCCTAGAAATCACCAACTGAAAATAGATGTCAGGGCCAGGCATGGTGGCTTGCGCTTGTAATACTACCATTTTGGGAGGCTGAGGTGAGTGGATCACTTAAGGTTAGGACTTTGAGAACAGCCTGGTCAACATGGTGAAACCCCATCTCTACTATACAAAAATTAGCTGAGCATGGTGGTGGGTGCCTCTAGTCCCTAATACTTGGGAGGCTGAGACAGGAGGATCACTTGAACCTGTGAGGCAGAGGTTGCAGTGAGCCGAGGTCGTGCCACTGCACTCCAGCTTGGATGACAGAGAGACTCTGTCTCAAAAAAAATTAAAAGTGGATGCCAGATAACAATCCTGCCACCCTGCTCAAGTGCACACCTCCCACTCTGGCTCCTGCTAAGACATCCATGAAGAGACAAGACATTATGAATCACGATAGGAGACCCAGACTTCTTTCTTCTGCCAGCAGTGGTGGTTCACACCTGTAATCCCAGCACTTTGGGAGGCCATGGCAGGAGGAAGCTTAGGCCAAGAGTTCAAGACACCCCCCATCTCTACAAAGAACTTAAAAAAATTGGTGGGGCTGCCGGGCGCAGTGGCTCATGCCTGTAATCCCAGCACTTTGGGAGGCCAAGACGGGTGGATCACAAGGTCAGGAGATCGAGACCATCCTGGCTAACATGGTGAAACCCCGTCTCTACTAGTAAATACAAGAAAATAGCCAGGTGTGGTGGTGGGTGCCTGTAGTCCCAGCTACTTGGGAGGCTGAGGCAGGAGAATGCCGTGAACCAGGGAGGCGGAGCTTGCAGTGAGCTGAGATTACACCACTGTACTCCAACCTGGGCGACAGAGCGAGAATCCACCTTAAAAAAAAAAAAAAAATTGGTGGGGTATTAGTACCAGCTACTCAGGAGGCTGGGGAGGTTGAGGCTGCAGTGAGCTATGACTGTGCCACTGCACTCCTGTCTGGGTGACAGAGGGAGACCCTGTCTCTGAAACACCAGTCCTCTCTACCACCACTTCCTTCTTGGGTAGGAAGCAGTTGAGGCAGGAGGGTTACTGTAGGACCCCACCTGAACAGCACCTGCCCACCTTACTAAAATTGAGTCGTGGTCCAGGGCCCTCCATTACTGGACAATGCTCCTACCTCACGGTAGGCGAGGTCTGCCTTGGCCAGGCCCTTCCAAAGCCAGCCAGGGCTTTGCCAAACATGCACCCATGCCCCGCACCTTGCCCACTCAGCTCTTGTCTACTAAGTCAATTTTAACACTACCCAACGGCGAAAGTACAGGAGCACCTCCCCAGGATCAGGATCTGCTTGTCAGGAAGCAGCAGCCCTCCTAGCCATGAGGGGCACCTCACATCTCGTTTACAAGCAGTTGTTAAAAGAAAGCCACATGTTGTGTAAATGCTTGATGTCTTCCATCTTGGGAAAAAAATGATGTTTCTTTACCTAACCAAAAACAGCCAGACTTTCAAGGTTTCTGCCTGGTTGGAAAAAGGACATTTTTAGCAAGTGAGGGGAAAAAATTGGCATCCTATTTCTAATCATCACCAGCTTTTAAAATAACTTCACTCATCCCAGAATTAAAATTACAGTAGACTCTTCCATTTCAGTAGGGCTTCCCAAATTTAAAATTGTTACATTCCATGAGCAGCTAAAAAGAACTCAAAAATAAAGGCAAGCATTAAATATTACGTAAGGTTTTCTTTTATTTAAAAGATCATTCACAAAATACCATATCCATAGATTTACTTTCTGTCATATAGCTGAATGTGTTAAGTGTTTGGAATTCCATTCTTACATTTAAAAGTCAACTGGATTGCCCAGAGGTTTAGATGCATTTGTTTTGTTCTTTATCTTATCCACACTGAAGATGTAAGTAGGTCATCTGAAAGCATCGGGGTTGATTGCAACCACATAATGCATGTCTTTCTGAAGTTGAGTATTGGTGTTACACAAATGGTTCTTATCTTGGAAGCAGAGAAGCTGACAGGTGGAAGGAAGGAGAGAGTGAGTTCTGTGGATTGCTGAGGCCTTTTAACAAAGACACAGTAGGAAAAGCCAAGGGTGCAGCTGGTGACCAACTACTAAGCACACTCCGCTGGGCGCCCCAGCCCACCCTGGCCCGGCCATCACCTGGCGAGGGCCTCTTCCCCAGGCTCCTGCTGCCGGCCGCCCCCAAACTGCTCCCCATAGGACAGCCTGGGACTTCGGTACTGAAGGATTTTTCATCTGTTCACACACAGGGGTTCAAGCTCAAAAGCCTAACCCCTAGCACTCCCAGGTAAGTGCTGAACCCTGCACATGGGAACAATCCAGTGTGTCCCCAAGATGTGGCCAGAGACCTAGACAGCTGCAGTCCTCTACGGCTATCTGAAGGTTCCTGACAGCTCTGCATAGTACAATTTAATTTAATCAAAGGAAATGAGTAAAGTGCCAGATTCTAGACCCATTTTGGCTCTGAACTGAAGGGGAGGTGGGAAGCACAGTATTTCATTATGTTGCCTATACTAGGAACAGATCAACACAAACACACAGGCAACAGGGATGGGGGGAAACGCCGCGTCAGCGCTGCAGTCAGCCCAGCGCAGCGCCAGCACCACCCCCTCCACCCCCAAAGCGCCTTGGCCCAGCAGAAAAGAATCCAGCTGGCCGTTCACTGCCCCCGGCCAGAGAGGGGAGCCTTGACTGCGCCCGGTGAAAGGAGTGAACTAGCTGGACCACCGCCTCGAAAGAGCAGTAACAAACACATGTGAATGCATGCAAGCATTCACTATATCTTCTCCGTGGACTCTCTACCACTCTTCCATGGCCCCCACTTTCAGTCTCACTGTTTCTCGTGTGAGCCTATCTGCTTGGACAGTTCACTGGGGAGGGGGTCATGGAGCCAGGACTCCCTCCCAATAGGAATGGAAAGGACCTTGCAGATATTTTTATCCTAGTTGTGAAAACAAGGTGCCTCCGATTCTCTATATTCATCACAGCCAGATACCAACAAGGTCCCTGCCGTTCCCTGTCAGTGACTCTGGTTTTTGTTGGAAGCCCCAGCAATACAGAACTCAACATGCAGGTGAGAAGAGAAGCACTGAGGAAATGAAAGGAAACGCCTGGAGTTGGGCCACTGTCTAAAGTAAAATGAGAAAGCAAAGGAGAAAAATGACGCAGCACCGCAGCCCAAACGCCCCCCCCGACGGCGGACACCTCCGCTCCTCCAAGGAACCCCATGTGCTGCTGGGAAAAAAAGGAGGAGGAAAAGGACAGAAGGAAAATGGGGAAGCAGCGGAAGAAAGAAAAAAACGCACAAACAGGCACTAGATAGATACAGCAAAGCCCAGAATGTACTAAAAACCACTTGTTAACAGCTGACATGCACTCACAAGCTGTGTTTCCGCTGTGAGGAGGCCAATGGCAGGTGCAGGAGTGGTGGCTGCAGGACGGCTGCCCGGGGACTCACCAGGCTGTGGTCCTGCTCTAACCCCCCACGCCCCATTCCCTCCCAGCCGCAGGCTCATTCTTGCTCCTTTTGAACGACTTCCTCTCTAGGTCTGGCACCCCCGAAGATAGCAGAGTTGGGATTGGCTACTTGATTGAGGGGCGTCGCGACTGTTCGAGGTTTAAGCTGGAGTCGTGGTCTCTGTGCTCTTTCCTCTGGAGGAGAAAAAGCAGAGTCCGTCAGAGTGTGGATCCCATTCCACATCCAGCAAAACGACCACGCTGATGTTGCTGTCAGCAACCCAGTCCACTTTCTAAAATTCACCTAGCCTGCTACCCCATCAGCAGACGCTCTAATGACCAAAGTGAACTTGCTATTCTGGAGAACGCGGGGATCTATGCCGACAACTCTGTGAACATGGAGTGTGTGCCACAGGAATGCCAAGGCCCCATGGGGTGTGAACCTGATGATCCCATCAGGACAAGATGCCCTCCACTGACACACGAGCCCGTACCTTCTGTGGGTTCTCTGAAATCCATGTTGGATCCGCGGAGGGGAGGGCCATCTCTGAAGCGGCTGCCCATGGGGGGGCCTGTTCGCCGGTCACCTGGGCGACTACCTCCCCTGCCCCCTAAGAAGTCATCCCTGAAGCCTGGGGAAGAAACAGGACATTGAAATACTTTTCAAACTATCGTCTCCAAGCTGCTTATAGAATAACGTTCTGGGAATTGTTTGAGTTTAATTTTAAATTCTTTAGTTTGTCCAGTATCTGAAGTATCTCCAAAATAAAGTGTGTTAAAGATGGGTCCAAATGCCAATGTGGAGTACTGGCAGTGCTAACAGACTTCCCAAAGAAAAAGGAATCAGGATCTTAGGAGAGCAAACAAATGAGCTGTTTACATGTTCAGCTTGCAGGATAAGTAGAAAAATATTAATACCGGCCGGGCGCGGTGGCTCAAGCCTGTAATCCCAGCACTTTGGGAGGCCGAGACGGGCGGATCATGAGGTCAGGAGATCGAGACCATCCTGGCTAACCGGTGAAACCCCATCTCTACTAAAAAATACAAAAAACTAGCCGGGCGAGGTGGCGGGCGCCTGTAGTCCCAGCTACTCGGGAGGCTGAGGCAGGAGAATGGCATAAACCCAGGAGGCGGAGCTTGCAGTGAGCTGAGATCCGGCCACTGCACTCCAGCCCGGGCAACAGAGCGAGACTCCGTCTCAAAAAAAAAAAATAAATAAATAAAAAAAATAAAGTAAAACAAGAAAGCCTCAAAGCAGGTTGAATCCTATTTTCTAATATAAATCTATACAGTTATTTTAAAAGATAAACCTGAAATTTAGAAGTATTTACAACTTAGAACACAAAAATCACAAGAAAAAGCTATATGAAGACAAAATAAAAATACAAAGTCCCAATTTTCCTGTTTTGGCTGCATTTCAGGTGTGGGTCATTCTACAAGCAACGCACCTGTGTGGTAAACAAAGCAGTTATCCCCCAAATTGGCCATGCCCTACAGAGGGCATGAGCAGAGAGCACAGGGCCTCACCCCCACCGGCGCCTCCTTGGGGCAAAGCGTTCTTTCCCCATTCATTTGTGTGCCTGCTAAGCGGGCTCTTGGCAGAAGTAAACTGCATCTCATTTAGAAATGCTGGAATTCTCACTGGTGTGTAGGAGCAAAGAATATTTTCTCAATGGTCTTAAGGGGCCTTTAGGCTTGTACTTAAGTGAAACCTAAACTTTAACTGTATAACTACTGAGGTTAACATTTAGTAAAAAGAGCGGTTCACGACTGTAATCTCAGCACTTTGGGAGCCCGAGTGGGAGGATCACTTGAGTACAGGAGTTCAGGACCAGACTCGGCAACACAGTGAGACTCAGTCTCTACAAAAACACAAAAATTAGCTGGGCATGGTGGTGCATGCCTGGGGTTCCAGCTACTCAGGAGGCTGAGGCAGGAGAATCACTCGAACCCAGAAGGTGGAGGGTGCAGTGAGCCGAGATCGCGCCATTACACTCCAGCCTGGGTGATGAAGTGAGACTCTGTCTAAGGGAAAAAAAAAAAAAAAACTGGCAAAAAGAAGTTAAAACGTAATTAAACAAATGAGGTTGCTGCTGTTGGCTGCACACTCAGGGGTGGCCGGCCACTGCTACTCTGCAAGTGTGGTGCCAAGGCTCCAAGCTTTCAGGGAGCTCGTCTTTGAGAAGAACCCTCAGAGCCCACGGTATGCACTACACAGTCATCCTCATTATCCACAGATTCCATATTTGCAAATCCACCCAGTTGCTAAAATTCATGTTTAATCCCAAGCTGGATACCAGCGGCATTTCTGCAATCAGTTCTGGACCTGCACAGATGCGACGATCCCAGCTGAGGCAGAAAAAGACAACGCTCTGCTTGTTTCAGTTCTTAACTGTCAAGTCTTTTCACGATGAGTGTTGGGTTTTTTCTGGTGACATCGCTGTCTAAAGTGGCCCCAGGTGCAGTGTGAAGTGCCGTCTGCTGTTCCTAAGTGCAGGCTGGCTGTGAGGTGTCTTACAGACAAAACCGGTGTGGGACAAACTTTCTAACAGGCTGAAATGATGGCATCAGACTATTTACTACAGCTGGCCCTGAGTTCAATGTTAACACTACTAAATAAATCAACACTAACATTAAATGAGGCGTCTTTAAAATGAAGGTCACGCAGGCCGGGCGCGGTGGCTCATGTCTGTAATCCCAGCACTTTGGGAGGCCAAGGTGGGCGGATCACCTGAGGTCAGGAGTTTGAGACCAGCCTGACCAACATGGAGAGACCCCGTTTCTATTTAAAATATAAAAATTAGCTGGGCTTGGTGGTGGGTGCCTGTAATTCCAACTACTTGGGAGGCTGAGGCAGGAGAATCACTTGAACCCGGGAGGCGGAGCTTGCAGTGAACCGAAATCACGCCACTGCACTCCAGCCTGGGCAACAGAGTGAGCCTCGGTCTCAAAAAAAAAAAAAAAAAGAAGTCATATAAAGCAATGTTAGGTATGATCAGCTGACGAAAATGTGCTCCGAGGCGCACAAGAGCAGTGCCACAGTGCCTCATTCAGTGTTCTAGCAACTCCACAGAACCACCTCCAAGGATGAGCAAGCGCCGACTGCATCACCCTCCCTGGTGGGGCTGATTTCTATTCTTTTTTTTTTTTTTTTTTTGAGACAGAGTCTCGCTCTGTTGCCCAGGCTGGAGTGCAGTGGCCGGATCTCAGCTCACTGCAAGCTCCGCCTCCCGGGTTCACGCCATTCTCCTGCCTCAGCCTCCGGAGTAGCTGGGACTACAGGCGCCCGCCAACACACCCAGCTAATTTTTTGTATTTTAGTAGAGACGGGGTTTCACCGTGTTAGCCAGGATGGTCTCGATCTCCTGACCTTGTGATCCGCCCGTCTCGGCCTCCCAAAGTGCTGGGATTACAGGCTTGAGCCACCGCGCCCGGCCTGATTTCTATTCTTTAAAGGTGGCAAGGGTTTTGGAAACCAATCAAGGGATCTCACACCCAGTTCAGAGACTGAGTTAAATAATATCAATTTTAACAAACCAAGTAATGAAAACAAGTCTAAACAGATGTAGACCACTAGGAGCACCGCTTTAGGGGAAATACACTGGGAGGCATATAGTCAAGTATAAGGTCCTTTACAGTCTTTACCCACTACATTACACAGTTCAGTGAACAAGCCTAGTCAGTATTCCAACATTTAACTTCACGTTTCCCCCAAACTAAACTGTGAAGCGTACCCTTCCACGTGAGTACAAAGTTTACACCCTTTACTATGAGATTAAATGATTTCGACCACCAATGTCCAGCATGAAACAAATCAGCTCACACCACGCCGGTGAAGCAGATAAACACAACTGCTACTTGTGTGTCCAGGTGCGTGATGGTGCACAAGAGCCCAGCAGAGACAAATATCGGTGTGCATTAACACCAAGTGAAAGTCTCATTTCAAAATCTCCTAGGAACTAAGCAGTGGGAAATTAGGCAGGAAAGGAGAGGTCTGCCATGAACAAGGATCTCTCATCAAATCTGTTGGTGGGTTTCTAGGAAGCAAAATAATCATGAGAATCTTCGGAGTTTTCTTTACAAAGCTTAGATTAACACTGGCTATTTCTGATGGTGAAATGTTTTTGCTTTCTTTGTACTTTTCTGTTGCTCTATTTTGTTTTTTTACAATGAGCACGTTTCACTAAAAAAAACAGTACCATCCTATTAAAAAGTAAAAAAGATCTACTCTCACAAATAACGTATAAAGTATCAAATGAGCCATTACTCCATCGAGTGAGCCCACATCAGGTTTGAGGTGTCACCAAAACATTGCAGTTCCCACTGGAACTGGTGGCAGCAAGGCCATGGCCGTGTTCACTGTGTCTCTGCTTGGGCGCCAGTGGCCAGGCTAAGCCAAGGGTAGAAAGACATTAGGATGTGGGCAACGTCTATAGTACCTGCAAATACCAAAGTGGCAGGGGAAAGGCCGTGCCCGGAGCTGCTGGTTGGTTCTGAGAAGACAGCTGCTGCACATTTCAATCAGAGACCAGCTTATACATAAAACTACAGACTGACTCCACCATACTGCACTTTTATGAATAAGCTCATTTCTGACTGGCTATAGGACTTTTAAGAACTATATTATTCAACAGATAGTCACCTGTTTAGCCAAAGCTGAGTTTTTAAAAATCTCAGACTCACAAGACAACGTGCACCAGTCCCTCCCATACTTACCCATTACTTTACACCAGTTTTGTTCTGATTGGGGGACGGTGCTGACCTTCTATACAGCACAGTATGAGAGCACATCCCAAATTTGTGGGAAAGAAAACAAATTTGTTTCTCTTTTCCTACCCTTCTGCGTTACGACTGAAGTTTTTATCATGTATATACAAAAAACATTTATCCTTTTGTAATTAAAAAACAGAAAACAGAGATGAAAAAAATGCTGAAAATCACCCTGCAGAGCAGACGCCTGGCGCGCGGACACTGATGCTTTGTGCTACGACACCAGCTGGTCTGCCCGGGTTGGCTAAGAGAGAGAACGGTGACGTGGATCATGTCCACCATGAAGGGACTGGACCTCCCCACAATCCTCCAAGAAAAAAATAGGCCATCAGCACGACCTTTTACCATGTAAGAGCCCAAACCTCTATCCTATGTTTTCTAGAAGGAACAGTACTTCTCTTGGTGCCATACACAAAACCGCCGAGGAGTTTCCCCAGGCTAGAGTCTGAGAAAGACTGCTGAGTGAGATCAAGGACCCAGGAGCTGCAGGCTAACAAAGGTGACCACACAATGTGCGTGGGGCTCACCTGCCCACAGTGTGGAGCCTTCAAGTCCTGACCCCACAGGCTCTAACGGAGGCTTACTTGCATGCCTGGGCACCTTGCAGGAGAGTTATTTGTTAAAGCAACTAAATAAGTAGTCCGGCCAGGCGAACTACTCACAAGAAACAGACAGCAGCAGCAAGGCCCCTAGGAAAAATTAAGTGGTGATGCTTTAAATACTGATACCAGAATTGAAGTCATCCCGGGAATCCCATCCACCTCTAGATTCTCGAGAGCTACCCATTCCTGAGGATACACAAAAAAGATAAAGTTGAGGTCGTGTCATTACCTTGCTGTGCAAACATGGAAAAATTCATTTGGAAGACATACAACTTACGTGGTGGAAGGTTCAGTGAAATCATTTTAAGAGTTTTTGCTTCCAACAGAAAAAAACCAAACCAAAACAAAACAAAAACCAGGCTTGCAGAAGCATCAGCCGTTCTTTCTAGGATTTTACGCAAACTTTTAAGAGCTCACAAGAACCTATCACACCTATGAGATAATCGAGTTCTACTAGGAACGTTCACGAGCTGGAATTGGTAGGCATACTGTAAGTCTTTATGTTCAGCTCAGAAGAACCAATCACCTCTATCATCTGGTCCACCTTTTCTGAATCCAAAGCCACCTTTGTCTTGTTTTCTGCCTTCTGCAATGTCCACACGAAGTGACCGATCGCCCAACAGCTAATGATAAGGGGAAAAGAGTGTAAGTATTGGCAAAGAAGAGAATCTCAACTGTTCTGACAGAGAAAACCTGAGGATACTTACTGCACCATCGTATGTCAAGGCTTCCTTAAGGGAATCCACTTCATCGAATTCTACATAGCAGAATCCTGGAAAAGAAAAAACCCCGATTTCCTCAAGTAATTCTGGGTTAAAGATGTGGGAAGATCCTATTCATACTATTTCTCCACATCACAACTACCAATCTGTTGTCTAGATGCTGGCAGACTAGGAGAGCCTGAAGAAGCACACTTTACTATCAGCAGATAGAACCTGACTGGCATTCCTCCCTCTCAATTCTATTCTATCAGTCAGAAAATGCTAACTGAACATGCACTGAAATAGCAGCTGCGTTTCTAGAAAGCTTTCTTCTTGAATATTTTAACCATAATATTCAAACCTTTCTCAGGCCATTTGCAGAGCTCTTCTGACTCCTGAATGACTATTTAATCTAAGTGAGGATGAGATTTCATAGATTTCAAATTTGGTACCTAAAATGCTTTGAAGAAAGAGGCTTAAAGTGCCGATTTAACTTACCACTCAGGTAGTTGATATCAAATTTGCTTCACAAGGCTGAAAACATATCCTTGGCAACTAGGGCATTCTTCTCTGAATGTGAATTAAAAGACAGATGGCCTGGGTCCAAGTACATGTTACTGACAACCTGTGTCCCTGATGCCAAGGGTCTGACATTGCCCCTTCCTTGCTGTCTGCAGTCTAAATCCAGTTCATTACTCCCCAGATGCTGGCACTGCATGCTGCATGCCCTCTCCCCCAGCATCCTTGCCCTGTATAATAACTTAATAATCACACTTCACCTTTGAAGCCCACTAGACTGCAAGTGCTTTGAAGGCCTGAGTCCAAACTTCCCCTGTTTACCAACTGTGGGTCAACAACATACTGCCTTGGAGGCCGGGCACGGTGGCTCATGCCTGTAATTCCCGCACTTTGGGAGGCCGAGGCGGGCAGATCACCTGAGGTCGGGAGTTCAAGACCCGCCTGACGAACATGGAGAAACCCCGTCTGTATTAAAAATACAAAATTAGCCGGGCGTGCTGGCACATGCCTATAATCCCAGCTACTAGGGAGGCAGAGGCAGTAGAATCTCTTGAACCTGGGAGGCGGAGGTTGCGGTGAGCCGAGAACGCGCCATTGCACTCCAGCCTGGGCAACAAGTGCAAAACTCCATCTCAAACAAACAAACAAACAAACAAACAAAAAACATACTGCCTTGGCTGGAGGGATGTCCCCCCAGCTTTCCTCCCTAAGTGGATTCAGTATTGAGAATAATGGAGAAAACTATCCCCGACTTCACAGAGGCAACAGACGCCCTATCATGAACCTCATCTTCTAGAGCTGCTCAAGTGAAGACGGTCCTCTATGAGCCAAACTCCAAAGCCTGCGGCGACTGAACCAGCCCAAAGGCTAGGCTCACCCACACACTCCTACCCAAAGTTTAATTCCTAATGCTTGCTAGCAAGCAAACTGGTGGAGCTTACTTTCACAAATGTAACTAACATATTTGCTTTCACTGTTTGATTACACACTACACGTGGCTTCAGATTCTCAAGTCAAAAAGATTAAGAATGCCACCGACACACAAAACCACCCAGGTCAGCAAGGCCTTCTCAACTGCTGGCATAGCTCCTGGCCATAAGTTACCCCATACTTGTCACAGATGTGCTTTTGGGTGGATTATGCGGGCCAAACATCCTGGGATCTAGCATTGTGCACTTACAAAGCAGGCACACTTCCTTGAGGAAGCCCTGCAGGCAGGAGACTGCTGCACGGATCCCTTCTTCCTGCTCTTTGCTCCCACACCCTACAGACACACACCCTATAGACACCACATCTGAAATCTCAGCCAGTCCTCCCAAGCACACTCTCCAAATTTACAAATGCACACTGACAGCGCTGGCTTCTTTTCTTCTGGGTTTTATGACAACTGGATGACAGGATAACTACCAAGAAAAATCTACGAGTCATTCCAGGAGAAATGTGCCTAAGAGTCCTCAGTGCTATTCCTTTCTCTCTTGGGGAACTCCTTTACTGGCAGACAGGACTGCTGTAGAGGTCAGGCTCACAAACCTGGGCATACGCCATGTATTTCTACGAACTACACTGTGTACAAAACATTTCCCCCTAAGTGAACTGAAGAGCTATGAGTTGAAGAGTTATGTTTCTTTCAACTACGTAGACCAGGCAAATGCTTAAAATACTTTCCTGATTGGAGCCTCTGGCTCACAAATCTATTTTTATTTAGAACCCCTTCCCATCCTCCCCCACCCCTTACAGTAATATGCAGTAAGAATCCTCCAAACTCACCTTTAAATTTATCTGTGTCTTTGTCTCTGACTAGCCGTATACTCCTTATGCTGAGATCCTTAAAGATAGCATCTATGTCGCCCTGAACGGTATTAAAAGGTAGATTTCCTACGTAGGCTGTGTAGGGGGGCTCTGTGGGCAACTCCTTCTGGCTACGGGAACCATGGCCACCAGCACTGCCGCGGGACCTATGAGGGGAGACAAACAGATTCAAGTGTGCCCAGCGTGGAACAAGCAAAACAAGTAAAGTGGTCTTCCCTGAGCTACGCCACCAACGCAACGCCCCAGGTGAGGCACTCTGCTCGAATGCACCATAAGACTGTTATAGCTGGGCGCGGGGGCTACGCCTGTAATCCCAGCAGTTTGGGAGGCTGAGGCAGGCGGATCCCAAGGTCAGGAGATCAAGACCATCCTGGCCAACATGGTGAAACCGTGTCTCTACTAAAATACAAAAATTAGCTGGGCATGGTGGTGCGCGCCTGTAGTCCCAGCTACTAAGGAGGCGGAAGCAAGAGAATCGCTTGAACCGGGGAGGTGGCAGTTGCAGTGAGCCGAAATCATCCCACTGCACTCCAGCCTGGCAACAGAGTGAGACTCCGTCTCAAATTAAAAAAAAAAAAAAAAAAAAAAAAAGACTATGTTATAGAGAATGGCCAGAGAAAGAAAAAAAAAGGAAAAGAAAATTTTTTTGAGATAGACTGTCACTCTGTTGCCCAGGCTGCAGTTATCTCGGCTCACTGCAACCTCTGCTTCCCGGGTTCAAGAGATTCTCCTGTCTCAGCCTCCTGAATAGCTGAGATTACAGGCATGTGCCACCACACCTGGCTAATTTGTGTATTTTTAGTAGAGACGGGGTTTCACCATGTTGGCCAGGCTGGTCTCAAACTCCTGACCTCATGTGATCTGCCTGCCTCAGCCTCCCAAAGTGCTGAGATTACAGATGTGAGCCACCGTGCCCTACCCAAACATAACACACCTTCCTAAGACAACTGCTTCTCTCCTAGTCACTCAGAATCTGTATCTGCAGTATTTATGTCCTAAAACCTAAGCAAATACCCTCCTTCACACACCGTGGTGCTAAGAAATACAGAAATGGACCATCTAGAAGTAATGTTGTACTGAGATGAAGGATTACTGAAGTTGCTTAAGTTTAACACATTCACACATAATATAATTATTTCTCCTATAGCTTGAACCTGGGACATGGGGCTTACAGTGAGCCAAGATCATGTCACTGCACTTCAGCTCGGGCGACAGAGTGAGACTCCGTCTCAAATAAATAAATAAATAAATTTATTTATTTATTTCTCCTTGTTGCCTGATTATGGGCATAAGAATGTCCTAATAAAAATTTTAGATGTTACACAGCAAGTACTGACGTACATAACACTCTCATGCAATACTTCACAGGGTCCTCAAATACATGGCGTGCATTACCAATCCACTTCAAACTCAATGTCGTCTCCTCAGCTGTATCAAGCGTTGTTTACTCTGCATAGGTACTGGTTTAAATCCAGCCTCTGTCACGTACTAGCGTATGACCTTGAGAAGTTATTCAACTTCTCTAAGCTTTATTTTATTTGTAAAATTGAGTTAATCCTAACACAGCACTTTGGGAGGCTGAGGTGGATCACTTGAGGTCAGGAGTTCAAGATCAGCCTAACATGTCTCTACTGAAAATACAAAATTAGCTACGTGTGGTGGCGCATGCCTGTAATCCCAGTTACTTGGGAGACTGAGGCAGAAGAATCGCTTGAACCCGAGAGGTGGAGGTTGCAGTGAGCCAAAATCACGCCACTGCACTCCAGCCTGGGCAACAACAGCGAAACTCCATCTCAAAAAGAAAGAAGGCCGGGCACGGTGGCTCAAGCCTGTAATCCCAGCACTTTGGGAGGCCGAGACGGGCGGATCACGAGGTCAGGAGATCGAGACCATCCTGGCCAACAGGGTGAAACCCCGTCTCTACTAAAAAAATACAAAAAACTAGCCGGGCGAGGTGGTGGGCGCCTGTAGTCCCAGCTACTCCGGAGGCTGAGGCGGGAGAATGGCGTGAACCCGGGAGGCGGAGGTTGCAGTGAGCTGAGATCCGGCCACTGCACTCCAGCCTGGGCGACAGAGCAAGACTCTGTCTAAAACAAAAACAAAAAAAAAAAAAAGAAAGAAAGAAAAGAAAAGAAAGAAAAGGAAAGGAAGGAAAGAAAAGAAAGGAAAGAAAGAAAGAAAGAAATCAGAATATAGTATAACTAGATGATTATATCAAAATGATATTGCCATGGGAATGCCCCAGGAGAGACTCAAAGTCGTTAGGATTGAAAAGCCAAGACAGCCAACATTTGTTTTCAAGCAGGTCAGCATAAAGGGCATGTGTGCAGGTATACAGCAAGGATTTCGCAAACAGGGCAGAATAGTCACTTCTGCATTCACCAGCATCATCTAATTGTACCATTATTTCAACCTTATTGTAGACTTGAAAATTTTCAAAATAAAACATTTGGAAAACTCAGGAGGAAAAAAAAAATTAAGAGGGTGATTTTTTTTTTGAAACAGACATTTAACCCATTTCCTGTCTGCTCCAAGGATACTGTGCTGGGAGCCAGCTGCATTTTTTTTTTCCTAAACGGGAAATGCGTTCGAATAAATGAGATCCTTCACAACAACCAAAGACCTGCTCAAAGTCACCCTCTTTGCAGGGGAAATATTAATACGCATCTCAGAGGGCAACCGGGTCTTTCATCTACATACTGCTAGAAACACAACGGAAATTCCACTTCTTCCTGAAGAACTTCCAGGTGTCTTGCAGACAAGCACTATTCAATAAAGCATGTTTCTAAAGTAGAAGGGTCAACCAAGCTGTGATGATTCTTAGATGGTAAAAAAAAATTTTAAGTTTCCAAATTCACAATTCTGGTACTTTCCAACAGGAAGTTCCACGTTCTGTTCTAAGACCACCAGAAAACAGGTTTGTAAGTGAATTGCATCCTACCTGCCCACTTCTCCCATCTTTCCGGGTCTAGCAAATGTGACTTATTTTGCATTTCAATAACCTTCCCAATAGTACTTTATCGCTGGTATCTCCAAAACTATAAATCCTAAAATATTTTCAATAAGATACTATTTAGCACTGGATAATAAATACATGAGTTGCAGCATAAGGTCGGGCCCAGTGGCTCATGCCTGTAATCCCAACGGTTTGGGAGGCTGAGGCAGGAGGATCACTTAAGGTGAGCAGTTCAAGACCAGCCTGGGCAACACAGTAAGACCCCATCTCTATAAAAAATACAAAAAATTAGCCGGGAGTGATGGTCCACACTTGTAAGTCCCAAGCTACCTGGCAGGCTGAGATGGGAGGATCACCTAAGCCCAGGAGGTTGTTGCTGCGGTGACCTGTGATAGCGCCACTGCACTCCAGCCTGGGTGACAGAGAGAGACTGTCTCCTATAGAAAGAAAAAAAAAAAAAAAAAAAAAAAGCCAGGCGCGGTGGCTCATGCCTGTAATCCCAGCACTTTGGGAGGTCAAGGTGGACGGAATACCTGAGGCCAGAAGTTCAAGAGCAGCCTGGCCAACATGGTGAAACTCTGTCTCTACTAAAAATACAAAAATTAGCCGGGTGTGGTGGCACACACTTGTAATCCCAAGCTACTTCAGAGCCTGAGGTGGAGCTTGCAGTGAGCTGAGACTGTGTCACTGCGCTCCAGCCTGGGCTACAGAGCCAGACTCCATCTCAAAAACAACAACAACAAAACCCAAACAAACGAAAAACAAGACACAGTATAAACGTGTCGAAAACCATAAAAATAGAGGGTGAATGTTAAAAAAAAAAACTTTAAATTCATTACTCAACATTAAACATCTAGCAATGGGTAATGATGTTGAAGACTGCTTTGTATGTAAGCAGCTCACAGCTGTGTGGGGCATATAAAACACGTGTATATACGCAGGTATGTTTCTGTGTATAAATGTGTAACATATACATAAAAACTAAAGAGGGTGAGGATGAAGAGAGATGAAAAACTCTCAGTGTTTGATGTAGTTGCTGAGTAAGGAAAACGGAGGTGCGAAGGCTTGCTAATTGTGCTTGAACTTACAGAGTAGAGGAACGGTGGAACTGAGATCAGGCCAGACTTGACCCGATTGAGCATAGGAAGCCCACGTGAATGCCATTAAGATGATGGGGCACTGCTAAAAATGCACTAGGATAGGAAGGTGGCTCTGGCTTTGGAAAAGATAGAGAAATCTAGTTTGGGGCAACCCGTTTTTGAAAAATTAGCACATTGCCAAATGGCAGCACCTAATAGGTAACTGGTGATATAATTCTGGAGCAAAGATACACCAAAGCCCACCAAATTGCTCAACTTACTCGTGCCTCATAAAACCGCCAGTGGCTTAATACCCTAGACTTTTCAATAATTACCAAAACAGTCCTAAATATTCCCACACCCTACCTGATGTAGTCCCTTCTCCAGGTCTTAGGCACTTTTTACCTTTTCATCCCATTCAATGAAATCACCAGGGGCAGCGGGGCTGGGCCATGGAGGTAGACTTCACTCAAGCTAGCACGGATGAAGTGTCCACTGTGTGACAGTCACTTGAGACACAAACCCCAGGGTGTCCATCACATAGGATGACACAGATCTGTTACCCACCAATTCATTTACAAAATCAAATGTCAGAAAACGCTGAGCTAAAATGTCTGACATGTTTCACGAGATCCAAGTTTGGGGGATTACTATCTAAACAAACAAGCTGTGCTTCGTGAAATTCAGCACCTTCCTACACATCAGTAACAACACGGGAGAACAGATGCACCTGACACCTTAGC
>NC_045441.1:13481930-13494419 GCF_002776525.5 Piliocolobus tephrosceles | reverse complement strand
TTTTTTGAGGCAGAGTCTCGCTCTGTCACCCGGGCTGGAGTGCGGTGGCTGGATCTCAGCTCACTGCAAGCTCCGCCTCCCGGGTTTACACCATTCTCCTGTCTCAGCCTCCTGAGTGCTGGGACTACAGGCACCCGCCACCTCGCCCGGCTAGTTTTTTGTATTTTTTAGTAGAGACGGGGTTTCACCGTGTTAGCCAGGATGGTCTCGATCTCCTGACCTCGTGATCCACCCGTCTCGGCCTCCCAAAGTGCTGGGATTACAGGCTTGAGCCACCGCGCCCGGCAAGTTTAACAATTCTACCATGCTCCTGGGTAGACCGACAGGCTTGAGACTACGCTGGGCTGGCAGGAGTGTGTGTAGAACAGAAACAGATCAGCAGAGCGTGCCAATTCAGGACACCTGAAGTCAAGGTCTGTGCTGCAAACTCCCTGCCACTACTGAGCGGTGTCCTTTCTACTGCCCACTAGGGACAGTCTATTGATTATGAAAGATTAACGTAGTCAATTACAACCTCAGTAATTTAGGAAATCCCACTCCCAGCTCCAAGTGTGACTAAAATCCTTGACAGGCGAATCACTTTTCCTTACTCAAATCAACCACATATCTTCATGTCTACAAAGGGTGGAGAGAGTGTAGAGAAGGCACAAACTTAAGACCCAGTTTCTGCCCTCGAGGAGCTGGTAACTTGGAAAGGAGAAATCACATCACAATGTAAAGAGTAGATGTTATGAGGGTAGGGATGTGATCCAGTAAGTAGATGCAACAGAAAGTCGAGTGCTCAAGGCTGGGCACAGGCATGTGGCTCCGGCCTGCAGTCCCAGCACTTTGGGAGGCTGAGGCGGGAGAATCACTTGTCAAGTGGGCAACAGGGCAAGACCACTCCTCCAAATTATGAGACACGTCTCATTTAATCCTCCCAACAGAGGAGTTTCTAGCTCTCATTTGGGGAAAGTAAGGCTCAGGAGGGTAAAGTAGCGTAAACCAAAGAAAATGACTGGGCAGACGCCACGGCTCACACCTGCAATCCTGGCACTTTGGGAGGCCAAGGCAGGGAGATCACTTAAGCTCAGGAGTTTGAGACCAGCGTGGGGAACACGGCAAAACCCCATATCTACAAACAGGTAACGTTTGGGATTTTGACAATCATCAAAAATGGTTAAGCTCTCAAAGGTCAAGCCTTTTATTTGATAAATATCATTTATACTACCTACTATAAACCATAACAGTATAGAGAAGAGCAGTCACTTAAAAACAAAGAGTAGTAGGTAATGGGTATACAGAACAGGTCACTATATTATGCTTTGGTTCATGTTTTAAATTTTCTATATTTTTCTGTAATGTTTTGCATATTCAAACAATCCAACTATACAAAGTCATCTTTGCAAAAACTGGGAAAAACTGAACACTGGGTACTGGAAAACCTGTTGGTTAAAGAAAAAAAAAACCCAAAAAACTAAGCCCTTATCTGTTAGAAACATACTCAAGTATGAAAAGCATGTTAAGAGGCTGGGTGTGGTGGCTCACACGCCTGTAATCCCAGCACTTTGGGAGGCTGAGGCAGGTGGATCACCAGGTCAGGAGTTTAAGACCAACCTGGCCGGCCAACATGGTGAAACTCCATCTCTACTAATAATACAAAAATTAGCTGGGCACGGTGGCAGGCACCTGTAATCCCAGCTACTCGGGGGGCTGAGGGAGGAGAATCGCTTGAACCCGGTTTGGAGGGGCGGGGGATGGGGGTGGCGGAGGCTGCAGTGAGCTAAGATCGTGCCACTGCACTCCAGCCTGGGAGGCAGAGACACCATAAAAAAAAAAAAAAAAACAAAAAAAGGCTGGGCTCCATGGCTCACGCCTGTAATCCCAGCACTTTGGGACGCTGAGGTAGGCGGATCACCTGAGGTCAGGAGTTTGAGACCAGCCTGACCAACATGGAGAAACCCTGTCTCTGCTAAAAATACAAAATTTGCCGGGCATGATGGTGTATGCATGTAATCCCAGTTACTCAGGAGGCTGAGGCAGAAGAATCGCTTGAACCCAGGAGGTGGAGGCTGTTGACCTGAGATCGTGCCATTGCACTCCAGCCTGGGCACCAAGAGCAAAACTGTCTCAGAAAGAAAGAAAAAAAAAAAAAAAAAAAAGAAGGCCGGGCGCGGTGGCTCAAACCTGTAATCCCAGCACTTTGGGAGGCCGAGACGGGCGGATCACGAGGTCAGGAGATCGAGACCATCATGGCTAACACGGTGAAACCCCGTCTCTACTAAAAATACAAAAAATTAGCCGGGCGAGGTGGTGGGCGCCTGTAGTCCCAGCTACTCGGGAGGCTGAGGCAGGAGAATGGTGCGAACCCGGGAGGCGGAGCTTGCAGTGAGCTGAGATCCGGCCACTGCACTCCAGCCTGGGCAACAGAGCGAGACTCCGTCTCAGGAAAAAAAAAGAAACAAAACTATATATCTACTACGGTAGTCAAAAATTGCTCTGAAGTATGTAATATACTTACCAACACTAAGATGAGGATTAAAGTTAAAAAAATAAATAAATAAAAACTATTTTAGAATGATAGGTGGCTAGGATTAGCCTTAAATTATCCTAGCCCACACCTCCACCAGGGAAGACAGATGTAACAGAAATAGCCAAAATGTTTATGAGGTTAAAACTGGGAAAGGAATTGAGTTGTTGAATGGGTATAGAGTTTCTGTTTGGATTATGAAAAGGTTCTGGAACTAGATAGTGGCAATGGTTACACAACACTATGAAGGTATTCCATGCCACTAAATTGTACACTTAAAAATGGTTGAGGCTGGGCGTGGTGGCTCATGTTTGCAATCCCAGCACTTTAGGAGGTCAAGGCGGGAGTATCCCTTGAGGCTAGTTCAAGACCAGTTTAGGCAACAAAGGGAGATCCTGAGTCTACAAAAAAAAAAAAACACAACAAAAAACTAGCTGGGAAGGGGCAGGGTGGCTCAAGCCTATAATCCTAGCACTTTGTGAGGCCAAAGCAGGCGGATCACTTGAGGTCACGGGTTCAAAACCAGCCTGGCCAACATGATTGAACCCCCGCCTCTACTAAAAATGCCAAGTGTGATAGCAGGTGCCTGTAATCCCAGCTACTCAGGAGGCTGAGGAAGGAGAATTGCGTGCACCCAGGAGGCAGAGGTTGCAGTGAGCAGTGAGCCAAGATAACGCCACTGCACTCCAGCCTGTGCGACAGAGCGAGCCTCCGTCTCAAAAAAAAAAAAAAAGCACTAGCTGGGCTAGTTTGAAGTTATACTGAGCTATGATTGTGTCGCTGCACTCCAGCCTGGATGGGGGGGGGGGGGGGATGGCAATGGTAAACTGTTATGTATATTTATTACAGTAAAAAGAAAACTATGGCCACAGTGGCTCACACCTGTAATCCCAGCACTTTGGGAGGCCGAGGCAGGCGGATCATGAGGTCAGGAGATAAAGACCATCCTGGCTAACACTGTGAAACCCCGTCTCTACTAAAAACACAAAAAATTAGCCGGGCGTGGTGGTGGACGCCTGTAGTCCTGGCTACTCGGGAGGCTGAGGCAGAAGAATGGCATGAACCTGGGAGGCAAAGCTTGCAGTGAGCCAAGATTTCGCCACTGCACTCCAGCCTGGGTGACAGAGTGAGACTGTCTCAAAAAAAAAAAAAAAAAAGAGAAAACTAAATAATGGCTACATTAGAGTTTCAAATACTAGTCTCTACCTTTGTTTACATATTAAAATGTTAAGATTAACTTTTAAATGTTAGAAAAGTGAAGGACTAGGCCAGGCGCGGTGGCTCAAGCTTGTAATCCCAGCACTTTGGGAGGCCGAGATGGGCGGATCACGAGGTCAGGAGATCGAGACCATCCTGGCTAACACGGTGAAACCCCGTCTCTACTAAAAAATACAAAGAACTAGCCGGGTGAGGTGGTGGGCGAGGTGGCGGGCGCCTGTAGTCCCAGCTACTCTGGAGGCTGAGCCAGGAGAAGGGCGTAAACCCGGGAGGCGGAGCTTGCAGTGAGCTGAGATCTGGCCACTGCACTCTAGCCCGGGCGACAGAGCGAGACTCCATCTCAAAAGAAAAAAAGAAAAGTGAAGGACTAGAAAATTCCTGCCCAATCTAGACCCCCTGATATTCTTCCATTAACAAAAAATTATTTAGGGATGGGCACAGTGGCTCACATCTGTAATCCCAGTACTTTGGGAGGCCGAGGCAGGATTGCTTGAGCCCAGGAGCTTGAGACCAGCCTGGACAACACAGCGAGACCCTGTCTCTATTAAAAAACAATTATTTAGCTCAAGCAACAGTTCTTTACATCTGTGCAGTCTCTGAAGAAGGCCAAGATGTAATCCTTTGGTCCTATTCTCGCCTCAAGGGCCACACCTTTCTTCCATTCAGCAGTCCCAGAGACTTAAGAGCTGCTGTTTCACTGCTGCTAAGGCTTCTTTCAAAGGTCCTCAACACTGAAGCTGCGCAGCCCTTCCTGTTAAGATGAAGTTTCAGAGCCTGGCCATCCTGACTATCATCTTCTTCTTCATAGGCTCCAGTGTGCTGATGCCTTAAAATATGGTTCCCAGAATGGTTCACAATATTCCACATTTATAAAGCAAAGACCTATACTGATCTCACAACAGGTCTTTGCATTAATACAAACCAAGGCAGGGGCACCAAACTGCATTACTCATGCTTTTCCACCATGCACTTGAAGTATTTAAAACAGGAAGAAAAATCACAGCTTCAATTAGGAACATCCTTGGTAAAGCAGTAAAAATGAATCATGACCCACTTTTTAATACCCTATGTTATGAAACACGCAAAGCACTTCTCCTGCATACACAAGCATGATGGCTGCTCCAGGAAAAGCGCTTGAGCTACAAGCTGAACTAGCTGTTCTTTCTATAGAACAGCATTTTTCACCTGAAGGGAGCGACAACAAACTATGGTTATTCAGACATGGGTGTTAGTTTTTTAAAAATGAAGTTAGTCTGTTCCCTGAAGTAAAACAACAGTATTTGGGTTTTTTTGTTTGTTTGTTTTGCGACAGGGTCTTGCTTTGTCGCCCAGACTTGAGTGCAGTGGTGCAATCACCGCTCACTGCAGCCTCAACCTCCAGGACTCAAGTGATCCTCTAGCTTCAGCCTCCCAAGTTGGTGGGACCATAGGCATAATCCACCACACCCAGCTAATTTTATTTCTGAAAAGACCTTGTCCAGACTGGGCTAGAGTGTCCTCCCGCCATGACCTTCCAAAGTACTGGGATTACAGACATGAGCCATGGCGCCTGGCCAAAGTAACAGTATTTGTTGCCAATGGTAGAAGTCAAGCTTTCAAGCAAGAATTTCAGAAAACTGTATCCATCAACATAAGCCTGACAGCCTTTCAATACTCATAGACTTTTCTAACATCCATGGTGAATGTGACTTTGATACTGTATAACAAAATGGTATCAACATTTGGAAGATCCGCATGGCTCTGCCTGGCTCAGTAAACAGGACTTTTCGAAATCACCAACACATTACAAATGTATGCACTGGTAAAGGATCCAGTCAGACAGAGTACAAGATAGAGTGACTTTTTTTTTTTTTTTTTTTTTGATACAGAGTCTCACCCTGTTGCCCAGGCTGGAGTGCAGTGGTGCAATCTGGGCTCACTGCAAACTCCACCTCCCAGGTTCAAGCGATTCTGATTCTACCGCTTCAGCCTCCCAAATAGCTGTGACTACAGGGGCCCACCACCACGCCCAGCTAATTTTTGTGTTTTTAGTAGAGATACGATTTTGCCATGTTGGTCAGGCTGGTCTCAGACTCCTGACCTCAGGTGCTTCGCCCGCCTCAGCCTCCCAAAGCCCTGGGGTTACAGGAGTGAGCCACCATGCCTGGTCAAATGATGAAGTTTAATGTAAAAGTATTAAGAGTTTATTGATAAGGTTTCAGGTTCCACATTGCAACTAACCTTCACAGAAACTACTGCTTACTGAGTTATGGTATAGAATCAAATATGAATATCCAGAATTACCTGATTATTCCTCCCATTTCCAACTACTTATCTGTGCAAGGATTAAGCTGCTCCACAAAAGTCAACCAAAGTAACACATTCCAAGAGTGGAGACAGATGCAGGTATAACAAACCAGTTGTATCCTATTAAGCCAGACATTTAGAAGCTCCAAAAATGTGAGTACACATGAAAGACAGGGGAAGAGTGTGTAGAACAAAGGGAGGTGACGGCCCCCCTAGCCCCGTACTGGAGGGCCAGGCTTAACCAGAGGCTTGTCAACCATGGAGCAGTCACATACTTGAGCACCTTCGGAAGGTCCTGATCAAGACGGAAAATCACATAAAACATGACACGGGGAAACTTCGAGGAACATTCAACTTACACAAAAGAAATCTTAGACACACACACAGCTGTCACTAGGTTCTATCAAAATCACACAATCACACTCATTTCGTGCCCAAGTGTGCAGGTCTAATCAGCTACACATGATGCAAAAGCACCCAGGCGGCAAATACTCTCCTGAACCTTCTAGGGGAAGCTGGAAACCAGAGTGTGATCCTGGACAGACATTCAGAGTCTGCTTTGTATGTTCTAAGCTTCCAGGGAGACTCCTTAAAATTGTGAAGTCTTTCCAGAACACTAAGCTTAATTTCTTTTCTTTCCTTTTTTTTTTTCTGGAGACAGTCTCACTCTGTCGCCCAGGTTGGAGGAGTGCAGTGACATGATCTCAGCTCACTGCAACCTCTACCTTCCTGGTTCAAGCCATTCTCCTGCCTCAGCCTCCCAAGCAGCTAGGATTACAGGTATGCGTCACGACACCCGTTACCTTTTGTATTTTTAGTAGAGATGGGGTTCTGCCACGTTGGCCAGGGTGGTCTTGAACTCCTGGCCACAAGTGGTCCACCTGCTTCGGCCTTCCAAAGTGCTGGGACAACAGGCATGAACCACTGCACCCAGTCACTAAGCTTGATTTCTAACAGAAATATAAATTGTGGCCGGGCGCGGTGGCTCATGCCTGTAATCCCAGCACTTTGGGAGGCCGAGACGGGCGGATCACGAGGTCAGGAGATCGAGACCATCCTGACTAACACGGTGAAACCTCGTCTCTACTAAAATACAAAAAAAATTAGCCGGGCGTGGTATCGGGCGCCTGTAGTCCCAGCTACACGGGAAGCTGAGGCAGGAGAATGGCGTGAACCTGGGAGGCAGAGCTTGCAGTGAGCTGAGATCACGCCACTGCACTCTAGCCAGGGCAACGAGCAAGACTCCGTCCCAAAAAAAAAAAAAATATATATATATATATATAAATTGTAGGCTGGGTACTGGCGCTCACACCTGTAATTCCAGCACATTGGGAGGCTGAGGCAGGAGGATCCCTTGAGCCCAGGGGCTTGAGACTACCCTGGGCAACATAAGGACACTGTTTCTACAAAAAAACACAAAAATTAGCCGGGCGTGGTGGTGCACCCTGCAGTCCCGGCTAGTTGGAAGGCTTAGGTGGGAGGATGGCTTGAGCCTGGAAGGTCAAGGCTGCACTGAGCTATGCCTGCCACTGCACTCCAGCCTGGGTGACAGAGAGATTACATAGATGGATGGATGGATGGATGGATGGATGGATGGATGGATGGATGGATGGATAGATAGACAGACAGACAGATATAGATAGATAGATAAAGGTTTCTAACTCATATGTGGGGAAAATGAGGCTCAGAGAGGTGAAGGAACTTACTTCAGATCACACAACTAACACATGACTGAACTGATAAAACTTTGGTCTGCCTTATTCCAAAGCCAGGACTTTTGCATCAACCTCTTAGCAGAGACCTCTTAGCAAATCCAAGTATTTCTGGTAACACTTTTCACAGAGGATAATGGTTTGGAATTAAGCAATGGAACACTTGGAGTGAAGAAAGAAGGATCACAAACCCAAATGACTTGACATTTGACAGGTAAACAGCATTTTAAAATAAGCTTTTCAACAGATTTACAGCCCCTAGCATCAGTGAAAACTAGCTGTAGTTTTTATACACTGCTTTCCTTCCTTTATATATGTCTTAAAATATGCTTAGAGACAGGAAGTAGAATGGTGGTTGCCAGGGACCTCAGGGAAGGAGGGCAACAGGAAATTACTATTCAAAGGGGACAGCGTTTTAAGTTTTACAAGCTGAAGAGTTAAGGAGCTGGACAGTGGTGATTATTTGTACATTACAAATACACTCAATACCCCTGAAATGTATACTGAAAAATGGGTAAAATGACACATTTTATGTGTAGTTTACCACCATAAAAAATTTGGATAAAAACGTGCTCACAAATTTAGATAGAGATGCTAAGCTTAAAGATTCAAAGGTTAGAATTCTAAACTCCTAGGCTGGGCGTGGTAGCTCATGCCTGTAATCCCAACACTTTGGGAGACGGAGGTGGGAGGATCGCTTGAGTCCAGGAGTTCAAGACCAGCCTGGGCAACATAGTGAAACTCATCTCTATTTAAAAGAGAATTTTAAACTCCCTAACTGAATCTTGATAAAGAATAAATTTGGAGTTTTGTCAGTTTTTAGATGGCACCATTTCAGCCACCTCAATTCTTGCCACCTCCAAGTTCCACCCTAATTCTCAGGATTGGTGGTTTTCCGCTAAAGACCCATAGCTTTGTTGCAATTAGAAATGTAAAATCAGTATTACTCTGCACTTTACTGCCAATGGCAAATGAGAAACTGGAACCTCACAAAGATAATCTAGCAAACTGCAAAACAAAGTCCATTCAAGATCTGGTACAATCAACTCTTGATCATTTGGAATTTTGTTTTGATTTGCTTGCTGAACAATGCAATCCCTGATTCTCTCCCTGGCCGCTGGGGACATGCCTTTATAGGCTCAGGGGAAAAAAGCAGTGGTTCAATACTGTTTCCTGACAACTGCACTGGTTATTAAACACAACTACAAAATAAACTCACGAGGATGTGTAATTACCAAACTATGTTTTAAGATTATAACTGTTTTTAGAGTTCAGGCCTACCATTTCTTTCACCTGTGACCCAAGTGATTTAGAGGTGAGATGTATTAGCCTATCTGAGGCATTTTAGACAAGGGAGAAGGTGCCTACACAAGTACCAAACAAAGCAGTATTAAAAATGCTTTCCATAGGTGGCAATCTTCTATGATGCTTAAGCACTGTAAAGCAGTGACATCTGTTCATGTGGACATAATTAAACAGTTGAGGCTGGGCAAGGTGGCTCACGCCGGTAATCCCACCACTTCGGGAGGCTGAGGCAGGAGAATCGCTTGAACTCAGGAGGCAGAGGTTGCAGTGATCCAAGATCGCACCATTGCACTCCAGTTTGGGCAACAAGAGCGAAACTCCATCTCCAAAAAGAAAACAAAAACAACAAAAAAAACCCACAAAAAACATATGTATAAATGAATACATAAATTCACCAACAGGTTTTTAAAACTACTTTTAAAAGTAGCAATACTTTACGTACTTTTACATGCATATGAAGCCAAATAGAAAATTCCAAGTCAGACATAGAAGATGCTTAACAGTAAAGAGACTTTCTATTAGGAAGTTTAAATGATGCTACCTAGGAGACTTTCCTATCAGTTTTTGGAGTATACCTGGGGCAAATGGCTAATATTTTCATTTGCCTGTGGATATTTGAAATTAATAGCATCTTAACAGAAATTTACTTTTGATTGTTCCAGGCACTCCCCAAATGTTAAAATTTGACACCAGAAGAGCTGGCAAATGTGTCTGAAGGAATATTTTTTTTTAAATCCCACACTCAGTTTAACAAGGCCACCTTTTGTAGTTCCAATGCAACTAAAATTTAAATTGACCACGCTGTTTAAGAATTTTTCTGGGTACTGCTGTGAACGTTTTTTGGAATTAGAAAAAAAAAACCCCTAGTTATTAAATTTCGAAATGACTTGAGAACAAATTTGATGTCTAGAAACCTAACCCAAAGGCGATAATTTCATGTCATCCAACATTTATTTCTTTTTTTATTAGCAAATAAAATGTTCTTTGGAATGACAATAGCTCCACCTACCCCAACACACTTCCACGTTACAGCATCATGAATATTAGCTACACTCCTGCACTGAAACAAGCTTTTGTTTGAGCCGTTCCCAAACCAAGGTATTCAAAGTGATCATTCTTCAACAAACAAAGATACTTCTGGACGGCACCCCAGGAGACCGAACACCTCAGTGTGTACTATTGTGTTGTTATCCTGGGAAAGTAATCCTTTCTGCAAGAAAACACAAAGCCTAAGTGTGTCCTTGACAAATAGCAAGATGTTCATAGCCTATATTCTAACGAGGCAACTTGTATTTTTTTCTTAAAGTGCAGATTCCTGGAATTAAACACCAAGAGCTGTCTATTCAGAGATGTTTCTTTTAAGCAAGGTGTTTCAAATATACATAGTTGTCTGCATTTGACAACGATCAGGACGAGGCTAAATGCGGTTTCTTCTCCAGGTCAGAGCGAGAAACCAGGGAGAAATAAAATTGTGCCAAAGAGCACGCAGCACCTGTCAAGGCACTGTGACCCAAGACAGATTAACACGAAGCTACGAAGGATTTGTTTCCTCGGTCTCCCCCCGCCCGCAGGGAGTCGTACCATCCCCGGGCTAGAGCCGCCAAATCCCTGCCTCACACGTAGGGAGAAGGGAATTGCTCCTCTTGGCTTCCGACCTTCCCCAGTCGGCCGGCCTCATGGCGAAGGGGCCAGGGGCCTGCAGAGCGGGCAGACAACGGAGGGCCGCGAAAGAGGCCAGGACCGGAGCGGGACAGGCCGTGTGGCCCGCACCCCGGCGCCGCAGCTCAGCCCCGCTCTTGTCCTACCGTAGGGGGGATGGGGCTTGAGGCGGGCGCTCGTCTCCGGGCACTCGGAGCTGCCGCGGCCGAGGCAGGGCAAAACCGACACGTTGTTGTTGGCGGGAAGCAGTGGAAGGGATCCGCCCCGCGCGCAAGACCCCGAGCACCCAGCCGCCGCCGCCCCGTCTCCGAGCGCGCCATTTCCAGGCCCCGGCCCTCCAGGCACCGCTGCTAGGCCTCCGCGGGCCCCCGGGCAGGCCCCCGCCTCCCGCCGCCCGGGCTGAGCGCAGGACTGCCGCCACCTTGACGGCCCCGACTCCGCCGGTCCCGCAGCCCCCGCCGGGGCCCGCGCACGTTCGCCTCACCCTCTGCCGCCGCCGAAGCTGCTGTAGGCCCGATCGTCGTAGGTATCGAAGTCCGCCATTTGCCGTCTCCGCTCCGAGAGGAACCAGGGTGAGCGAGGAAGGACCCCGCAATATAACTCCCCCCGCCCCGCCGCCGGGGCTGTCCGCCGCGCCGCCTGATCGCAAATCCTTCGGACGCATGCACGCGCGCGCGCGCGCGCACGCACGGTCGCTCGCCGCGCCGCGCCGCGCCAGGCCCTGGGCCCACGGGCAGCTGCTAGCGCCGTGCGCCCTGCGGCCCACGTGGTGCGGCGGCGCCCCAGCTGGACTCATGCCCCGCCGCCGCGGCCCATTATGTGCTGGCCCTGAGGCTGCGCCCGCGGCTGCCTCCTATCCCCGCCGCGCCCCGCCCGTGCGCGCCGGCCTTCCGGCAGAGCCGGCGGGGAACTCCCTCTCCGGTTCGCCTGGAACCCTGCGTTTCGGCCTCCAGACCTGGCAGGGACCGCGGAGGCCTGTCACGTTTGGACCCGCAAGTGGTCCCCGGATGACACCCAAGTAAAGGCCACCTCCTTCTCCAGGCAGGAGCTGGCCACACGATGAGGATGCCCCGGAAGGGGGTGCGAGGCGGTGGGATACAGACTCGAATCCTGCCTTTCAGGGCTTCCTCGCTGACTGGTATTGGGGGGTTTTGAGAGGAGAGAGTATAGGTGGTTGGTGGCTTAGCAAGAGAGACTGCACATCTCGGTGTTTTGCGGAAGTCGTTGCCTTGGAAAAAGAATTGGATACTGATGTGGATTCCATCATCTGGCCATAACAAAACATGGTTGTGCAGTGAGAATTAATTACACGGGTAAATTTCCAGGTTTGTGATTGAGATGGTGGTAATTGTGGGTGCCACAATGTTGACAAACCTTAATTATCTAGGCACACTTTAAAAGAACCTCATAGAATTGTCTTGTAATGTGTACCTAGGTATCTTACGCTTAACCATTACTTTTTATTATTTATTTATTTGTTCGTTGTTGAGACAGGCTCTAGCTCTGTCGCCCAGGTTGGACTGCTGTGGAACAATGGCAGCTCACCGCAGCCTTGACCTCTTGGGCTCATGCCATCCTCCCGCCTTGGCCTCTGGAGTAGCTAGAACTGTAGGGGGGCAGTACCCCGCCTAATTTCCTTTTTTTTTTTTTTTGAGACGAAGTCTCAGGTTGGAGTGCAGTGATGCAATCTCGGTTCACTGCAACCTCCACCTCCTGGGTTCGAGCGATTCTCCCGCCTCTGCCTCCCGAGTAACTGGGATTACAGACGCACACCTGGCTAATTTTTTTTTTTTTTTTTTT
>NC_045441.1:13473622-13481830 GCF_002776525.5 Piliocolobus tephrosceles | reverse complement strand
CGGAGTCTCGCTCTGTCGCCCAGGCTGGAGTACAGTGGCCAGATCTCAGCTCACTGCAAGCTCTGCCTCCTGGGTTCACGCCATTCTCCTGCCTCAGCCTCCGAGTAGCTGGGACTACAGGCGCCGCCACCTCGCCCGGCTGGTTTTTTGTATTTTTTTAGTAGAGACGGGGTTTCACCATGTTAGCCAGGGTGGTCTCGATCTCCTGACCTCGTGATCCACCCGCCTCGGCCTCCCAAAGTGCTGGGATTACAGGCTTGAGCCACCGCGCCCGGCCTAATTTTTGTATTTTTAGTAGAGACAGGGTTTCACCATGTTGCCCAGGCTGATCTTGACCTCCTGACCTCAAGTGATCCACCCGCCTTGACCTCCCAAAGTGCTGGGATTGCAGGCATGAGCCACTGTTCCCGGCTCTAATTTGCTTTGTAAAACATTTATTTGTAGAGACAGAGTCTCACTATGTTGCCCAGGTTTGTCTCGATCTGCTGGCTTTTAAGTAGTCCTCCTGCCTCTGCCTCCTAAAGCGCTGGGATTATTACAAGCTTGAGCCACTGTGCCCTGCCAACTTTTATATTTGAGTATCTTCTCCTTCATAGCAATATTAAGATTGACAGAGCACTATCAATTCATGAATTAATGGTGTTGAACTCACTTATTCATTTTTCTGTGCCTTCTGCTTCCCAAGTAATAAAGCACTTTGCTGCCTGATAGACCTAGATTGAACCTAGGCTCAGTGAACCTCTTACTGACTGAGTGACCTCAAGGATGTTGCTTAACTGCTTTAACATGTCCGTTTTCTCATCTATATAAAGGGATAATGTCAACTACCTCTTCAGTGTTGTAAAGATTCAAATTGGTAAGTATTTGTAAAATTCCTGGCACACAATATATATTGGGGACCTGCCTAGGTGTCTGGCACCATTATGTGTGCTTTACCCGTAGATAATTATTTCCAAACCTGTTTAACAGCTGTGGAACCGCCCAGAGAGAAAGAGACTTGCCCAAAGTCACGTAGCTTTGACCGAAGCACATGGCTCCAATGGTTTCTTCTCCTTGCACAGTTTAAACTTGGACCCCTGCTCCATACTCCTGCCCCCGTTACTCTATTACTCTTATTTTATTTACTTTTTCTTTTTTTTGGTAGAGATGGGTCTTGTCATGTTGCCCAGGCTGGTCTTGAACTCCTGACTTCAAGTTATTCTCCCTTCTTGGCGTCCCAAAGTAGTGGGATTACAGGATTACAGATGGGAACCACGCACCCAGCCACTCCATTACTCATTTGAGACAAGGTCTCGCTCTGTCGCCCAGGCTGGACTGCGTGATCTCAGCTCACTGCAGCCTCTGCCTCCAGCATTCAAGCCATTTTCCTGCCTCAGCCACCGCGTAGATGGGATTACAGGTGTGCGTTACCATGCCTGGCTAATTTTTGTATTTTTGGTAACAATGGGGTTTCAATGTGTTTCCCAGTCTGGTCTTGAACTTCTGACCTCAGGTGATTTGCCCACCTTGGCCTCCCAAAGTGCTGGGATTACAGGTGTGAGCCACCGTGCCTGGCCACTCCATTACTCTTTTTTTGCTTTTTTTTTTTTTCTTTTGAGATGGAGTCTCACTCCAGCCCAGGCTGGAGTGCAGTGGTGCCATTTTAGCTCATTGCAACCTCCGCCTCCCAGGTTCAAGCAGTTCTCCTGTTTCAGCCTCCTGAGTAGCTGGGACTACAGCCACTGATCACCATGCACGGCTAATTTTGTTTTTTTAGGAGAGACGGGGTTTCACCATGTTGGTCAGGCTAAACTCGAACTCCCGACCTCAGGTGACCCGCCCGCCTCAGCCTCCCAAAGTGCTGGGATTACAAGCGTGAGCCACTGCACCCGGCTACTCCATTATTCTTTAAATGCATCAAATTGCAATTGACTAAAGGGAAACATTAAGGGCTGGGTGCAGTGGCTCACGCCTGTAATCCCAGCACTTTGGGAGGCTGAGGCGGGTGGAAAAATTAGCTGGGTGTGGTAGTGCATGCCTGTAATCCCAGTTACCTGGGAGGCTGAGGCAGGAGAATCACGTGAAACTGTGAGGTAGAGGTTGCACCATTGCATTCCAGCCTGGGCAACAAGAGCGAAACTCCGTCTCAAAAAAAAAAAAAAAAGGCCGGGCACGGTGGCTCATGCCTGTAATCCCAGGACTTTGGGAGGCCGAGGGGGGCGGATCACAAGGTCAGGAGATGAAGATCATCCTGGCTAACGCGGTGAAACCCCATCTCTAAAAATGCAAAAGGTTAGCTGGGCGTGGTGGCAGGCGCCTGTAACCCCAGCTACTCAGGAGGCTGAGGCAGGAGAATCACTTGAACCCGGGAGGCGGAGCTTGCAGTGAGCCGAGATTGCGCCACTGTACTCCAGCCTGGGTGATAGAGTGAGACTCTGTCTCGGGGAAAAAAAAAAAAAGGGAAACGTTAATATTTATTCCTGAATGGCCTTACATTTTTTTTTTTACTTCCAAAGTGTCCCAGTCCAAAGTCACTTCAGGGTGAGATCTTGAAGGACAGGAGCCATGTTAAGGGGTTTACGTCCCACAGGACCTTACACGTGGGAGAAGGGGTGCAGTTTGTCATTAATAAAGTAAAAATCGGGGCATGATGGCTCACACTTGTAATTCCAGCATTGTGGGAAGCCAAGGCGGGAGTGTTGCTTGACCCCAGGAGATGGAGACCAGCCTGGGCAACATAGTAAGACCCCACCTCTACAAAAAATAAAAATTAGCCAGGTGTGGTTGCACATGCTTGTGGACCCAGCTACCTGGGAGAGCCTGAGGTGGGAGGATCGCTTGAGCCAGGGTGTTGGGGCTGTAGTGAGCCGTGATCACACCACTGCACTCCAGCTTGGGCCACAGAATGAGATCCCATCAAAAAACATCATAATAGGCTGGGCGCGGTGGCTCATGCCTGTAATCCCAGCACTTTGGGAGACAGAGGCGAGCAGATCACGAGGTCAGGAGATCGAGACCATCCTGGCTAACACAGTGAAACCCCATCTCTACTAAAAATAAAAAAAAAAGTAGCCAGGCGTAGTGGTGTTCGCCTGTTGTCCCAGCTGCTGGGGAGGCTGAGGCAGAAGAATGGCGTGAACCCTGGAGGCGGAGCTTGCAGTGAGCTGAGATTGCGCCACTGCACTCCAGCCTGGGTGACAGAGCAAGACTTCATCTCAAAAAAAAAAAAATCATAATAAAGTTCTGTTGTTGTTTTTGTTTTTTTTGAAAAAAGGAGGGCTGTGCATGGTGGCTCATGCCTGTAATCCCAGCACTTTGGGAGGCTGAGGCTGGTGGAACACTTGAGGCCAGGAGTTTAAGACCAGCCTGGGCAACATGGCAAAACCCCATCTCTGGTAAAAATACAACAATTAGCTAGGCTTGGTGGTGTACAACTGTAGTCCCAGCTACCCAGAAGGCTGAGGCAGGAGAATCGCTTGATTCTGGGAGACGGAGGTGGCAGTGAGCTGAGATTGCACCACTGCACTCCAGCCTGGGTGACAGAGCAAGAATCCATCTAAAAAAATAAAAAATAGACTTTCTAGGGAGGCTGGGGCTTTCTCAGCACTGGGATCAATCACAGGTCATCCCCTCCTTCCTGGCTTAATCCCCCTTTCTCCCCAGCCAGCAGCTGGGGCCAGTCTTTTGGGCCACACTCCTAGACCCTCTATACGGACTTCCCCCTTCTTTTGGTCTCCAGCATATAGCCCACCTCCACCTGGGATGCAGAGGATTGAGGCCAATCCCAGAAAGTTCTATATACATTGTGACCGCTTCCATGGCACAGTTCAATGTCAGCCTCTCCTGAGATTATCCTCATGAGCTTTGGTCCTATTAATAATTTGTTCCCTGGCCAGGTGCCGTGGCTCATGCCTGTAATCCCAACACTTTGGGAGGCCGAGGCAGGCAGATCACATGAGGTCAGGAGTTCAAGACCAGCCTGGCCAACATGGTGAAGCCTCATCTCCACTAAAAATACAAAAACTAGCCGGGTGTGGTGGCAGGCGCCTGTAATCCCAGCTACTTGGGAGGCTGAGGCAGGAGAATCGCTTGAACCCAGGAGGTGTAGGTTGCAGTAAGCCAAGATCGCGCCATTGCACTCCAGCCTGGGCAACAGAGCGAGACTGCCTCAAAAATAAATAAATAAATAATAATAATTTGTTCCCTAAGCCCTTCCCCAGAGTGGATATTCCAGGCTTCGCCAGTTCCCTTGAGCCCCGGGGTGGCTCTCAAAGGCCCAACTCAGATAACACTTTCTCCGGGAAGCCTTTGTTGCAGTGGTGAAGCCTGTGGGCTTGCATTTCAAACTGCCTGTCTTCAAATCCCAGCCAAGCCACTTACTGCTACTGTGTGACCTCCAGCAAGTTGCTTAATCTCTCTGTTCTTTGTCTATAAAGTGGGAATAATAATTGTGATACCAGTTTTCACTATTCATGCTGTTTTAATGTGCTGAAATGTTGGTGTTTTATTGGTATAATATGGCTGTTATCTAAAAAAATCTGAAATTAGCCCCGCATGGTGGTGGCTCATGCCTGTAATCCCAGCACTTTGGGAGGTGGAGGCGGGCAGATTACGAGGTCAGGAGTTCGAGACCAGCCTGGCCAACATGGTGAAACCTCATCTTTACTAAAAATAAAAAAGTTAGCCGGGCGTGTTGACACGTGCCTGTAATCCCAGCTACTCGGGAGGCTGAGGCAAGAGAATTGCTTGAACCCGGGAGGCAGAGGTTGCAGTGAGCCAAGATCACGCCACTGCACTCCAGCCTGGGCAACAGAACAAGATTCCATCCAGATATATGTATCTATTTTCAGATATATATATGTATATGTTGAGATATATATATATTCATATATATATGTGTGTGTATATATATCTCTGTCTCGGAAATTGGGCATGGTGGCTCACTGCTGTAATCCCAATACTTTGGGAGGCCAAGGTGGGAGGATCACTTGAATCCAAGAGTTTGAGACTAGCATGGGCAACATAATGAGACCTTGTCTCTACAGAAAAAAAATTAGCCAGGCGTGGTGGCACATACCTACTATAGTCCCAGCTACTCGGAGGCCGAGGTGGAAGGATAGCTGGAACTCTGGAGGCGGAGGTTGCAGTGAGACGAGATGGCGCCACTGCACTCCAGCCTGGGTGACAGAGTGAGATCCTGTCTCAAATAAATACATAAAAATAAAAACAAAGAGGTTTATTCTGAGCCAAATATGAGTGACCAGGGCCCATGACACAATCCCAGGAGGTTCTGAGAACATGTACCCAAAGTGGGTTGGTTACAGCTTGATTTTACACATTTTATATGTTTTACAGGGACATAAGTTATAGGAAACATCAATCAATACGTGTAATGTGTGTGTTGATTCTGTCTGGAAAGGTGGGACAACTTGAAGGAAGGATTTTGAGGGAGGCTTCCAGGTCATACATGGATTCAGAGATTTTCTTTTTTCTTTTCTGAGACAGGGTCTCACTCTGTTGCCCAGTCTGGAGTGCAGTGGTGTGATCTCAGCTCACTGCAACCTCCACCTCCCAGGTTCAAGCAACTCTCCTGCCTCAGCCTCTTGAGTCACTGGGATTACAGGTGCACGCCACCACACCCAGCTAATGTTTTCATTTCGTGGAGGCAGGATCCTGCTATTTTGCCTGGGCTGGTCTTGAACTCCTGGCCTTGAGCAATTCTCCTGCCTCAGCTTCCCAAAGCTCTGAAATTACAGGTGTGAGCCACCACACCTGGCTTCATGTGCTTAATTTTTTTAAGATCACCCCTTCTAAAAGAAATACATCTCATTTTTACTTATTCATAATTAATTTAAATTGTTGCTAAAAGTTTTTTTTTTTTTTTTTAGAAAGGGTCTTGCTCTGTCACTTAGGCTGAGTGCAGTGGCGTGATCATGGCTCACTGTAGCCTTGATTTACCAGACTCAAGCAATCCTCCCACCTCAGCCTCCCAAGTAGCTGGGACCACAGGCACGCAACATGCCAGGCTAATTTTCTGATTTTTCGTAGAGGTGAAGTTTCACCCTGTTGCCTAGGCTGGTCTCAAACTCCTGACCTCGAGTGATCTTCCTGCCTCAGCCTCACAACATGCTGGGATTACAGGCATGAGCCACTGTGCCCAGCCTGTCTATATTTAGAACCATCATGATGAAGATACAGAACAACCCCGCCTCTACTGAAAATACAAAAATTAGCCAGGCGTGGTGGCACACACCTATAGTCCCAGCTTCTTGATAGGCTGAGGTACAAGAATCTCCTGAACCTGGGAGGTGAAGGTTGCAGTGAGCTGGGATTGTGCCACTGCACTCCAGCCTGTGTGACAGAGTGAGACCCTGTCTCGGAAAAAAAAAAAAGCAGAATAAAGACAAAAAGAAAAATGTTTAGAGCTACCAGAGTGAAAACAAATGCTGTTTACCTGCCCATAAGACTGATGATGACAGAAGCAGTAACAACAGAAGACAATAGAATAACATCATACAAATTCCATGGGGAAATAATGCTGGACCACAGACTCTATACCCAACTTAATCATCCTTCAATAATGAAAATAAATGTATTCATAGAAACCTGAGATTATTTATCGGTCACAAATCCTTTCTAGAAGAATTGTAGGCCGGGCTCTGTGGCTCACATCTGTAATCTCAGCACTTTAGGAGGCTGAGGTGGAAGGATCACTTGAGGCCAGGAGTTGGAGGCTGCAGTGAGTCCAGTTCTTTCTTTCTCCTAATAGAATCCTATCAAACCTGTATCACTTTTTTTTTTTGAGATGGAGTCTTGCTCTGTCACCCAGGCTGGAGTACAGTGGCGTGATCTCGGCTCACTACAACCTCTACCTCCTGGGTTCAAGTGATTCTCCTGCCTCAGCCTCCTGAGTAGCTGGGATTAGAGGCATATGCCACCACGCCCGGCTAATTTTTGTATTTTTGGTAGAGACGGGGTTTCCCCATGTTGGTCAGGCTGGCCTCGAACTCCTGCCCTCGGGTGATCCGCCCACTTTGGCCTCCCAAAGTGCTTGGATTACAGGTGTGAGCCACCATGTCTGGCCTGAAATACAATTTTTAAAATTTATTTTACTTTTTAAAAATAATTTTGATATGGTTTGGCTGTGTCCCCACCCAAATCTCAAATCTCATCTTGAATTGTAGCTCCCATAATCCCCATGTGTTATGGGAGGGACCCAATGGGAGGTAATTGAATCATGGGGACAGGTTTTTCCCATGCTGTTCTCATGATAGTAAGTCTCACAAGATCTGATGGTTTTATAAAGGGCAGTTCCCCTGCACACACTCTCCTGTCTGCCACCATGTAAGACATGCCTTTGCTCCTCCTTTGCCTTCCACCATGATTGTGAGGCCTCCCCAGCCATGCAGAACTGTGAGTCCCATTAAATGTCTTTTTCTTGATAAATTACCCAGTCTCAGGTATTTCTTCATAGCAGTAAGGAAGTGGACTAATACAAATTTCAACTTTTATTTTAGATTCAGGAGATGCATGTGCAGTTTGTTACATGAGTATATTGCATGATGTGAGGCATGTACAAATGATGTGGTTACATGGTTACCCAGGTAGTCAGCATACCTGCCTACAATTTTTTTTTTTTTTTTAAAGGAGTCTACTCTGTTGCCCAGGCTGGAGTGCAGTGGCACAATTTTGACTCACTGAAACCTCCGCCTCCTGGGTTCAAGCGATTCTCCTGCTTCAGCCTCCCTGTTGTGGTAAACTGAGGAATGGAGGGACCAATACGGAGTACAGGAGGATTGTTACTTATTTTAGGTACACACCAGCTCTGTGGACTCATATCCAAAAAATTGAGCATTAAACAAAGAGGGGGGTTTTTATAAGTGGCCTTACAGAAGCAAAACAAAAGCAGTTAATCATACATTAACAAGTCACGTCATCTGTAGCATCACGTAACCTGTGACCTTGCATAGCTAGTGACTTGTAGCTGCGTTGAAAGAAAAACAAGAACTCGCTAAATACAGACATTTGTAAAACATAATCATGCTTAAGAAGCCTGGGAAAGGAGGAACAGTAAAAGAATCTAGCCGGGCGCGGTGGCTCAAGCCTGTAATCCCAGCACTTTGGGAGGCCGAGACGGGCGGATCACGAGGTCAGGAGATCGAGACCATCCTGGCTAACACGGTGAAACCCCGTCTCTACTAAAAATACAAAAAAAAAAAAACTAGCCGG
>NC_045441.1:13472967-13473222 GCF_002776525.5 Piliocolobus tephrosceles | reverse complement strand
CCAGCACTTTGGGAGGCCGAGATGGGCGGATCACGAGGTCAGGAGATAGAGACCATCCTGGCTAACTCGGTGAAACCCCGTCTTTACTAAAAATACAAAAAATTAGCCGGACGTGGTGGCGGGCGCTTATAGTCCCAGCTACTCGGGAGGCTGAGGCAGGAGAATGGCATGAACTCAGGAGGCGGAGCTTGCAGTGAGTCGAGATCGCGCCACTGCACTCCAGCCTGGGCGACAGAGCGAGACTCTGTCTCAAAA
>NC_045441.1:13443501-13472867 GCF_002776525.5 Piliocolobus tephrosceles | reverse complement strand
GAGGCAGAGGAAAACGTGGGTCTTTTTTTTTTCCTTTTAACCCTTGCCTTGCCACATTCTGTACCTTAGTTTTTACTTTTCTTGGAGTGAATAAATGCAGTACTTACTATTTTTAAATTTCTGCCTCATCCCAAGTAGCTGGGATTACAGGTGTGCACCACCACGCCTGGCTAATTTTTGTATTTTTAGTAGAGACGGGGTTTCATCATGTTGGTCAAGCTGTTCTCAAATGCCTGACCTCATGATCTGCCCGCCTTAGCCTCCCAAAGTGCTGGGATGAAAGGCGTGAACCAGTGCATCCGGCCTACAGTTCTTTTAGAAAGAATGTGTGAGAGATAAGTGAGCAATAGTTTTTCAACTCCTTCTCCACTCCCTCATGTTTTTTTTTAAATGCTTTTATTTATTATTTATGTTTTTATTTATTGAGATTGAGTCTCATTCTGTCACCCAGGCTAGAGTGCCGTGACATGATCTTGACTCACTGCAACCTCTGTCTCCGGGGCTCAAGTGATCCTCCCACCTCAGCCTCCTGAGTAGCTGGGACCACAGGTACACACTACCATGCCCAGTTAGTTTTCTGTATTTTTGGTAGAGACAGGGTTTCACCATGTTGCCCAGACTGGTCTCAAACTCCCGAACTCAAGCGACCTCCCAGCCTCAATCTCCCAAGGTGCTGGGATTGCAGACGTGAGCCAGTGTGCCAGTCCTTCATCACCATTTTTATTATTTTTATTTCATTTATTTATTTATTTATTTTGAGATGGAGTTTTGCTCGTGTTGCCCAGGCCACAGTGCAATGGTGCAATCTTGGCTCACTGCAACCTCTGCCTCCCAGGTTCAAGCGATTCTCCTGCCTCAGCCTCCCAGGTAGCTGGGATTACAGGCATGTACCACCACACCCCACTTATTTTCTGTGTTTAGTAGAGACAGGGTTTCCCATGTTGGTCAGGCTGGCCTCGAACTCCTGACCCCAGGTGGTCCACCCACCTTGGCCTCCCAAAGTGGTGGGATTACAGGCATGAGCCACTGTGCCTGGCTCATTTTTATTTTTAAAAGTTCTATTTAGTTTTTCTACAAAACTACCTTCCCCTGCTACCCACAATGTCTTGTTCTTTTAGCATTCTGATTCCTACTATTTTTATTTTAATTGGTTGTTAAGTTACTTCCTTGGGTTACAACATCCAGAAAAGTGTACATATCATGCAAACTCCCTAAGTTTTAAAAAACAGAATAAATCCATGTAACCAGTATCTCCACCAGGACACAGAACATTATCGGGACTCCCAGAAGGCCCTCTTATGCTCCTTCCCGCCAAGGTAAACACTGTTATAAATTATTCTTGTTTTTTTTTGAGAAAGAGGATCTTGCTCTGTTGCCTAGGCTTGAGTGCAGTGGCACAATCATAGTTCACTGTCGCCTTGAACTCCTTGGCTCAAGTGATCTCCTGCCTCCTGGGTAGCTGGAACCACAGGTGCACACCACCACACCCAGCTAATTTTTAAATTTTTTGTAGAAACAAGATCTCCGGGCCGGGCGCGGTGGCTCAAGCCTGTAATCCCAGCACTTTGGGAGGCCAAGATGGGCGGATCACGAGGTCAGGAGATCGAGACCATCCTGGCTAACACGGTGAAACCCCGTCTCTACTAAAAAATACAAAAAACTAGCCGGGCGAGGTGGCGGGCGCCTGTAGTCCCAGCTACCTGGGAGGCTGAGGCAGGAGAATGGCGTAAACCCGGGAGGCGGAGCTTGCAGTGAGCTGAGATCCGGCCACTGCACTCCAGCCCGGGCGACAGAGCAAGACTCCGTCTCAAAAAAAAAAAAAAAAAAGAAACAAGATCTCCGTACATTGCCCAGGCTGGTCTTGAACTCCTGGGCTCAAGCAGTATTCCTGGCTTGGCCTGCCAAAGTGCTGGTGATACAGGAGTTAAAAAGAAATTATTTAGGCAGACAGGGAGGGTAAGAAAGTCCTTGGTAAGGTTTCCCTTTTAATAAAAAGCAGTGCCAAAATCATGTCTTGTCCTTTTTAATTTTGTTTTTGTTTTTGTTTGAGATGGAGTTTTGCCCAAGTTGGAGTGCAGTGGTGCAATCTCAGCTCACTCCAACCTCCACCTCCCAGGTTCAAGCAATTCTCCTGCCTCAGCCTCCCGAGTAGCTGGGATTACAGGCATGAGCTACCATGCCCGGCTAATTTTTGTATTTTTAGTAGAGATGGAGTTTCACCATGTTGGCCAGGCTGGTGTCGAACTCCTGACCTCAGGTGATCCCCCTGCCTTGGCCTCCCAAAGTGCTGGGATTACAGGTGTGAGCCACCGCGCCTGGGCAAAATAATTTCTTTTCTAACAATGAGCAGCCTGTAGAATCGAGCTGCAGACACAAATGAGCAAGCTGGAAGCTTGCATGAGTGAATGCCTGCAACTGTGCCAAAAGGAAAAGGCTACAAGCATGTTCAACATGGAGGCTCCATCTTCCCTTTTCAACCATGTGTATAGTAAGAAACAGGCAACATGGCACCAGCCAGGCAGAGGTTCAATCTGCATAATAAAAGATTAGGGTAGCGTGGTCAGCTTGTTTACATGCTTTGTAAATGACACACCTGGTCCAACCAACCTTTGGCTCCTGCGCGAATCAGACACAGCTTCCTCAAGTTAGTCTATGAAACCCATGCTGCTGACCACAAACCAGAAAACCCACTCTGGTGCCCCTCTCTCTCTGCAGGAGAAAGAGCTATTCTCTTTTCTCTTTCACTTATTAAACCTCCGCTCTTAAACTCACTTCTTGTATATCGGGTCCTTGACTCTCTTCCTTGGTGTGAGACAATGAACTTGGGTATTTACCACAGACAGCGATGCCACTTCAGTGGGATTACAGGCGTGAGCCACCTTGCCTGGCCTTATGAAATCATTTTTAATAGCTCTATTTCGTCCTCTTTTTCCGGTGGTTATTGTATATTCTGGACACTTTGGGCCTCTCATTCTTCTGTTTCTCATTCTTGTGTTTGCTGAGTTTCAGTCCTGGTGGATTGTGCCCCAAAATGTTTGACATTTCTTAAGGTGAGCTCATCAAAGTGGATGATTCTTGATTTTCTTTTCCTCCAATAGAATCCATTGCTGGCCAGGCGCAGTGGCTCATGCCTGTAATCCCAGCACTTCGGGAGGCTGAGGCGGGAGGAGATCAAGACCAGCCTGGCCAATATGGTGAAACCCTGTCTCTACTGAAAATACAACAATGAGCCAAGTGTGGTGGTGCGCGCGTGTAGTCCCAGCTACTCGGGAGGCTGAGGCAGAAGAATCGCTTGAACCCAGGAGGCAGAGGTTGCAGTGAGCTGAGATTGTGCCACTGCACTCCAGCCTGGGCAACAGAGTGAGACTCTGTCTCAAAAAAAGAAAAAAAAAAAAAGAATCCATTGCAGTCTCGATGTTGGGAACACGACTTCAGAGCTTTTCCATGCTTTGCCTGGAATCACCAGATTGTACTACTGGAAAGGGGTCCCTATCCGGACCCCAAGAGAGGGTTCTTGGGTCTCATGCAAGAAAGAATTTGGGGCAAGTCCATACAGTAAAGTGAAAGCAAGTTTATTAAGAAATTAAAGGGGCCCAGCACGGTAACCTCACACTTGTAATCCCAGCACTTGGGGAGGCCAAGGCGGGCAGATCACTTGAGGTCAGGAGTTCCAGACCAGCCTGGTCAGCAGGTCAGCATGGCGAAACCCTATCTTTTTTTTTTTTTTTTTTTTTGAGACGGAGTCTCGCTCTGTCACCCAGGCTGGAGTGCTGTGGCCAGATCTCAGCTCACTGCAAGCTCCGCCTCCCAGGTTTACGCCATTCTCCTGCCTCAGCCTCCCAAGTAGCTGGGACTATAGGTGCCGCCACCTCGCCCGGCTAGTTTTTTGTAGTTTTTAGTAGAGACGGGGTTTCACCGTGTTAGCCAGGATGGTCTCGATTTCCTGACCTCGTGATCCGCCCGTCTCGGCCTCCCAAAGTGCTGGGATTACAGGCTTGAGCCACTGCGCCCGGCCGAAACCCTCTCTCTACTAAAAATACAAAAATCAGCTGGTGTGGTGGTGCACACCTGTAATCCCAGCTACTCAAGAGGCGGAGGTTGCAGTGAACCAAGATCACGCCACTGCACTCCAGCCTGGGTGAGAGTGAGACTGTTTAAAAAAACAATAATAATAATAATTAAAAAAAGAAACTAAACGAATAAACAATGGCTACTCCACAGGCAGAGCAGCCCCAAGGGCTGGTGGTTGGCTTTTTTTTTCTTTTTTGTTGAGATGGAGTCTTGCTTTGTCGCCCAGGCTGGAGTGCAGTGGCATGGTCTCGGTTCACTGCAACCTTCGCCACTCAGGTTCAAGCGATTCTCCTGCCTCAGCTTCCTGAGAAGCTGGGACTACAGGCACGTGCTACCATGCCCAGGTACAGTTTTGTATTTTTAGTAGAGATGAGGTTTTACCATGTTAGCCAGGATGGTCTCTATCTTCTGACCTTGTGATCTACCCAGCTTGGCCTCCCAAAGTGCTGGGATTACAGGTGTGAGCCACCATGCTAGGCCTGCTTGGCTATTTTCATGGTTCTTTCTTTTTTTTTTTTCTTTTTTTGTTTGAGACGAAGTCTCGCTCTGCCACCCAGGCTGGAGTACAATGGCACGTTCTCAGCTCACTGCAACCTCTGCCTACCGGGTTCAAGCAATTCTCCTGTCTTGGCCTCCCTAGTAGCTGGGGCTACAGGCATGCACCACCATGCCTGGCCAATTTTTGTATTTTTAGTAGATACGCCGTTTCACCATGTTCATCAGGCTGGTCTCGCACTCCTGATCTCAAGTGATCCAGCCGCCTTGGCCTCCCAAAATGCTGGAATTACAGGCATGAGCCACTATGCCTGACCGCTTATTTCTTGATTATATGCTAAACAAATGTTGGATTATCATGAGTTTTCCAGGAATGGGGTAGGCAATTCCTGGAACTGACGGTTCCTCCCCTTTTTAGATCACATGGGGTGACATTCTTTTTTTTTTTTGAGATGGAGTCTCACTCTGTCGCCCATGCTGGAATGCAGTGGCGCAATCTCGGCTCACTGCAAGCTCCGCCTCCCGGGTTCACACCATTCTCCTGCCTCAGCCTCCTGAGTAGCTGGGACTATAGGTGCCCGCCACCACGCCTGGCTAATTTTTTGTATTTTTGGTAGAGATGGGGTTTCACCGTGTTAGCCAGGATGGTCTCTATCTCCTAACCTCGTGATCCGCCCGCCTCGGCCTCCCAAAGTGCTGGGATTACAGGCTTGAGCCACCGCGCCCAGCCGCCAATGCATTCTAATTTGTGCATAATGAGCAGTGAGGACGACCAGAGGTCACTTTTGTCACCATTTTGGTTTTGGTGGGTTTTGGCTGGTTTCTTTACTGCAACCTGTCTTATCAGCAAGGTCTTTGTGACCTGTATCTTGTGATGCCCTCCTATCTCCTCCTGTGACTTAGAATGCCTTAGCCTCCTGGGAATGCAGCCCAGTAGGTCTCAGCCTCATTTTACCCAGCCCCTATTTAAGATGGAGCTGCTCTTGTTCGAACGCCTCTGACAACTGGGCTCAATATTTCTGTCAGTGGTTGACTAGGGAGTTCCTGGACCACTCCTGTCCAGTCAACAGATATCTGAAACCATGTGATGCAAGGGAGGGAGTGTCAACCTAAAAGGAAGAAATGAGGAGAAACTTACACAAGAAGAGAGTTTATCTGGGCCAAGCTTGAGGGTTACAACTTGGGAGCATAGATTCCAGTTGTCCTGAATATACACTCTGATAAGCAGCAGCTACAAATAGGTGGTTTTTTGTTTTGTTTTGTTTTCTTTCTTTTTTCTTTTTGAGAAAGAGTCTTGCTCTTGTCGCTCAGGCTGGAGTGCAATGGCACAGTTGGCTCACTGCAACCTCTGCCTCTCAGGTTCAAGCTATTCTTCTGCCTCAGCTTCCCAAGTAGCTAGGATTGCAGGTGCCAGCAACCACACCCAGCTAATTTTTGTATTTTTAGTAGAGACAGGGTTTCCCCACATTGGCCAGGCTGGTCTTGAACTCCTGACCTCAAGTGATCTGCCTGCCTTGGCCTCCCAAAGTGTTGGAATTACAGGTATGAGCCATGGCGCCAGGCTGTTTTCTTTTTTTGAGACAGAATCTCGCTCTGTCACCCTGGCTGGAGTGCAGTGGTGCCATCTTGGCTCACTGCAACCTCTGCCCCCTGAGTTCAAGCGATTCTCATGCCTCAGTCTCCTGAGTAGCTGGGATTACAGGTGCCTGCCACCACAGCTGGCTAATTTTTGTATTTTTAGTAGAGATGGGATTTCATCATGTTGGCCAGCCTGGTTTTGAACTCCTGGCCTCAGGTGATCCACCTGCCTCAGGCTCCCAAAGTGCTGGGATTACAGGCATGAGCCACCTCACCTGGCCACAGATGGGGTTTTTTTGAGTCAGGGTCTTGCTCTGTTGCCCAGGCTGGAGTGCAGTGGCCTCATCATAGCTCACTGCAGCCTCCAACTGCTGGGTTCAAGTGATCCTCCTGCCTCAGCCTCCTGAGTAGCTCAAACTATAAGCATATGCTACCACACTCAGCTAATTTTTTAATTTGTTCTAGAGATAGGGTCTCGCTATGTTGCCCAGGCTGGTCTCAAACTCCTGGCATCAAGCAATCCCCCTCCTGCCTCAGCTTCCCGAAGTGCTAGGATTACAGGCCTGAACCATGGAATCCAACACAAGAAGGTTTTGATGGAAAAGAAGAGGCAGTTTCCTAAATTAGTTACCAGGAATTTATAGGACAATAACCTGAGCTATTGATTGGCTACACATTGTTGTTTATATCACTGATTCCAAGAATTTAAAGATAATGGAGCCAGGCAAGGTGACTCATGCCTGTAATCCCAGCACTTTGGGAGGCTGAGACAGATGGATCACCTGAGGTCAGGAGTTTGAGACCAGCCTGCCCAACATAGTGAAACACCTTCTCTACTAAAAATACAAAAAATTAGCTGGGCGTGGTGTTGGGTGCCTGTAATCTTAGCTACTAGGAGGGAGGCTGAAGCAGGAGAATCACTTGAAGCTGGGAGGGGGCGGTTGCTGTGAGCCAAGATCGGGCCATTGCACTCCAGCCTGGGCAACAGAGTGAAACTCTGTCTCAAACAAACAAACAAAGATAATGGATGAGACAGCAACTTGGGAACAAAATGACTTCAAACAATTGCCCCAGGCCCAGCACGGTGGCTCACTCCTGTAATCCCAGCACTTTGGGAGGCCGAGGTGGGCAGATCAATTGAGCCCAGGTATTTAAGACCAGCCTGAGCAACATGGTGACACCCGCCTCTACAAAACATACAAAAATTAGCCAGGCATGGTGGCGCATAGTTCTAGTTTGAGCTACTTGGGAGGCTGAGATGAGAGGATCCCTTGAGCCCAGGAGGCAGCGATTGCAGTGAGCTGAGATTGTGCCACTGTACTCCAGCCTGGGCGACAGAGTGAGACCCTGTCCCAAAAAAATAATAGCCGGGCATGGTGGCTCACCCCTGTAATCCCAGCACTTTGGGAGGCTGAGGCGGGAGGATCACCTGAGGTCAGGAGTTTGAGACCAGCCTGACCAACATGGTGAAACCCCGTCTCTACTAAAAATACAAAAAAATTAGCTGGGCGTCGTGGTGCCATGCCTGTAATTCTGGCTACTTGGGAGGCTGAGGCAGAAGAATCGGTTGAACCCTAGAGGCGGAGGTTGCCGTGAGCTGAGATGGTGCCATTGCGCTCTAGCCTGGGTGACAGATCAAGACTCTGTCTCAAAAATAAATAAATAAACAAACAAATAAATAAATAGAAAATTTCCTCCCAGGCATGAGTTAGGGAGGGAGGGTGAGAGTGAGGGTTGGTGCAGGTATGGGGCTCATGCCTGAATTCCCATTCACGTGTCTCTCTGGGCCTCCTTACATCACAGGCCTTATATTGCCCCAAGTTATTCTCCTTTGCTTAGGAGTTTTGAATTCTCAGGCTGAAACAGACAAGCTTGCTTGTCACTTCTCCATGTAGACGGGTACATGTTCTCAAGTTGCTCCTGTAGCTGTAATAGATCTGTTGTCTAACGCTTACAGCAAGTCGATAAGCCCAGATGCCAGGTTGCAAGAGGAGTTTCAGGCCGGGGGCAGTGTCTTACGCCTGTAATCCCAGCACTTTGGGAGGCCGAGGCGGGCGGATCACCTGAGGTCAGGAGTTCCAGATCAGCCTGGCCAACGTGGTGAAACCCTGTCTCTACTAAAAATACAAAAATTAGCAGAGGGTGGTGGTACAGGCCTATAGTCCAAGCTACTCAAGAGGCTGAGGCACGAGAATCACTCGAATCTGGGAGGCGGAGGCTGCAGTGAACCAAGATCGTGCCACTGCTCTCCAGCCTGGGTGACAGAGTGAGGCTCAGTCTCAAAAAAAAAAAGAGAAAGAAGTGTTTCATCATAAAATCACCAAAGAAGGAGATGGGAAGAAACCTCAAATCCGCCTCCTCAGGAGTTTGGGACTGGGGCCATTCCAGGTCTTGGAGTGGGCTGAAGTGTGGAGGTCATTGATTGGTTGAAGAGTGCAGAGTGAAGTCATTGGGACAGGGAGAGGAGCAGCAGTGTTTTGCTGCTGTTGTTGCTGTTTTCAGACAGAGTCTTGGTCTGTCGCCCAGGCTGGAGTGCAGTGGCGCGATCTCGGCTCACTGCAACCTCCACCTCCCTGATTCAAGCGATTCTCCTGCCTCAGCCTCCCAAGTAGCTGGGACTACAGGCTAATTTGTGTATTTTTAGTAGAGACGGGGTTTCACCATGTTGGTCAGGCTGGTCTCGATCTCTCGACTTCATGATCCGCCTGCCTTGGCCTCTCAAAGTGCTGGGATTACAGGCATGAGCCACCACGCCTGGCCTCTGTTGGTTTCTTTGAGACAGGGTCTCAGTCAGTTACCCAGGCTGAAGTGCAGGGCACGATCTTAGCAGTCTTAGCTCACTGCATCCTTAACCTCCTGGGCTCAGGTGATCTTCCTACCCAGCCTTCCAAATAGCTGACTACAGGCATGTGTCACCACACTAATTTTTTTTTTTTTTTAAGACTGAATCTCACTCCGTCACCCAGGCTGGAGTACAGTGGTGTGATCATGGCTCACGGCAACCTCTGCCTCCTGAGTTCGAGTGATCCTCCCAAGTCAGCCTCCCAGATAGCTGAGGCTACAGGTTTGCACCACCACACCCAGCTAATTTGTTTGTTTGTTTGTTTGGTAGAGACAGGGTCTTGGCTGTGTTGCAGAGACTGGTCTCGAACTTCTGGGCTCACGGAATTCTCCCACCTCTGCCTCCCAAGTGCTGTGATTACAGGCATGAGTCACTGTCCCCAGCCCAGGAAGAAGCTGTATTCTGTGCTGATACCGTTTCTCTGCGGCGATCTTCAAACTGGTTGGTGTGAGCTATTTCACAGGAATTTGGGGCCTGAAAAACATCTTAAGCGATCTTTACAGTAAGCCTTATGATCCTAGCATCAGAGATCCTGTTTGTAGGAACAATGGGATGCAATGGTCAGGAACTAGTGCTACGTGACATTTAGCAACAAGGAAGTAGGCCAAAGTGCAACCTGAAGGATGCTAATTATAACAATATTTCTGTCCAGAACCAGGCCTGCAGTTCTTGTCAACCCTGTGGGGACAGTTTCAGTCCTCTCGGTGAGGGTGTGGCTCTGGAAGGATGAAGTGATCTTAGTTCTAACTCTGTACCTTAGGTGGGCCTGGGCTTGTCTCCTGTACCCCACATGGGATTTAAAACAAGCCCTGGCCAGGTACAGTGGCTCCCACCTGTCATCCAAACACTTTTGCAGGCTGAGGCAGGTGGATCACCTGAGATCAGGAGTTCAAGACCAGCCTGGCCAATGTGATGAAACCCCGTCTCTACTAAAAATACAAAAATTAGCTGGGCGTGGCAGCACGTCCCTCTAATCCCAGTTACTCAGGAGGCCAGGGCACGAGAATCACTTGAACCCGGGAGGCGGAGGTTGCAGTGAGCTGAGATCACACCGTTGCACTCCAGCCTGGGGGACAGAGTAAGACTCCGTCTCAAAAAATAAATTAATTAATAAATAAAAATAAAACATGGCCGGGCGTAGTGACTCACACCTGTAATCCCAGCACTTTGGGAGACTGAGGCGGGCGGATCACGAGGTCAGGAGATGGAGACCATCCTGGCTAACACGGTGAAACCCCGTCTCTACTAAAAATACAAAAAAACCCAAATTAGCCGGGCGTGGTGGCAGGCGCCTGTATTCCTAGCTACTTGGGAGGCTGAGGCAGGAGAATGGCATGAACCCGGGAGGTGGAGCTTGCAGTGAGCCGAGATTGCGCCACCTGCACTCCAGCCTGGGCGACAGAGCGAGACTCCATCTCAAAATAAATAAATAAATAAATAAATAAATAAATAAATAAATAAATAAATAAAACACAAACCCTGGCCAGGTGCAGTGGCTCACACCTGTAATCCAAGCACTTTGGGAGGCAGAGGCAGGAGGATTGCTTGAGACTATGAGTTTAAAACCAGCCCCAGGCAACACGGTAAGACCCCCATCTCTCCAAAAACTTAAAAAATTATCCAGTTGTGCTAGTGCACACCTGTTGTCCCAGCTAATCAGGAGGCTGAGGCAGGAGGATCGCTTGAGCCCAAGAGCTTGAGGCTGCAGTGAGCTATGGTCGTGCCACTGCATTCCAGTCTAGGTGATGGAGCAAGACCCTGTCTTACAAGAATAATAGAGAAATACACAAAACATAAGTCCTGATTGCTCACCCCATCCTCACTCCAGGGCAGAAGCAATGAGAGCTCACCAGTTGTTCTTTGCATGGATCAGTTTTTTTTCTCATTTCTGCCTTTGGAGATTTCCTTTTCTTTCTTGGAAATGCAACTGCGAATTTGAAATAAATTTTTCTTACATTTTCGTTGACAATTTTAAGGATTTTGTGATGGAAAAAATGTTCAGATTATTTATTTGTTTGTTTGTTTATTTTCTGAGACAGAGTCTTGCTCTGTTGCCCAGGCTGGAATGCAGTGGCACAATCTCAGCTCACTGCAACCTCCACCTCCCAGGTTCAAGCTATTCTCCTGCCTCAGCCTCCTGAGCAGCTGAGATTACAGGTATGTGCCACCACACCCATCTAATTTTTGTAGTTTTAGTAGAAACAGGATTTCACCATGTTGGCCAGGCTGGTCTTGAACTCCTGACCTCAGGTAATCGGCCCTCCTTGACCTCCCAAAAGTGTTGGGATTATAGGCGTGAGCCACTGCGCCTGGCCCAGATTATTTTGCAGGCAAAATCAGAAATACACAAGGAGGTATTCGCTGAGCTATCAAGCACTGAGAAATGTAGCCAGTGTGACTGAGGAACTGACTTTTCAATTATATTTCATTTGAATTACTTTTCATTTAAGGTTAAGTAGCCACATGTGGCTAGAGGCTTTCATATTGGATTGGGCAGCCTTAGAAAGGAAGGAGGAATTCATCACTGTCCTAGTAGCTGGGAAGGCTCAGGTCATAACCTAATCCCAGGGCCTGGAACCTGCATTCTAGCCCTGCTCTTGTCCAGGTCTCCCAGGTCCCTGATGGAGGTCAAGATAGAAGGAAGTGGTTGGCCTGGATTCCATACCTTGAATTTGGACCTAGGAAGTGGCTGATGAATGGGTTATCCAGCCTGTAGGTCAGCCAGGCTGGAGAGGAAGCCTCAGGGTTTTGGAATAGGCCCTGCCCATTTCCAGTTTGGGGGTGGGGCACAAAGTTGAGTAGGATCAGGAGAACTTTTTTTTTTTGAGACAGAGTTTCACTCTTGTCACCCAGGCTGGAGTGCAGTAGCGCGATCTCAGCTCACCACAACCTCTGCCTCCCAGATTCAAGCGATTATCCTGCTTCAGCCTCCCGAGTAGCTGGGATTACAGGCATGTGCCACCACGCCTGGCTAATTTAGTACTTTTAGAAGCAAGAGAGTTTCTCCATGTTGGCCAGGCTGGTCTTAAACTCCTGACCTCGGGTGATCTGCCTGCCTTGGCCTCCCAAAGTGCTGGGATTACAGGCATGAGTCACCATGCTTGGCCTATTGTTTTTACTTATTTATTTTTTTGAGATGGAGTCTGGCTCTGTCGCCCAGACTGGAGTGCAGTGGCACAATCTTGCCTCACTGCAACCTCTGCCTCCCCAGTTCAAGCAATTCTTCTGCCTCAGTCTCTCCAAGTAGCTGGGATTACAGGTGTGTGCCACCACATCTGGCTAATTTTTGTATTTTTAGTAGAGATGGGGTTTCACCATGTTGGTGGCCAGGCTGGTCTCGAACTTCTGGCCTAACATGATCCACCTGCCTCAGCCTCCCAAAGTGCTGGGATTACAGGCATGAGCCACAGCACCCGGCCAGATCAGGACAACTTTGAGTGACAGAACCCCAAAGGGCTGTTTTTGTCCTTTTTTTGTTTGTTTGGTGTTTTTGGTCTCACTGTGTCGACCAGTCTGGAGTGCAGTGATGCAATCATAGCTCACTGCAGCTTCCAACTCCTGGGCTCAAGCCATTCTCCCACTGCAGCCTCCCAAAGTGCTGGGATTCCAGGTATGAGCCACCATGCCCAGCCTTATAGTTTAATTTTACTTGTTCCTGACCTCAGGTGATCTGCCCTCCTTGGCCTCCCAAAGTGCTGGGATTATAGGCGTGAGCCACCGCACCTGGCCTTTATTTTTAAAAGTAAGTTTACGTCTGGGTGCGGTGGCTCACACCTGTAATCCCAGCACTTTAGGAGGCTGAGGCGGGCAGATCACGAGGTCAGGAGTTTGAGACCAGCCTGGCCAACTTGGTGAAACCCCGTCTCTACTAAAATTACAAAAATTAGCTGGGTGTAGTGGCACGCAGCTGTAGTACCAGCTGTTCAAGAGGCTGAGGCAGGAGAATCTCTTGAACCCGGGAGGCGGAGGTTGCAGTGAGCCGAGATCGCGCCATTGCACTCCACCCTGGTCAACAGAGCAAGACTGTCTCAAAAAAAAAAAAAAAAAAAAAAAAAAAGTAAGTTTACTTGCACAATATGCAAGATTCAAAAACTATCCCTGAGGCCACGGCTGTTATCCCAGCACTTTGGGAGGCCGAAGTGGGGGGATCACTTGAGGTCAGGAGTTCGAGACCAGCCTAGCCAGCATGGTGAAACCCCATCTCCACTAAAAACACAAAAATTAGATGGGTGTGGTGGCAGGCACCTGTAATCCCAGCTACTCAGGAGGCTGAGGCAGGTGAATCACTTGCACCCAGGAGGCGGAGCTTGCAGTGAGCCGAGATTGCGCCACCGGACTCCAGCCTGGGCAACAGAGTGAGACTCTGTCTCTTAAAAAAAACAAAAACCTTCCAGAGATATATGGTAAAAAGTTTGTCTCCCTCATTCTCTGGGTGACAGGCCATCCAATTCCCCTTCCCAGTGGCAACTATTGTCCCTCAACAAGTTCTCAAGGGCCATATGGATTTCCTTTTGACCTGCCAAACAGATCGGGAGTGCCTGTGGGGCAGGGATGACCTTGTCTGTGCCCTGCAGGCTCTCTGTGGACACTAAGGAAGGATGTGAGCTTGGGTAGATCCCAGCCATGTGAGGACAGGGGCTGGTAAGAGGGAATATGAGAGCTGTAAGGAGGGCTCCAGCCTTACACTCGACTTTGTGAACCCCTCCCTGGTTGAAGAAAGGACAGCAGCACTACCGACAAACTATCAGCCACCAGCTTCTTGGAGGGTTCAAGCGTGAGAATGGGGATTTATTCCTGGCCAGTGCCTTCTCCATAAACATCAGTCATCGCTGTTTTTAAATCAAATTTTTCGACCAGGCTGGTCTTGAACTGCTGACCTCAGGTGAACTGCCTACCTCAGCCTCTAAAAGTGCTGGGATTACAGGCGTGAGTGAGCCACTGTGCGCAGCCTTATTTAAATTAAGCCCCTGCCTTCTCCATTAGAGAATGTCGTGACTGTGATCAAGTATCAAGTACCTGAGCCCCTTCTTTTTTCTCTTTTCTCGCTGATGACCCCAGCTCTCTGCTGGAGAAAATCTTCTAGCATTAAACACAAAGAAGCTAAGAACAACAACAACATCAAAAAAAAGAAGCTAAGAACAACAACAACAAGGCTGCAGTGAACCCTGTTCATGCCACTGCACTCCAGCCTGGGCAACAGAGCGAGGCTCTGTCTCAAAAAAAAAAAAAATTCTGGCCAGGCGCGGTGGCTCAAGCCTGTAATCCCAGCACTTTGGGAGGTCGAGACAGGCGGATCATGAGGTCAGGAGATCGAGACCATCCTGGCTAACACCGTGAAACCCCGTCTCTACTAAAAATACAAAAAATTAGCCGGGTGAGGTGGCCGGTGCCTGTGGTCCCAGCTACTCGGGAGGCTGAGGCAGGAGAATGGTGTGAACCGGGAGGCGGAGCTTGCAGTGAGCTGAGATCCAGCCACTGCACTCCAGCCTGGGTGACAGAGCAAGACTCCGTCTCAAAAAAAAAAAATTCTTCTTTTTCTGAGACAGGGTCTCGCTCTGTCGCCCAGGCTGGAGTGCAGTGCTGCGCACCTGGCTCAGCCCATGGGATGGTGGTGAGCTCCTCTATTTATTTATTTATGTGGAGTCTCACTCCGTCACCAAGGCCGGTGTGCAGCAGTGCGATCATACCTCACTGCAGCGTCAAACTCCTGGGCTCAAGTGATCCTGCCACCTAAGCCTCCCAAGTAACTGGGACTACAGGCACACCCCACCATGCCCAGCTAATTTGTAAAAACTTTTTTGTAGAGATGGGGGGTCTCATAATGTTGCCCAGGCTGATCTTGAACTCCTGGCCTCAAATGATTCTCCTGCCTCAGCCTCCCAAAGTGCTGGAATTACAGGCATGAGCCACTGTGCTCTGCTAGATAATGACCTTTCTCGAGCAATTACTATGTGTTCTGCTGTATCAGGAACCATCTAGTTTGATCATATATTAGACATGCACGATAAGCTTTATCCCCCCCCGCTTTTTTTTTTTTTTTTTTTTTTTGAGACGAAGTTTCATTCTTGTTGCTCAGGCTGGAATGCAATGGCATGATCTCAGCTCACTGCAACCTCTGCCTCCTGGATTCAACAGATTCTCCTGCCTCAGCCTCCTGAATAGCTGGGATTACAGGCGCCTGCCATCACTCCCGACTAATTTTTTGTATTTTTAGTAGAGACAGTTTTCACCATGTTAGCCAGGCCAGTCTTGAACTCCTCACTCCCAGAGTGCTGGCATTACACGTGTGAGCCACTGCACCCAGTCAGCTTTCTCCCTCTTTTATGCTGACCATGAAGTCTGCCAAGAGTCATTCATGCATTCCTCATTCATTCACTCAGTATCTTCTATGGGCCATGAAAGTGTGTTAGACATAGGGGAAACAAAAGTCTCAGACTTAACTGGGCATGGTGGTGCGCATCTATAGTCCCAGCCAATCAGGAGGCTGAGGCGGGAGGCTGGCTTGAGCCTGGGGGTGCCAAGACTACAGTGAGCTAAGACTGTGCCACTGTACTCCAGCCTAGGCGACAGAGTAAGACCCTGTCTCAAACAAAACAAAATGAGAAAAAACATCTAAGACACAAAGAATTGAATCAACACTGGGAAAGTGGGTTGTGCGTTATTTTCCAAGCACATAGGAGCCAATCTGTACCCCCACCCCAATTCTGGCCCAAACTCCATCCAGATTTTGTTGTTCTCTAGGGGGCTATATCAGAATTTTGGCAGAGAAAGAAGGGCTATGAAACATGTACTGAAAAATGTCTCCATATGTTTCTGATTTGGCAGGCAGGGAGAACCAGAAAACTTTCCTATTAAAACTCTTTGAAATGTTTAATGCAATTAAAAAAAAAATTATTTTCAGTGCCCAGCTGAGCTCCCATGAAAGAAAGGGAAATCCTAGGAATCCAGAAACAAAGAGGAAACTAAACGCCACAGTTAATAGGCAATGAATTGATCATGTCTCTGCTCTGAACGGTCACTGAGGGTCAGTGACCAGGAGCTTGCTTTAATGCCCGTGTCAGGACAGGAGATGAGGCCCTAGGCTAGAGTTACCAGATAAAATAGGACATTATAGGACGTATGCGCTTTTTTTTTTTTTTGCAAAATATGTCTAATTTAAAAAAAAAACAAAGCAATATGGAGTAAATTAAGCTAAGGGCCTCCATGCGCATTAGGAGGATGGGGTGGTGCTAAAAGAAATTCACACCTTATGCAAATGAAATGCCCAGCCCTCATCCGTTTCTCATAAAAGCTTTTGCATTCCACTGTAAAAATGGCCTCTTTCGGCTGGGCACGGTGGCTCATGCCTGTAATCCCAGAACTTTGGGAGGCCAAGACAGGCAGATCACGAGGTCAGGAGATCGAGACCATTCTGGCTAACACGGTGAAACCCCATCTCTACTAAAAATACAAAAAATTAGCCGGGCGTGGTGGCAGGCACCTGTAGTCCCAGCTACTCTGGAGGCTGAGGCAGGAGAATGGTGTGAACCCGGGAGGCGGAGCTTTCAGTGAGCTGAGATTGCGCCACCAAACTCCAGCCTGGGGGACAGAGCAAGACTCCATCCCCCCCCCCCCAAAAAAGGCCTCTTTTGGTTGGGCGCAGTGGCTAACGCCTGTAATTCCAACACTTTGGGAGGCCGAGGTGGGCGGATCACCTGAGGTCAGGAGTTCAAGACCAGCCTGACCAACATAGAGAAACCCTGTCTCTACCGAAAATACAAAATTAGCTGGGCATCGTGGCGCACGCCTGTAATCCCAGCTACTCAGGAGGCTGAGGCAGGAGAATCACTTGAACCCAGGAGGTGGAGGTTGCAGTGAGCTGAGATTGTGCCATTGCACTCCATCCTGGGCGACAAGAGCAAAACTCCATCTCAAAAAAAAAAAAAAAAAAAAAGCCTCTTTCAGCCCCCTCTCCATGGCAGAGAGCTTTCTTTTGCTTATTAAACTTTCACTCCAGCCTCATCCTTGGTGCTCAAGCTCCTTAATTTTCATGGTTGTGAGACAAAGAACTCTGGGTGATACCTCAAACAATGAGAGACTGCTACATGGAGGTCCAGTTCAGATCGAAATTGTATCTGGACCCAGTTCAAATGGAAATTGTTCCTGAGATCCCTTTGAAATGTGATCCTCGAAAAGCTACACTGTCTGTGAAAGGGTAGACTGGAGATCATGAGTTCATCTACCTCGAGAAGTGACAAACTTGCCTGCCTCAGCCTGATAATTCGAGCAATTCAAAGCCCTGACCTGGCTTCACATGTGTGGGTTTCCAGATCATTGCACAGAAATAGTTCAGCCACCTGCAAGCCCCCAAGTCAGAAATAAGGATATATATATTTTTTCTTAATTGTTGTTGTTTTGCGACAGGGTCTCACTCTGTCACCCAGGCTGCAGTGTGGCAGAACAAGATTGTTTCACTGCAGCCTCAACCTCGTGGGCTCAAGTGATCCTCCCACCTCTGCCTTCCAAAGTTCTGGGATTACAGGAGTGATCCGCCAAGAACTGGCCATTATTCTTATTTTTTAAATAGAGACAGGATCTTACTTTTTTCCCCAGGCGGGTCTCGAACTCCTGACTTCAAGCAGTCCTCCTGCCTCAGCTTCCCAAAGTGCTGGAATTTCAGGCGTAAGCCACTGCACCTGGCCAAGATATTCCTAAGGAAGAAAAGAAAGTGAGGAATGGGAGAACTCCCTGAATCTATGCCACCAGGCTGCAAGGGATTCTCAGACAATAAATGAAAAACAGAAGCACATGAAGAGTTTACAGTTAAGCAATGCCATACAAAAATATAGTTGGAATGAATAAGAGCTAGTATAATGGCACAACAGGGTGGCTACAGTCAACAATAATTTATTTATTTATTTATTTTTTATTTTTTGAGGTGGAGTTTCGCTCTTGTCGCCCAGGCTGGAGTGCAATGGCGTGATCTCGGCTCACTGCAACTTCCGCCTCCCAGCTTCAAGCAATTCTCCTACCTCAGCCTCCTGAGTAGCTGGGATTACAGGCATGCGCCATCACGCCCGGCTAATTTTATTTTTAGTAGAGACAGAGTTTCTCCATGTTGGTCAGGCTGGTCTCGAACTCCAGACCTCAGGTTATCCGCCCACCTTGGCCTCCCAAAGTGCTGGGATTACAGGCGTGAGCCACCGTGTCCGGCCAGTCAACAATAATTTATTATGCAATTAAAAATAACTAGAAGAGCCGGGCGCGGTGGCTTACGCCTGTAATCCCAGCACTTTGGGAGGCTGAGGTGGGTGGATCACAAGGTCAGGAGATCGAGACCATCCTGGCTAACACAGTGAAACCCTCTCTCTACTAAAAATACAAAAAAATTAGCCGGGTGTAGCGGTGGGCACCTGTAGTCCCAGCTACTCGGGAGGCTGAGGCAGGAGAATGGCCTGAACCCGGGAGGCGGAGCTTGCAGCCAGCCGAGATCGCCCCACTGCACTCCAGCCTGGGGGCAGAGCGAGACTCAGTCTCAAAAAAAAAAAAAAAAAAACTAGAAGAGCATAATTGGAATGTTTGTAACAAAGAAATGATAAATGTTTGAGGTGATGGATACCCCATTTACCCTGATGTGATTATGATACATTGTATGCCTGTATCAAAATATCTCATGTACCTCATGAATACATATACCTACTATGTATCCATAAAAATAAAAATAAAAATAAAAATAAGAGGCCGGATGTGGTGGCTCATGCCTGTAACCCCAGCACTTTGGGAGGCCGAGGCGGGTGGATATCTTGAGGTCAGGGGTTCGAGACCAGACTGGGCAACATGGCAAAACCCCAACTCAACTAAAAATAATAATAATAATAAAAAGAGCTGGGTGTGGTGGCACACACCTGTAATGCCAGCTGCTCGAGAGGCTGAGTCATGAGAATCGCTTGAACCTGGAGGCAGAGGTTGCAGTGAGCCGAGATTGTGCCACTGGACTCCAGCCTGGGTGACAGAGCGAGACTGTCTCAAAAAATAAAATAAAATAATAAAATAAAATAAAGCTGAGCATGGTAGCTCATACCTGTGGGAGGCTGAGGTGGGCAGATCCCCTGAGGTCAGGAGTTTGAGACCAGCCTGGTCAACATGGTGAAATCCCATCTCTACTAAAAATACAAAAAATTAGCCAGGCGTGTGGCGCATGTCTGTAGTCCCAGTACTTGGGAGGCTGAGGCAGGAGAATTGCTTGAACCCGGGAGCCAGAGGTTGCAGTGAGCCGAGATCATGCCATTGCACCCCAGCCTGGACAACAAGAGCGAAACTCCATCTCAAAAGAAAAAAAAAAAAAAAAAAAGCAAAGAAAAAAAGAGGCTGGCTGCAGTGGCTCACACCTGTAATCCCAGACTCTGGGAGGCTGAGGCGGGTGGATCACTTGAGGTCAGGGGTTCCAGACCAGCCTGGCCAACATGGTGAAACCTCATCTCTGCTAAAATACAAACATTAGCTGGGCATGGTGGCGGGCGCCTGTAGTCCCAGCTACTCGGGAGGCTGAGGCGGGAGAATCGCCTGAACGTGGGAGGTGGAGGTTGCAGTGAGCCGAGATCGCGCCACTGCACTCCAGCCTGGGTGATGGAGAGAGACTCCATCTCAAAAAAAGAAAAAAAGAAATGTCAACGCCCTTGAGGAAATAATTTAACATATGCCCCAGCCCCCCCTCCGCCCAGGTCCTCTTGACCAAGGGAGGCTTAGTGGGCCAAGGTGTTTACGGAAACCTGACCAAACAATGGCTGGGTACTAAGCAATGCTGGTTCAGAAATGGGCCCCTAGGAAGCCAGGCTTGATAATAAAAGCAAGAATTACAAAACAAAACAGAGACTTCCTTTAGTGGCTTTAAGTTTTTAACCAACCAGACAACCAGCAAACGACAACAGTGTCAAAATCTGCAACAGCTACCACCAGGACATCAGAATTTAGAATTACAATACATGATCTAAACTGTCCAGTTTTTGCTGGGTGCCATGGCTCACACCTGTAATCCCAGCACTTTGTGGGGGCGAGTCAGGAGGACCACTTGAGCCCAGGAGTTCCAGACCATCCTAGACAGCATAGTGAGACTCTGTCTCTACAAAAAATAAATATAAAAATAAATTAGCCAAGTGTGGTGGCTGGAGCCTGTAGTCCCTGCTGCTCAGGAGGCTGAGACAGGAGGACCACTTGAGCCCAGGAGGTTAAGGTTCCAGTGAGCCAAGATTGCACCACTGCACTCCAGCCTGGGTGACAGAGCGAGCGAGACCTTGTCTCAAAAATAAGTAAAATAAGATAAAATAAAATGGCCAGTTTTCAACAAAAATGTGAGACATATCTCATTTAATCCTCCCAACAGAGCAGTTTCTACCTCTCGTTTGGGGAAAATAAGCCTCAGGGAGGTAAAGTAGTGTAAACCAAAGAAAATGACTGACTGGACTGCCTGCAATCCTAGTGCTTTGGGAGGCTGAGGCAGGCGGATCACTTGAGCCTGGGAGGCGGAAGTTTGCAATGAGCTGTGATTGTGAAGCAGGATATCACCTGACCCCTTAGTGGGCAGGAATTGGAGTGCATGGGCGCTGGAACTAGCCAGCTGGTTTGGTGCCAGTGGGGGTGAACTCCACTCACTCACTACTCCACCCTTCACAGGAGAGGAAGCACAGGTGAGCAGGTGCAGGAGATGGGGTGAGCACTTTTAGGTGCCAGCAAGAGCCATCTCCATACCAGCCCCATGATAGCGTCTAGTGGAGGGTGCCTGAGACTACTGAAGCCCCAGAGGCAGTGTTACAGTACTCTTTTAGCTCTGCTGTCTGTGAATGGCTGAAGTGTTAACAGCTCAGTAGAGGATCAGTGTGACAGCCTTTTGCATCCACACTCATGGCACCCAAGTTCTTTTCCAGTGTCCAGGAGGAATGAGGTCACACAAACGAACTGAAGATGGTAAATGCAGGAGACTTTATTGCTGATGAAAGTGGCTCTAAGCGGGAAGGGGAACTGAAAAGGGGATAGAGCAGGAAGGTAATCTTTCTCTGAAGTCCAGCTGTCCCTGGCCATACTCCTCCAAAGCTACTCCAGCAAACTGTCCCTCTGAAGTTAAGCCATTTCTCTCTGACATTCAACCATGGTCTTTGACGTCCAGCTGCTTCTCCTCTCTCTGCTGGCTAGACCTGGGGTTTTTATGGGCACAGGATTGGGGGCAGGGCAGGTCAAGGGTGGTTTTGGAAAAGGCAGCATTCAAGCAGGAAAACAGCAATGTTGGCTGGGCGTGGTGGCACATGCCTGTAATCACAGCACTTTGGGAGGCCAAGGAGGGTGGATCATGAAGTCAGGAGTTCAACACCAGACTGGTCAAGATGGTGAAACCCCTTCTCTAATAACAATACAAAAATTAGTCAGGTGTGGTGGTGGGTGCCTGTAGTCCCAGCTACTAGGGAGGCTGAGGCAGGAGAATTGCTTGAACCCCGGGGGCAGAGGTTGCAGTGAGCAAAGATCGCACAATGGCGCTCCAGCCTGGGCGACAGAGGGAGACTCCATCTCAAAAAAAAAAAAAGAAAAGAAAAAGAAAAAGAAAAAGAAAAGGAAGAAAAAGAAAACAGGAATGTCAGTTCTCACTTTGGGCTGCAGTTCCGGGTTTTTTAGCTTGAGGGTGGGGCCCTCTCTGGGGTCCCACCATCTTCTGCCCAGAATTTCCCTGCCCCCGTCCCTATCATTTGCACCACTGTACGCTGGCCTGGATGACAGAGTGAGACCCTGTCTCAAAGAAAGGGGAAGGGAAGGGAAGAGGAGGGGAGGGAGGGGACTCAATGAATTTAGAGGTTTATTTTGCCAAGGTTGAGGACATGCCCAGGAAAAAGAGACCCAAGCCACAGAAAAATCTGTGACCCGTGCCTTTTCCAGAGAGTTTTGAGGACTTCAATATTTAAAGGAGAAAGAGCAGGCAGGAGGGGAAGGAGGAAAGAAATGAAAAAGGAGGGAAATTAGTGAGATAAGTGGTCACTTTCTTGTGAGGCTTTCACTCATGATTGCTGAATCCACATGTTACATATATTAATCAAGTTTAGCCTAAAGCTGCCTATTGTGAACTCTAACAAGTGGAGGTGTAACCCAACCGTAGCCCACACCTGTACCAAGCACTGAGTTTTGGTCAATCAGATGTAGTCAACTGTTTGAGCCATATTCAAATAAGGCAAATGCTGACCTGTAGCCAATCCAGTTGTTTTTTGTACCTCACTGATTTCTGTATGTTGTTTGCCTTTGTCTATAAATCTTCCATCCCGTGGCTGCACTGGAGTCTCTCTGAATTGGCTGTGATTCTGGGGGCTGCCCGATTCACAAATTGTTCATTGCTCAATTAAACTCCTTTAAATTTAATTTGGCTGAAGCTTTTCTCTTAACACATGTGAAAGGAGGGAAAAAAGAACAGTCAATTATGAATTCATCTGGTGCTGAGTATATCTGTATTTTACACAAGACAAACACAGAGAATAGGAAGAAATCAATTATGTTTTTGTCTTAGGGTGGGTGGAAGTATGGAAGTATGACTTTTTAGTATTTTTTTTTTTTTTTCTGAGACAGAGACTCGCTTTGTCCCGCAGGCAGGAGTGCAGTAGCATGATCTCAGCTCACTGCAACCTCTGCCTCCCGGGTTCAAGCAATTCTCCTGCCTCAGCCTCCTGAGTAGCTAGCATTACAGGTGTGTGCCACCATGCCTGACTGATTTTTGTAGTTTTTAGTAGAGACAGGGTTTCACCATGCTGGCCAGGCTGGTCTCGAACTCCTGACCTTGTGATCTGCCTACCTCGGCCTCCTAAAGTGCTGGGATTACAGGTGTGAGCCACCGCACCCAGCCAGGAAGTATGATTTAAAAAAAAAAAAATTATTGCCATTTTTTCGAGACAGAGTTTCGCTCTTGTTGCCCAGGCTGGAATGCAACAGTTCAATCTCGGCTCACTGCAACCTCTGCCTCCTCGGCTCAAGCGATTCTCTTGCCTCAGCCTCCCAAGTATCTGGAATTACAGGCATGTGCCACCATGCCTAATTTTTTGTATATAGTAGGGGTGGGGTTTCCCCCATGTTGGTCAGGCTGGTCTTGAACTCGTGACCTCAGGTGATCCGTTGGCCTCCCAAAGTGCTGGGATTATGGCCGTGAGCCACCGTACCTGGCCATGATTTTTTTTCTTTTTTTTTTTTTTGAGACAGGATCTTATTCTGTTGCTCAGGTTGGAGTGCACCGGACCCTCGACCTCCTGAGCTTAAGCAATGGTCCCACTTCAGCCTCCCGAGTAGCTGGGACTACAGCTGTGCACTACCACACCAGGCTAATTTTAAATCTTTTTCATAGAGACAGGCTCTCACTGTGTTGCCCAGGGTGATCTCCAACCCCTGAGCTCCAGCAATTCTCTCACCCCAGTCTCCCAAAGTGTTGGGATTACAGTGTCAGCCCCCACGCTTGGCTAGGTTTCCATTCTTTTATTTGTCCTGTACCTGTGAAGGTAAGCTGAATTTACATGGTCAGGGTGAGGGAGGCCACCTGGGGAGATACGTGGCCTTCAATCTTGCAGCCATCTGGTTAGGAACAAAAGAAAATGCAGTTTCCTGCATGACTCCATTACTAAGCTTAGCTTTTCCCTTTGACATAGTGAGTTTGGGGTCTAGTGATTTGATTTTTCTTTCACACTGTTACTGGAAAGGGGTTGCAATCCAGACCCCAAGAGAGGGTTCTTTTTTTTTTTTTCTTTTCTTGTTTTGTTTTTTTTTTTGAGACAGAGTCTCACTCTGTTGCCCAGGCTGGAGTGCAATGGCACTATCTCAGCTCACTGCAACCTTTGCCTCCCAGGTTCAAGCAATTCTCCTGCTTCAGCCTCCTGAGTAGCTGGGATTACAGGTGTGCACCACCACGCCTGGCTAATTTTCTTGTATTTTTAGTAGAGACAGGGTTTCACCATGTTGATCAGGCTGGTTTCAAACTCCTGACCTCATGATCTACCCGCCTTGGCCTCCCAAAGTGCTGGGATTCCAGGTCTGAGCCACCGCACGCAGCCAAGAGAGGGTTCTTGAATTTCACACAAGAAAGAATTCCAGGAGAGTCCATAGAGTAAAGTAGAAGCAAGTATATTAAGAAAGTAAAGGAATAGGCTGGGCACAGTGGTTCACACCTGTAATCCCAGCACTTTGAGAGGCCGAGTGGGACAGATCATTTGAGGTCAGGAGTTCAAGACCAGACTAGCCAACATGGTGAAACCCTGTCTCTACTAAAAAATACAAAAGCTAGCTGGGCGTGTGACACATGCCTGTAATCCCAGCTACTCAGGAAGCTGAGGCAGGAGAATTACTTGAGCCGGGGAGGTGAAGGTTGCAGTGAGCCGAGATTGCACCACTGCACTCCAGTCTGGATGAAAAAGTGAGACTCCATTTCAAAAAACAAACAAAAACAAGTAAAGGAATAAAGAATGTCTACTCCATAGGCAGAGAAGCCCCTAGGGTTGCTGGCTGGCTATTTTTTATAGTTATCTCTTGATTACATGCCCGACAAGGGTGGATTATTCATGAGTTTTCTGGGAAAGGCATGGGCCATTCCTGGAACTGAGGGTTCCTCCCCACTTTTTTTTGAGACAGAGTCTTGCTCTGTCTCCCAGGTTGGAGTGCAATGGCGCAATCTCAGCTCACTGCTACCCCTGCCTCCCGGGTTCAAGCGATTCTCCTGCCTCAGCCTATTGAGTAGCTGGGATTACAGGCGCCCATGACCATGCCCAGCTAATTTTTGTATTTTTCGTAGAGACGGAGTTTCACCATCTTGGCCAGGCTGGTCTTAAAACTCTTGACCTCACTATCCACCCACCTTGGCCTCCCAAAGTGCTGGGATTACAGGCATGAGCCCTGTGCCTGGCCAGTTCCTCCACTTTTTAGACCATATAGGGTAACTTCCTGATTTTGCCACAGCATTTCTAAACTGTCATGGCACTGGTGGGAGTGTCTTTAGCATGCTAATGTATTATAATTAGTATATAATGAGCAGTGAGGACGACCAGAGGTCACTTTCTTGTTTTCTTTTTTTTGAGATAGAGTTTCCCTCTTGTCACCAAGGCTAGAATGCAATGGCATGATCTGGGCTCACCGCAACCTTGGCCTCCCGGGTTCAAGTGATTCTCCTGCCTTAGTCTCTCAAGTAGCTGGGATTACAGGCATGTGCCACCACACCTGGCTGATTTTTTGTATTTTTAGTAGAGACGGGGTTTCACCATGTTGACCAGGCTGGTCTCGAACTCCTGACCTCAGGTGATCCGCCCATCTCAACCTCCCAAAGTGCTGGGATTACAGGCATTGAGCCACCATGCCTGGCCTACCAGAGGTCACTTTCATCGCCACCTTGGTTTTGGTGGGTTTTGGCCAGCTTCTTTGCTGCAACCTGTTTTATCAGCAAGGTTTTTTGTCACCTGTGTCTTGTGCCACCCTCCTGTGTCATCCTGTGACTGCGAATGCCTCACCTCCTGGGACTGTAGCTCAGTAGTGATGCAGGGTTTTTCCAGGCCCCCTTCGCCAAACTCATGGAAGGGATGCTCCATCTACTCAGCCCGCTGTGCTCAACCCCTTGCAGGAGGGAGCACATGAGTGAGTAAGTGTGGGATCCAGCTGGCTGGCCTCTCCAGGCACCAACACAGGAGCAAGCTCTATGCAGGGCCCATAGCCAGACCCGGCACGTCACCTTGAGGGGAATGCAGCCACGCCTAGGTGAGGGTGCCCGTATCCCTGGAGCCCCAGAGGGGGTGTTATTACAGTGCACCTTTAGTTCTGCCGTCCACGGATGGTGACATGTCAGCAGCTCAGCTGGCCCCTTGCGTCATCACATGGGGACAGCTGCCCTCCACCGGTGAGGGCAAAGGCCCAGCATGACAGCCTTTCTGGGTACCCTCATTTGCGGGGTCCCAAGCTCTTGTCCGGCATCCAGGAAGAACGAAGTTACATGGGCAATTGAAGGATGGTGAAGGTGGAGAATTTTATTGAGCAATGACAGTGACGCTCAGTGGAGAGGGAGCTGGAGGGGGGATGGGAAGTGCAGGTTGCCTTCCCCAAAGTCAGGCTGTCTCCTCCCCTACTGACTGAGTCTGGGGCCTTTATAGGCACAGGTTGGGGAGTGTGTGCTGACTGGCTTGTGAGTATGCAGAAGGGAGTAGTCCTAGCTATTCAGGAGGCTGAGGCTTGCTTAAGGGATCCCTTAAGTCCAGGTCTTTTGTTATTTATAATGAGTCCTTTCAATCACACTGGAGTTTATGCTAATGAGGTGAGTTAAAGCAAAGACACTACTCAAAGGTGGGCATGAAAGAGTAGAAAACCACCAGGCGCGGTGGCTCACGCCTGTAATCCCGGGACTTTGGGAGGACAGCACAGGTGGATCATGAGATTAGGAGATTGAGGCCATCCTGGCTAACAGGGTGAAACTCTATCTCTACTAAAAAATACAAAAAATTAGCCGGGCATGGTGGTGGGCACCTGTAGTCCCAGCTACTCGGGAGGTTGAGCCAGGAGAACTGCATGAACCCGGGAGGCAGAGGTTGCAGTGAGTCGAGATCACACCACTGCACTCTAGCTTGGGTGACAGAGCAAGACTCTGTCTGAAAAAAAAAAAAAAGAAAGAGTAGAAAACCAAGTAGGAAAGGGTGGGTATATGTAACATAGGTGAAGGGTGGGGATCAGAGCAAAGCACAACAAACAGGAAGTTAAGCTCTCAATCCGATCTGAGGTTTTAACGTAGCTTCAGTTTCAGGCTTTAAACTATCTTCGGGGTTGGAGGTGGGATTTCACCGGGGACCCGCCCCTATTGGCCTAGGCACTTGGCTGCCTCCTGTCACTATCAGCAGGTCTCAGCCTCATTTACCCACCCCCTATTCAAGATGGAGTCACTCTGGTTCAAACTCCTCTGACAACAGTAGCTTGCTCCAGATCACACAGCTAATGCAAGTTGACTTACAAACTCTGGTACACCCACCGTTCAAAGAAGCAGGAAGGTATAGCCCAAACACAGGAAAAGCAGCAGTAACGATAAACTGTGTCTAAAAGACCACCTTTTCTCCCACAGCACAGGATGAAGCTGAAGTTACTTTCTCTGCCTAAGATCCAGACCCACCCCCCTAATGAAAACAATTGTTTTTTTTTCTTCCCTTTTCTATAAAATCAAGAATGGAAACACACCTGAACAGACTCTTCCGCAAGATAATGTCTCCCACAGGCTCCTTGAAATTCCAAAGAGAATTATGTACAAGTTAATCTCTGCTCCTAAATCCATTCATTCTCCCCAGTAATACTTTATTTTTATTTTTATTGAGATGGAGTCTCACTCTGTCACCAGGCTGGAGTGCAGTGGCGCCATCTCAGCTCACTGCAACCTCCTCCTCCTGGGTTCAAGTGATTCTCCTGCCTCAGCCTCCTGAGTAGCTGGGATTTAATCTACGTGCCACCATGCCTGGGTAACTTTTGTGTTTCGAGTATAGACGGGGTTTCGCCATGTTGGCCAGGCTGGTCTCGAACTCTTGACCTCAAGTGATCTGCCCACCATGGCCTCCCAAAGTGCTGGGTTTACAGGTGTGAGCCACTCTGCCTAGTCCCCAGTAATCCTTTATGTCCCCTCAATAGAATTCCTCTTTCTTCCCCCTCCCATAATCTGTTTTACCAGGATCCGAACCCCTATTCTTCCCGTAACTGCAAGATGGTGTGATATATATACACACACATATAGTGCCAGGCACAGTGGCTCATGGCGGTAATCCCAGCTCTTTGGGAGACCAAGGGGGAGGATCACTCAAGTGCAGGAGCTTGAGACCAGCCTGGCAACATGGCAAAAACCCAGTCTCTACTTAAAAAAAAAAAAAGATAGTATATAAGCTTCTGAACGCCTTTGGGGTGGTGGGTAATCACGCTGTGGTTCTCCCCGTATACGCGTAATGGAATTTGTATGCCTTTTTTTCCAATTAATCTGCCTTTTGTGAGCTGATTTATCAGCAAACCTTCAGATGGTGAAACAGAAGCTTTTCCATTGGGTCCTACAATCGCACTTCTATGCACGTAACAAAATTTCACATGCTACATCCTATAAATATGAACAGCCATGAGGTATTAATAATATTAGGCTGGGCATGTTTGCTCACACCTGTAATCTCAGCACGTTGGGCGGCTGAGGCAGGAGGATGGATCACTTGAGCCCAGGAGTTCAAGACCAGCCTGGGCAACATAATGAGAACCCCATCTCTACAAAAAAAAAAAAAAAAAAAAAATTAGCTGGGCATGGTGTTGCACTCCTGTAGTCCTAGCTACTCAGGAGGCTGAGGTGGGAGGATTTCTTGAGGCTAGGAATTTGAGAGCAGCTTGGGCAATATTATGAGACCCCTCTCTATAGAAAATAAAATTAAAGGCCAGGAACGGTGGCTCACATCTGTAATCCCAGCACTTTGGGAGGCCAAGGCGGGTGGATCACCTGAGCAGTTCAAGACCAACCTGACCAACATGGTGAAACCTCATCTCTACTAAAATACAAAATTAACCAAGCATGGTGGTGGGCGTCTATAATCCTAGCTACTTGGGAGGCTGAGGCAGGAGAATTGCTTGAACCTGTGAGGCAGAAGTTGCAGTGAGCCGAGATCATGCCATTGCACTCCAGCTTGGGTGACAAGAGTGAAACTTCTTCTTCCTTTTTTTTTTTTTTTTTTTTGAGATGGAGTCTTGCTCTGTCGCCCAGGCTGGAGTGCAATGGCACTATCTCGGCTCAGTGCAACCTCCACCTCCCAAGTTCAAGCAATTCTCCCACCTCAGCCTCCTGAGTAGCTGGGATTACAGGCATCTGCCACCATGCCTGGTTAATTTTTGTACTTGTTGTAGAGATGGGGTTTCCCCATGTTGGCCAGACTGGTCTTGAACTCCTGACCTGAGGTGATCCGCACGCCTCGGCCTCCCAAAGTGCTGGGATTACAGGTGTGAGCTACGCGCCAGGCCGACAAGAATGAAACTTCGTCTCAAAAAAAGAAAAGAAACTTAAAAACTTAGCTGCATGTGGTGGTGCGCACCTGTAGTTCCAGCTACTACAGAGGCTGAGGCTGAGGTGAGAGAATCACTTGAGCCCAGGAATTCAAGACCAGCCTAGGCAAGATAGCAAGACTCTATCTCTATTTTAAAAATTAAGTAAAAAAATTTAAATATAATAAATTAGTCGGGCCAGGCGCAGTGGCTCACGCCTGTAATCAATCCCAGCACTTTGGGAGGCTGAGGCGAGTGGATCACGAGGTCAGGAGTTCGAGACCATCCTGGCCAACATGGTGAAATGCTGTCTTTGCTAAAAATACAAAAATTGCCAGGCACAGTGGCTCACGCCTGTAATCCCAGCACTTTGGGAGGC
>NC_045441.1:13439810-13443491 GCF_002776525.5 Piliocolobus tephrosceles | reverse complement strand
TGCCAGGCACAGTGGCTCACGCCTGTAATCCCAGCACTTTGGGAGGCCGAGGTGGGTGGATCACCTGAGGTCAGGAGTTCGAGACCAGCCTGGCCAACATGGTGAAACACCATCTCTATTAAAAATACAAAAATTAGCTGGGTGTGGTGATGCATACCTGTAATTCTAGCTACTCGGAAGGCTGAGGCAGGAGAATCGCTTGAAACTGGGAGGCAGAGGTTGCAGTGAGCCGAGATCACGCCACTGCACTCCAGCCTGGGTGACAGAGTGAGACTCTGTCTCAAAAAAAAAAAAAAAAAAAAGGAAAGGAAAGGCATAAAGAACAGCTCCTTCAAAGGCAGATCAGTGGCAGGCGCTGCTTGCCTGAGTAGACTTACAGTTATTTCTTCGTTCTATCCTAAACGAAGTATGGGTTATTCATTTTTCCAGGAAAGGGCAGGGATTTCCCAGAACCCAGGGTTCTTCCTTCTTTTAGACCATATAGGGTCACTTTTGGGTGTTGCCATGGCACGGGTAAACTGTCATGGCCCTGGTGGGAGTGTCTTTTAGCATGCTAATGTATTTTAATTAGTGTATAATGAGCAGTGAGGATGACCAGAGGTCACTTCCATCACCGTTGGTGGGTTTTGGGGCTGGCTGCTTTACTGTATCCTGTTTTATTTCTTTTTTTTTGAGATGGAGTGTCACTCTGTTGCCCAGGTTGGAGAGCAGTGGCGCAGTCTCAGCTTACGGCAATAAACACGTAAAGATGCTCACCTATAGAGGAAATCAGGGAAACACAGTAAGATTGTACCACAGTAAGATACTGTATTGTACCTGTTAGTCTGTAAAAAATTAAAAAGATCTGGACAACGAAGAATCTGATATACTGCAAATGACACCATAAATCACTAGAACTGCATTGAGAAACAATTTGGCACTTTCTTTCTTTCTTTTCTTCTTTTCTTTTCTTTCTTTGTTTTCATGAGACAGGGTCTGGCTCTGTCACCCAGGCTACAGTGTAGTGGTGCGGTCACAGCTCGCTGCAGCCTTGAACTCCTGAGCTCAAGAAATCCTCTTGCCTCAGCCTCCCAAAGTACTGGGATTACAGACGTGAGCCACCTTTTTCTTTTTTCCTTTCTTTTTTCTCGAGATGGAGTCTTGTTCTGTTGCCCAGGCTGGAGTGTAGTGGTGCGATCTCAGCTCACTGCAACCTCCGACTCCTGGGTTCAAGTGATCCTCCTGCCTCAGCCTCCTGAGTAGCTGGAATTACAGTGATCTGTCCCAAAGTGCTGGGATTACAGTCATGAACCTCCACATCTGTCTTTTTTTTTTTTTTTTTTTTTAAATTTATAGAGGAAAAGGCTGGGCCAGGTGCTGTGGTGGCTCTTGCCTGTAATCCTAGCACTTTGGGAGGCCGAGACAGGCAGATAGCTTGAGGCCAGGAGTTTGAGACCAGCCTGATCAACATGGTGAAACCCCATCTCCACAAAAAATACACAGTTTAGCCAGATGTGGTGGCTGCGCTTGCAATTCTAGCTACTTGGGAAGCTGAGGCAGGAGAATCGCTTGAACTCAGGAGGTGGAGGTTGCAGTGAGCTGAGATTGCACCACTGCACTGCAGACTGGGTGACAGAGTGAAATTCTATCTCAAAAAAATAAAAAATAGTATAATTTAAATCCCCAAATAGAATAATTGACTTTTTTTTTTCCTGTGCCACCACACCCGGCTAATTTTTGTATTTTTAGTAGAGATGGGGGTTTACACTATGTTGGCCAGGCTGGTCTCGAACTTCTGACCTCAGGTTATCCACCTGCCTCGGCCTCTCAAAGTGCTGGGATTACAGGCGTGAGGCACCAAACCCAGCTGAGTTTGGAGCTTTAAATAAAAGAGATCCAGGCCGGGCGCGGTGGCTCACGCCTGTAATCCCAGCACTTTGGGAGGCTGAGGTGGGTGGATCACAAGGTCAGCAGATCAAGACCATCCTGGCTAACACGGTGAAACCCCCGTCTCTACTAAAAATACAAAAAATTAGCTGGGCACGATGGTGGGCTCCTGTAGTCCCAGCTACTCGGGAGGCTGAGGCAGGAGAATGGCGTGAACCTGGGAGGCGGAGCTTGCGGTGAGCCCAGACTGCACCACTGCAGTCCAGCCTGGGCGAAAGAGCGAGACTCCATCTAAAAAAAATAAAATAAAAGAGATCCACCAGCGTAAGCCCCAGCTGAAGGACCTATTGATTGTTAAAGGTTGCCCTGTTTATGGAAGACTTACCAATACTTGAAAAATGGCTTTAATTTGGTATTGGCATGTTGGACCTTCTTAAAGTAGAGTTTTAAAGCTTTTTGTGAGCAGTTTGGGACCAATCCCAGAGGAAACGTAGCACATTTTATATGCACATGATTTCTCTACTGTGTTAACTCTACAGCTTTTAAAACATTTTTATTTTTGGAGACAGGATCTTGCCATGTTGTCCATGCTGATCTCAAACCCCTGAGCTCAGCAATTGGCCAGTCTCAGCCCCACAAAAGTGCTGGGATTACAGGCATGAGCCAGTATGCCCGGCCAAGAAATTATATAATGTTTTAAAAGCCATATTAATTTTTGTAAAACAACCAGCTCTGTTATAAACTCTCATGAAAAGCCTCCATAATTTGCTTTAGTATTTAAGTGGTGCTTTTGCAGTGGAAATTATTATTAAAGACATATATGACTCCAACAAAAACATAGTTTGATTGTATTACAAAGTATTGTTTTGATTTGCCAAAATTTTGTAATTTGGAAAAGGTATTACCTTCTTTAGATCCGTATTTCTAAAACACTCTGTGATTTACAATGCTATATTCTAGGCTGATTATATTAACTGAAAAATATTACCTAAATATTGCTGCACTCTACATTTAAACAGAGGAACCATTGTTCACCTCTTTTTATAGCATTTTTTATTTGCTAACCTCATAAAATTTCTATGTGTCAAAATCACACTTCTGTAATTGCCACAGCATGAGCTATTAGATTATTTGAATGTAATTGGGTTTTGAAGTAATTGTGACCACAAAACATTCTTATAAAAGAGATTTATATGTTATGTAACTTATAAATCAACTACAGCATGAATTCCAGATGCTTAATGCTTTTAATAATATGATGTCACAGCCAGGGGAAAAACTCTACTTACGCTAATCACTAAAATCACTGCAGTGGTTTTTTATTTATAGGAAATCATTATTTCCGATGACTGAAGGCCAGGTGGTGCTATCTTAAAAACAATGTAGTAAATGAATTTTGTTTCACATTTCAGGGCAAGTAATTGTCAGCCATTAAACGGTATTTTTGAGGCCAGGCGCAGTATCTCACACGCCTGTAATTGCAGCACTTGGGAGGTTGAGGTGGGTTGATCACCTGAGGTCGGGGGTTCGAGACAAGCCTGGTCAATATGGTGAAAACCTGTCTCTACTAAAAATACAAAAATTAGCTGGGCGTGGTGTGCACATCTGAATCCCAGCTACTCCAGAGGCTGAGGCATGAGAATTGCTTGAACCCAGGAGGTGGTGGTTGCAGTGAGCTGAGATTGTGCCACTGCACTCCAGCCTGGGCAACAGAGCAAGATCCTTTCTCAAAAAAAAAAAAAAAATTACCCAGTTTCAGGTATTTCTTCTTCCTTCCTTCCTTCCTTCCTTCCTTCCTTCCTTCCTTCCTTCCTT
>NC_045441.1:13401827-13439800 GCF_002776525.5 Piliocolobus tephrosceles | reverse complement strand
CTTCCTTCCTTCCTTCCTTCCTTCCTTCCTTCCTTCCTTCCTTCCTTCCTTCCTTCCTTCTTCCCTCCCTCCCTCCCTCCCTCCTTTCCTTCCCTGTGTCCCTGCCTCCTTCTTCTTTTCCTCCTCCTTCTTTTCTTCTCCTCTTCCTCCTCCTCCTCTTCCTTTTTTTTTTTTTTGTTTTTTGAGACAGAGGCTTGCTCTTTCACCCAGGCTGGAGTGCAATGGTGCAATCTAGGCTGCCACCTCTGCCTACCAGGTTCAAGTGGTCCTCTTGCCTCGGCCTCCCAAGTAGCTGGGATTACAGGCACGCACCACCAAGCCCAACTAATTTTTGTATTTTTAGCAGAGACGGGGTTTTGCCATGTTGGCCAGGCTGGTCTTGAACTCCTGACCTCAAGTGATCCACCTGCCTTGATCTCACAAAGTGCTGGGATTACAGATGTGAGCCACCACACCTGGCCTGGAAGACTTAATATTATTGTAATATCAATATTCCAATACTCCCCGGTTCGCATATAGATATAAACCAATCCCTATCAAAATCCTCAGCTGGACCGGGAGCAGTGGCTCATGCCTGTAATTCCAGTGCTGTGGGAGGCTGAGGCAGGTGGATCACTTGAGGCCAGGAGTTCGAGACCAGCCTGGCCAACATGGTGAAACCCCATCTCTACTAAAAATATGAAAAATTAACTGGGTATGGTGGCAGGCGCCCATGCCTACCAGCTACTCAGGAGGTTGAGGCAGGAGAATCACTTGAACCCAGGAGGCAGAGGTTGCAGTGAGGCGAGGTTGCACCATTGCACTCCAGCCTGGGCGACAGAGCAAGAGTCCGTCTCAAAAAAAAATCAGCCTGGGAGGTCAGGAGTTTGAGACCATGTCTCTACAAAAATTAAAAAATCAGCAGGGCATGGTGGCATGTGACTGTATTCCCTGCTACTCAGGAGACTGAGATGAGAGGATCACTTGAACCGAGGAGTTCCAGGCTGCAGTGAGCTGGGGCTGTGCCAACTGCACTCCAGTCTGGGCGATAGAGTGACATCTCATGTCTAAAGAAACAAATCCCCCATTGGCTTGTTTTCAGAAATTGACAAGCTCATCCTAAAAATTCATGCGGAGGCCGGGCATGGTGGTTCACATCTGTAATCCCAGCACTTTGGGAACCTGAGGTGGGTGGATCACTTGAAGTGAGGAGTTGGAGACCAGCCTGGACATCATGGTGAAACCCCGTCTCTACTAAAAATACAAAAATTAGCTGGGCATGGTGATGCATGCCTCTAGTCCCAGCTACTTGGGAGGCGAAGTTGGGAGAACTGCTTGAACCCAGGAGGCAGAGGTTGCAGTGAGATGAGATCTCGGCACTGCACTTCAGCCTGGGTGACAGAGCAGGACCTTGTCTGAAAAACCAAGAAAAAAAAAAAAAAAAAAAAAAAAATTCATGTGAAATTCAAGGGACTTCAAATAGCCAAAACAATCTAGAAAAAGAAAAACAAAGCTGGAAGATTCACATTTTTCAATTTCAAAAGTTACAACAAAGCTACCATAATGAAGACAATTAGTATTGATACAGGCAACAGGCATACAGGTAAGCCCCCAAATTGTGATTAGCCTGAGAGGGTTTGTGGTTTCACTCAAATAATTCAAGGGTAAGCTGGTGGTGTTAAACAGCAATCTTTTATTGAACCAGAGCTGCTCCTTGCAAAGCAGGACTTAACTCATAAGCAATGCACCCAGAGCTGCGCTTGTGGGCATTTGGCTAGGTGTAATTTTTTTCTTTTTTTTTTGAGACGAAGTCTTGCTCTGTCGCCCAGGCTGGAGTGCAATAGCACAATCTCAGCTCACTGTAACCTCTGCCTCCCAGGTTAAAGTGGTTCTCCTGCCTCAGCCCCCCAAGTAGCTGGGATTACAGGTGTGGGCCAATACACCCAGCTAATTTTTGTATTTTTTTGGTAGAGACAGGGCTTCGCCAAGTTGGCCAGGCTGGTCTCAAACTCCTGGCCTCAAGGGATCCTGTCTTGGCCTCCCAAAATGTTGGGATTACAGGCGTGATCCACCGCGCCTGGACTCTTCTTTTTTTGAGATAGTGTCTTGCTGTGTTGCCTAGGCTGGAGTGCAATGGTACAATCTGGCTCATTGCAGCCTCGACATCATGAGTTCAACCAATCCTCCTGCCTCAGCCTCCCAAACAGCTGGGACCACAGGTTATGTGCCACCACACCCAGCTAATTTCTTTCTCTTTTTTTTTTTTTTTTGAGACAGTGTCTTGCTCTGTCACCCAGGCTGGCACGATCTCGGCTCACTGCAACCTCTGCCTCCCAAGTTCAAGCAATTCTCCTGCCTCAGCCTCCCAAGTAGCTGGGATTACAGGCACCCGCCACCACGCCCATCTAATTTTTGTATTTTTAGTAGAGACAGGGTTTCACCATCTTGGCCAGGCTGGTCTCAAACTCCTGACCTTGTGATCCACCTGCCTCGGCCTCCCAAAGTGCTGGGATTAAAGGCATAAGCCACCACGCCCAGCCTAATTTCTATTTATTTATTTATTTGAGATGGAGTCTCACTCTATTGCCCAGGCTGGAGTGCAGTGGTGCGATCTCAGCTCACTGCAAGCTCCGCTTCCTGGGTTCACGCCATTCTCCTGCCTCAGCCTCCCAAGTAGCTGGGAATACAGGCACCTGCCACCACACCAGCTATTTTTTTGTATTTTTAGTAAAGACGGGGTTTCACCGTGTTAGCCAGGATGGTCTCGGGATCTCCCTACATTGGCCAGGCTGGCTTGAACTCCTGGGCTCAAGAGATCCTCCTGCCTCAGCCTTCCAAAGAGCTGGGATTATAGGCGTGAGCCACTGCACCCGGCCCCTAGTGGCTCTTTTCTTTTTCCTCTTGGGATATTCCTTCTGGAGGCTGCTGTGGGGACTCTGAAGTAGCCCTACGGAGAGGCCCATGAGATAAACTGAGGCCTCCTACCAGTGAAACTGTGCCCCAAAGAGTTAAAGAAACCAATGACTAGCAGAAATTTTCCAGTTTGCAGGATGGCAGATAAAAAAAGAAACGACTTGCAGAAATGCTGAAATTCATCTGCTGGTGGGATTAACACGCTGGCTGAAATAGATTGGAACCAATATGGCCAACTGCAGTTTGCACAGAACAAGCTTGCTGATGTCACAGTGTGAATTTCCACTGCATGTTACATACTAACCACCCCCAGAATTTGCACATGCCCCCCATGAAGTAGCACGAATAGGGACCTGCACATGCCTGAGCACTTTCCAGGCCTCCTCTCTCCTTCCACCAATCACCTAAACTCAGAATCCACTCCCTAAACCTTTCCTAATAAAATTACTGCCCTAAAGCCGGCACAGGGAGACAGATTTGAGCTAGCCTTAGACTTCTGTCTCTTTATTGGTTGACTTGCAATAAAGCTATTCTTTTCTCAAAAGCCTGGTGTCAGCTGGGTGTGGTGGCTCATGAGTGTAAGCCTAGCACTTGGGGAGGTCGAGGCAGGAGGATCATTTGAGCCTTGGAGTTCAAGACCAGCCGGGACAACATAGCGAGACCTCAAGTTTAAAAACAAAAAACTGGCCAGGCGTGGTTGCCCACGCCTGTAATCCCAGCACTTTGAGAGGCTGAGGCAGGTGGATCACTTGAGGTCAGGAGTTTGAGACCAGCCTGGCCAGCAGGGGGAAACCCTGTCTCTACTAAAGATACAAAAATTAGCCTGGCATGGTGGCACACGCCTGTAGTCCCCAGCTACTAGGGAGGCTGAGGCACGAGAATCGCTTGAACCTGGGAGGTGGAGGTTGCAGTGAGCCGAGATTGTGCCACTGCACTCCAGTCTGGGTGACAGAATGAGATTCTGTCTCAGTAAATAAATAAATAATAAAAACGAAAAACCAAATGCCTAGTGTCATAGTATTGGCTTTGTAGCACATTGGCTCAAGCCCGTTTTGCTCTGTAGAATCAACTGCTAGCACCAAATTGCCTGCCATGTGAGTGTGAGCCACATACGAGGGTTCTTGGAAGGGACTTTCAGCCCCAGTTACACCCTCAAAGGACTACAGCCCCAGGAGAGACCCCCACATCCAAATCCTCCACCCAAATGACTACCAAATTTTTGACAAACAGAAATTGTGAGCAATGAGTGACCACTGTTACTTTAAGCAACCAAGTTGAGAGGTGATTTCCTGTGCAACATTAGGTAACTGTGGTCACCTCTCCCCTTCAATACCCCTGCCGAGGGTGGTAGCTCTCTCCTGCAATCATCTCTGGGTTACCTAAGTATCCACTTTTGGCCTTTCCTCTGTCTTTCAACAGCCATGTAAAAAATTCCTCGAATTAAATGCGGCTGAGCATGGAGGCTCATGCCTGTAATCCCAGCAGTTTGGGAGGCCCAGGAGACTTCTTTGAGCCCAGGAGTTTGAGGCCAGTCTAGGCAAGAAAGTGAGACGTTGCCTTTAAACTTTTCTTTTGAGGTGGAGTTTCACTTTTGTCACTCAGGCTGGAGTGCAATGGCGTGATCTCGGCTAACTGCAACCTCCGCCTCCCAGGTTCAAGCGATTCTCCTGCCTCAGCCTCCCGAGTACTTGGGATTACAGGCGCCTGCTACCACACGTGGTTAATTTTTGTAGTTTTAGTAGAGATGGGGTTTCACCATGTTGGCCAGGCTGGTCTTGAACTCCTGACCTCAGGTGATCTGCCTGCCTTGGCCTCCCAAAGTGCTGGGATTACAGGCGTGAGTCACCGCGCCTGGCCTCTCAAACATTTTTTTTTTTTTTTTTTTTTTAGTTAACTTGGTGTGGGGGCGTGTATCTATAGTCTCAGGTACCTGAGAAGCTGAGGCAGGAGGATTGCTTGACCCTGGGATGTTGAGGCGGCAGTGAGCCATGATTGTGCCACTGCAGTCCAGCCTGGGTGACAGAGTGAGACTTGTCTCAAAGCAACAAAACAGAAACAAAAAAACAAATTAAATGCCCTATATTTGCAATACCTAGTGTGTTTTAAAATTTTTTTATTTTTGAGACAAGGTCTTGCTGTGTCATTCAGGCTGGAGTGCAGTGGTATGATCACAGCTCACTGCAGCCTTGACCTCCCAGGCTCAAGCAATCCTCCTCCCTCAGCCTCTCAGTAGCTGGTACTACAGGCACACACCACAGCATCTGGATAATTTTTTAATTTTTGGGGTAAAAACAGGGTCTTGCTATGTTGCCCAGGCTGATCTTGAACTCCTGGCCTCAAGTGATCCTTCCACCTCAGCCTCCTAAAGCGCTGGGATTATAGGTGTGAGCCATCATGTGCAGTCCATCTTCTCGATAGGACCCTTTTGTTTTGTTTTGTTTAAGATGGAGTTTCGCTCTTGTTGCCCAGGCTGAAGTGCAATGGTGTGATCTCGGCTCACCACAACTTCCTCCTTCCAGGTTCAAGCGATTCTCCTACCTCAGCCTCCCGAGTAGCTGGGATTACAGGCATGCACCACAGCACCTGGCTAATTTTTATTTTTAGTAGAGGCGGGGTTTCTCCATGTTGGTCAAGCTGGTCTTGAACCCCCGACCTCAGTTGATCCGTCCACCTCGGCCTCCCAAAGTGTTGGGATTACAGGCGTGAACCACCGTGCCTGGCCAGGGCTCTTTAGTTTTACAAGAAAACATTAAGTATGAAAGCAGTACCTCCTGAATATGCATGGCCATCCAAAACCCAGCTTTTGAAGAATCTTCACTTGGCCCGGCTGGGCCACCACCTCAGCTCCACCTAAAACTGAGCTGTGCTCTCTTCCCCTCTACATCCCCTGATGGGCCCTTGCTGCCCCTCCATCCCTGCCTTTTTTTTTTTTTTTTTTTGAGACAGGATCTTGTTTTGTTGCCCAGGCTGGAGTGCAGTGGTGTAAACATTGGCTCACTGCAGCCTTGATCTCTTGGACTCAAAGGATCCTCCCACCTCAGCCTCTTGAGTAGCTGGGACTATAGGTGCATGCTACCATGCCCAACTAATTACTATTATTATTTTTTTGAGACGGAGTTTCACTTTTGTTGCCCAGGCTGGGGTGCAATGATGCGATCTTGGCTCACTGCAACCTCTGCCTCCTGGGTTCAAGCCATTCTCCTGCCTCAGCTTCCCAAGTAGCTGGGATTTCAGGCATGTGCCACCACACCTGGCTAGTTTTGTATTGTTAGTAGAGATGGGGTTTCATTATGTTGGCCAGGTTGGTCTCAAACTCCTGACCTCAGGTGATCCTCCTGCCTTGGCCTCCCAGAGTGCTGGGATTACAGGCGTGAGCCACTGTGTCTGGCTTGCCCAATTATTATTATTATTATTATTTTGAAGACAAAGTTTCACTCTGTTGCCCAGGCTGGAGTGCAATGGCACCATCTCTGCTCACTGCAACCTCCACCTTTTGGGTTCAAGCGATTCTCCTGTCTCAGCCTCCCAAGTAGCTAGGACTACAGCCATGTGCTACCACGCCCAGCTAATTTTTGTACATATATATATGTGTGTATATATATGTGTGTGCGTATATATATACATATATATATATATATATATATATTTTTTGAGACAGAGTCTCACTCTGCCGCCCAGGCTGGAGTACAGTGGCGTGATCTCCACTCACTACGAGCTCCGCCTTCCCGGTTCACGCCATTCTCCTGCCTCAGCCTCCCGAGTAGCTGGGATTACAGGCGCCTGCCACCTCGTCCAGCTAAATTTTGTACTTTGTTTAGTAGAGACGGGGTTTCACCATGTTAGCCAGGCTGGTCTCGAACTCCTGACCTCGTGATCCACTCACCTCGGCCTCCCAAAGTGCTGGGATTACAGGCGTGAGCCACCGAGCTCGGCCTAATTTTTGTATTTTTAGTAGAGACGAGTTTTCACCATGTTGGCCAGGCTGGTCTTAAACCCCTGACTTCAGCTGATCCACCTGCCTCGGCCTCCCGAAGTGCTGGGATTACACACATGAGCCACCACACCTGGCCCCTGCCCAACTAATTTTAAAAAATTTTTCGTAGAGACAGGATCTCACTATGTTGTCCAGACTGGTCTTGAACTTCTGGGCATAAGGGATACGTCCTGTCTCAGCCTCCCGGAGTGCTGGGATTACAGGCATGAGCCACCATACTCATCCTTGTCTTCTCATCAGGGAAGACTAACTCCTCTTATCTTGACTGTTTCCCCAGGGCCCCAGACACACATCGCCACGCAGGACCTGGGTGGGGAGTACGGAATTTATTTTATTGTTCTGCGTCTGGGTTTGGTTCCTTGGATGTCACGGTTCCTGGATGGGGGTGGGTGGGTCCCACCTCCCTAAGTCATGGTCCCACGGGCCTGTCGGGATTGTTTTCCAGGTTCAAAGTGCACTGAGAAAGCTTCACAGTTTTAATACTTCTAGATGCTCAACTGAGGCAAAGTGACAAAATGGCCCTCCCCCCCCCGCCCGCCACAAAAATAAAACCCCAAGCCCCTGGCAGCTGCTGCTGCAGCCGTATGAAAAAATAATACAAACTCTTCTTAAAAAATAGATTACACAGAAAAAACGCAGAGGACAGAGGGGCATGAGGAGGGGCAGGGAGCCTCGGGGGAGAGGCCCGGGAAGGGGCTCTGAGATGACTGCAGGGGTTGAGCTGCTGGTGGACACCTGCCCCATCCACTGTGCCCATCCTCTCGCTGCCCGAGCCGGCTCCTCCCCATCAGCTCTGGCCCAGGCACCACAGCTCCACGCTCCCTCAAGGGATCCCCTTCACCCTGAGGCTTGGTACCTGCTTCTCACTAAAGTGGCTTTGAGAAAGAAACAAAAAAAAAAAGACCCAAAGCGAGAGAAGGGGCTATTTGCTCAGCCATCGGGGACCTCCACCCCATGGGATCAGCTCTCTCTCTGCTTTGGGGGTTTGGAGAGTCCTCGATACCTGTTGCTACCTAGACACCCCCTGGGGAGAAAACGGGCCCCAGACTCCCCGTTTGGTTCCTGGGAACACAGACACCTGGGAACTTGGCCTCTGCCCTGATGTGCGCCCGCCCATGCACCCAAGCGTTACATGGGGCATGGTTCAGAGGCTGCCTCCTGGCCCAGCCTCCAGGGAGCTACGGACCAGACAGGTGGAGCGTGCACAGGGTGGCTGGGGCAGCAGCGTGTGGAAAGGGGCACAGCTCACACACGCCCTCCAGCTCATGCAAGGAGAAGCGAGCGGGGACAGCCCTGCCAAGACAGAAGTTACAGCAGGGCGAGGGCATGGTGTGCGTGTGCAGCTCGGCCGGCTCCGGGCCATGGCAGAGAGAAAGCAGGGGAAGCGGTCCACGGGGTGGGAGAAGGCAAGTCAGGACCTGGCTCTGAGGAGAAGCCCGGGCCCCCACTGTCCCAGTTGAGGGCCACCTCCCGTGGAGGAATCTGGTGGGGGTGGATTCCCTGGAGGTGGGGACAGGGGCGGCTGAGTGGCCCTGGCTCAGTCGGGGACCTCAGGGTGGGCAGGCAGTCCGCTCTCGCCGCGCCGGTAGGTCTCCCAGAAACCCCTGTCCAGCTGCTCCAGCTGCGGGCCCAGTGGCAGGTGGCCGGCCAGGTGCATGCGGAGGGTCTCCAGCCAGTGTTCCAGCTTCACGAAGGACGGCCTGGGTGACAGGCGGGTGGGGAAAGGTGGGTCTGGCTCTCCCAGGAATCGGCCCCGCCGTCCCCCAGGCCAGGACCCCACCCCACTCACCTCTTCTCGGGGTCCAGATCGCAACAGCGCACGGTGATGGGGAAGAAGCTCGGGGGGCAGTTTGCAGGGCAGTAGCGGTCCAGGAAGCCTCGTACGTTGAGGCCAAAGTCCATGGTGCGGGGCAGGTAGTCGGGGTCTGCGTTCACCCGCCCGATGATCTGTCCAGCACAAGGCCCAGCAGTTACTCCAGGGGGGCCCTCAACCTGGGCGTCTGGGTGCCATCCAGGTGGCTTGAGGGCAGGTGGCACCGGGCCTGGCTGCAGCCTGACTGCGGTACCTCACGGGGGCCAGCCCATGCCTTGCTGTGGGCAGCCTTCCTGGCCTGCAGCCCCTGCAGATGCTGAGCCTGCAGCCTGGGTGAGTGGGGAGGAGCCCAGGCCTCAACACCCCTGGACCTACCTCGCACAGGACGATCCCAAAGGAGAACACATCCACCTTCTCATCATAGCTGCGGCCTGGACAAAGAGACTGACTGTCAACAGATGAACACACAGGGGTGCCAGGGATGCCAAAAGGCAGGGGACCGGGCCAGCTGGGAGGATGCCCCAGTTGGGAGGTCCAGGCCCAGGAGGCAGATGCCGGCAATCTCCTTGGGAACCTAGGCTTAGGCTCTTTCCCCCAACCCCACCAGGTCTGAGCAAGTCTTTGGGAGCTCTGAGGAGCAAGGGGCAGAGGCCTGGACAAGGAGTTCTAGGCACCAATCAGCTGCGTGACTTTGGGCAGGTCATGAACTCTGTGCTGGTCCTAAAAGGCAACCATGTCAGGTCTCTGGAATCCGTGAATGTTACTGGATCAGAAAAAGGGTCTTTTGCAGATGGGATTAAGTTAAGGATCTGGAGATGAGATGATGTCGGCTGATCTGGACGGGCCCCAAATGCCACTGCAAATGCGCTCTTGAGAGAGACACAGAGAAGACACAGCAGAAGAGGAGGAGGTGGCCCTGTGAAGACGGGGGTAGAGACTGGAATGATGTGGCCACAAGCCCAGGAATGCAAAACAACCAGAAGGTGGAAGAGGCAAGGAATGCATTCTCCCCTAGATCCCCCTGGAGGGAGTGCAGCCCTGTTGGATTTCAACCTTCTGGCTTCCAAAACTACGAGGGAATACATTTCTGCTGTTTATTTTATTCCGAGATGTAGTCTTGCTTTGTCGCCCAAGCGAGAGTGCAGTGGCACGATTGTGGCTCACTGCAACCTCTGCCTCCTGGGTTCAAGTGATTCTCCTGCCTCAATTTCCCGAGTAGCTGGGATTACGGGTGTCTGCCACCATGCCCGGCTAATTTCTGTATTTTTAGTAGAGATGGTGTTTCACCATGTTGGCCAGGCTGGTCTCGAACTCCTGACCTCAAGTGATCCACCTGCCTCGGTGTCCCAAAGTGCTGGGACCACAGGTGTGAGCCACCATGCCTGACCATTTTCTGCTGTTTTAAATAATCAAGTTTCTAACAATTTATTACAGCAGCCTCAGGGAACTGACATGGACTCTCTGAGCCTCTTTCCTTATCTGTAAAATGGGAATGATACCAGTTGCTTAATGATGTTAAAAACAATTGGTACATGGCTGGGTGCGCTGGCTCACACCTGTAATCCCAGCACTTTGGGAGGCTGTGGTGGGCGGATCACCTGAGGTCAGGAGTTCCAGACCAGCCTGGCCAACATGGTGAAACGCCATCTCTACTAAAAACACAAAAATTAGCCAGCCATGGTGGCAGGTGCCTGTAATGCCAGGTACTTAGGAAACTGAGGCAGGAGAATCACTTGAACCCGGGAGACAGAGGTTGCAGTGAGCTGAGATCACATCACTGTACTCCATCCTGGGCAACATAGCAAGACTCCATCTCAAAAACAAAAAACGAAATACCCAAAACAATTAGTACTGAATACCAACTCTCATTTACTGAATGCCAACTAGGTGGAAATGAGTGTACACCCTTAAATCCTCACACCAATCCCTACAGATAGGAAACACTAAGACTGTTTTGTTTTTTTGAGACAGAGTCTTACTTTGTCACCCAGGCTGGAGTGCAATGGCACGATCTCGGCTCACTGCAACCTCTGCCTCCCGGGTTCAAGCGATTCTCCTGCTTCAGCCTCCTGAGTAGCTGGGATTACAGGCGCCCGCCACCACACCCAGCTAATTTTTATATTTTTAGTAGAGATGGGGTTTCACCGTGTGGGCCAGGCTGGTCTCAAACTCCTGACCTCGTGATCTGCCTGCCGCAGCCTCCCAGAGTGCTGGGATTACAAGTGTGAGCCACTGTGCCTGGGCACTAAGACTGTTTTATAGTCTTCTTTGGGGGCTATGTTAACTCTGTGTGTGTGTGTGTTTTTGAGACAGAGTCCCACTCTGCTGTCAGGCTGGAGTACAGTGATGTGATCTTGGCTCACTGCAACCTCCGCCTGCCGGGTTCAAGCAATTCTCCTGCCTCAGCCTCCCGGGTAGCTGGGACTATAGATGTGTGCCACCATGCCCAGCTAATTTTTTTTGTATTTTTAGTAGCGATGAGGTTTTACCATGTTGGCCAGGATGGTATCGATCTCTTGACCTCGTGATCTGCCCACCTTGGCCTCCTAAAGTGCAGGGATTCCAGGTGGGGTTTTTTTTTTTTTTTTGAGACAGTCTTGCTCTGTCACCCAGGTTAGAGTGCAGTGGTACAATCTTGGCCCAGTGTAACCTCTGCTCCTGGGTTCAAGTGATGCTCCTGCCTCAGCTTCCCAAGTAGCTGGGATTACAGGCATGCACCACCACACCTGGCTAACTTTTGTATTTTTAGTAGAGATGGGGTTTTACCATGTTGGCCAGGCTGGTCGCGAACTCCTGGCCTCAAGCAATCTGCCTGCTTCAGCCTCCCAAAGTGCTGGGATTACAGGTATGAGCCACTGCGCCTGGCCTATTTTTTGTTCTCTTGAGACAGGGTCTTGCTCTGTTGTCCAGGCTAGAATGCAGTGGTATGATCATAGCTCATTGCAGCCTTGACCTCCTTGGCTCAAGTAAATCTCCCACCTTGGCTTCCTGAGTAGCTGGGACCACCGGCGTTAGGCACCACGCCACATGCCAGGCTAATTTAACTAGGTTAACTATGATGAGGTGATGGCTGGGGTCTGCCTGCCCTGAACCTGTGTTCGTGTGCCACCTGCTTGTAGAAGGACTTTATAACCTATACTCTGGGCATATATAGGACCACTGACAGTAAAGAAATGGACTGAGGGAGGTAGACCCTGTGGGAGGCAGAATTACGGTCCCCAAAGATGACTGCGTCCTGATCCCTGGGACTTGTAAACGTCCTACCTTCCATCGGACTCTGCAGATGGGATTAAGTTGAGGGTCTTGAGATGGAGGGCTGATCTTGGATTTTCCAGATAGGCCCAATGTCATCATAAGAGTCCCTATCAGAAGGATGGAGGGCCGGGCATGGTGGCTTATGCCTGGAATCCCAGCACTTTGGAAGGCTAAGGCCGGAAGATCACCTGAAGCCAGGAGTTTGAGACAAGCCTGGGCAACACAGTGAGACCCCTGTCTGTATTAAAAATTAAAAAGAATTAGCTGGGTATGGTGTTTCATGCCTGTGGTCCCAGCTATTCAGGAGGCTGGGGTGGGATGACAGTTTGAGCCCAGAAGGTCGGGGCTGCAGTGAGCTATGGTGGCACCACTGCACTCCAGCCTGGGCAACAGAGCAAGACTCTGTCTCTTTAAAAAAAAAAGGAAGGAGGAAGATTAGAGCCAGGGAAGGAGATGCAGGGATGGATGCAGAGATCAGAGAAGAGAAGATGCTTTGCGGCCAGCCCTGAAAATAGAGGAGGGGCAGCAACATGAGGAATGAGGACACCTCCAAGAGCCAGAAAAGGTAAGGGAACAGGTGCCCCGGAGCCTGCAGAAGGAGCTCACCCTGCTGGCGCCTTGATTTCAGCCCGGTGAGGCTGACGCTGGACTTCAGACTCCAGAACTGTATGACCATTTATTTAAGCCACTAAATGTCTTTTACTTATTTTTTTGTTGTTGTTGAGATGGAGTTTCGCTCTTGTCACCCAGGCTGGAGTGCAATGGCGTGATCTTGGCTCACTGCAATCTATGCCTCCCAGGTTCAAGCGATTCTCCTGCCTCAGCTTCCCTAGTAGCTGGGATTACAGGCACCCGCCACCATGCCCGGCTAATTTTTGTATTTTTAGTAAAGATGGGGGTTTCACCATGTTGGCTGGGCTGGTCTCGAACTCCTGACCTCAGGCGATCCACTTGCCTCAGCCTCCCAAAGTGCTGGGAATACAGGTGTAAGCCACCTTGCCCAGCTGCCACTAAGTGCCTTATAGGAGAAAGAGGGAGCCGATGTAGGACCCATAGGGTAACTGAAGAGCCAATGAGGCTGGGAGGGGCCAGGGGCTCCAGAGGTTGCAGCTCTGCTGGGCCCCCCGTGGCTCCCTGTGAGGGCCATGATGGGCAGGGCTGAACAACTCACCATTGATCATCTCGGGTGCCATCCAGTAGGGGTTGCCCACCACGGTGTAGCGCTTCTTGCGGTCTGGCTTCTTGAGGCTCCGCAGGTCCTCGGGTTGAGTCTTTTCATCTACCATGAGCCGCGCCAGCCCGAAGTCGGCCACCACCACGTTCTTGTTCTGGGAAGGTGAAGCCGGGTCACACTGGGACCCGATCCTGGTACTGCCCGCCTGGCCTGCCCCTCGCCGGGACCCCAAGCCAACCCGTAGACAGACCACAGAACATACCTCTGATACCCTGCATTGGCACAGGGTGGGGACCCCTTCCTTCCCCAAAGCCATCAGCTCTTTGCAAATGGAGCTGCTGGAAGCACCTGAGGATGGCAGTGTGGCTTCCTCCCTCCCACCACGTGCTGCACCCTCTGCCCCTTCTCCACGTGCTCCCCAAACCATCCCGGTGCCCCCACTGCTCCCTCCTGCAAGCGCTCCCTCCCACCCACGAGGGTACCGACGCTGCTTTCTTTTGGAAAGATAGGCATTCTTTTTTTTTTTTTAGATGGAGTCTCGCTCTTTTGCCCAGGCTGGAGTACAGTGTTGCGATCTTGGCTCGCTGCAACCTCTGCCTCCCAGGTTCAAGCCATTTTCCTGCCTCAGCCTCCTGAGTAGCTGGGATTACAGGTACCCATCACCATGCCTGGCTAATTTTTGTATTTTTATTAAAGACAGCGGTTTCACCATGTTGGCCAGGACGGTCTCGAACTCCTGACCTCAGGTGATCCACCCACTGTGGCCTCCCAAAGTGCTGGGATTACAGGTGTAGGCCACTGCCCCAGCAAGACAGGAATTTTGATGAGAGACCCAGGTCCTGTGCATGGCATGCCACCAGGTTTATTCTTTATCTATGTTGATTGACTGATTGAGATAGGGTCTTGCTATGCTGCCCAGACTGGTCTTGAACTCCTGGCCTCAAGTGATCCACCTGCCTCAGCCTCCCAAAGTGCTGGGATTACAGGAGTGAGCCATCATACTTGGCTCAATTTTATCTTTAATATTCCCAATAGCCAGGTGAGGTCTGTGTTCTTTGCTTTTTGGGTTTCTTTGTTTTTAGGCAGAGTCTCCTTCCCGTGGCCCAGGCTGGAGTGCAGTGGCATGACCACAGCTCATTGCAGCCTCAACTTCCCAGGCTCAAGCAATCCTTCCACCTACGCCTCCTGAGTAGTTGGTACTATAGGTACTTGGCACCATGCCAGCTACTTTTTTTCTATTTTTTGTAGAGACAGGGTTTTGCCATGTTGCCCGGACTGGTCTTGAACTCCTGGGCTCAAGTGATCTGCCCACCTTGGACTCCCAAAGTGCTGGGATTACAGGTGTGAGCCAACACAGGTCTATGTTATTTTTTATTCTTGTATTTATATTTTTTGAGATGGAGTCCCACTCTGTTGCTGGAATGCAGTGGCGTGATCTTGGCTCACTGCAACCTCCGCCTCCCGGGTTCAAGTGATTCTCTTGCCTCAGCCTCCCGAGTAGCTGGGATTACAGGCATGTACCACCATGTCCACTAATTTTTGAATTTTTTAGTAGAGACAGGGTTTTGCCATGTTGGCTAGGCTGGTCTGGAACTCCTGGCTTCAAGTGATCCACCTGCCTCGGCGTGAGCCACAGTGCCCGGCCTTGTTTCGTTTTGTTTTTTGAGACAGGGTCTGGCTCTGTCACCCAGGCTAGAGTGCAATGGCGTGATCTCGGCTCACTGCAACCTCTGCCTCCCAGGTTCAAGCGATTCTCCTGCCTCAGCTTCCCTAGTAGCTGGGACCACAGGCTTATGCCACTATGCCCGGCTATTTTATTTGGTATTTTTGGCAGAGATGGGCTTTTGCCATGTTGCCCTGGCTGGTCTTGAACTCCTGAGCTCAAGCAATCACCTGCCTTGGCCTCCCAAAATGCTGGGATTATAGGTGTGAGCCACTGTGCCCATTTCTGTTGTTTTGAGCCATCTGGTTCACAGTACTTTGTGATGGCAGCCCCAGGACGCGAATACACCACCTCTCCAGACAGGCATGGTTACTCCCTCCTCTGCTTTCGATGGAGAACCAGGCTCCCCTCCCTTTCCAATCCTTAGACACTGGGCTCTTTGCCTGCCCGTCCTCTGCTTATATATCCACCTAAAGCCTCCTCTTTCAGAAAGCCTGCCCTGACCACTCCAGCCCACATGCCTGTGCCCCCACTCTGTGGCCCCCAGATGCTGGTGCTGTCTGGTGTAGCCCGTGGCCACTGTGCCATGGTGGGCTGCGCTCTATGAAGACCAGGGTCCTGGTCCTTTGCAGCTTACATGTCACTTTCTCCTTCATTGATTTATAAGACCCTCCTACAAACCTGGGATGCTGATGGTCCACCATGAGTCAGTGGCAGAGACAGGACTCAAACCCAGGTCTGTCTGCCTCCTGAAGCTGGGCTCTTCCCCACAGGCTGCTGCCCCCGACCCCCACCTCAAATTGAAGCCATGGAGGCAACCCAGGGGCCTCCAGTTCTGGGAAGGCCCCGAGGCTAGGAGTGGTTGGGCTCCTGCTGTCTCCCCGACACCCAGCCACGTGGGGCCCTGGTGCTCACCTCACGGACCAGGCAGTTGTGGGAGTTGAGGTCTCGGTGGATAATGTTCATGGAGTGGAGGTAGGCCTGGGGGCGGGGACACGGGAGTCAGGGGGCAGCTGTGCCGAGGGACCCCAGCCCATTCTGGCCCCCCAGAAACTCCCTCTGCTCCCACCCCAATCAGGCCAGTCAGGACGATTCTTCCCACTCTCCCATCGACCCCCTCTGCCCTCTTTCAAAGTTTCTCTGTGGGTTCTGTTTGCAAATTCCTGGTGGGATTGTGAATGGAGCTGGAGCACCCGGCTCACTCACCATCCCCGACGCGATGTCCTTGGCAAAGCTCACTCTCTGGCTCCATGGGTACTGGCTGTCCTGGGATAGAGAAAGAAAGGCCAGGGTGGGGCCGGCGGGGGCCCCGGTGGCAGGGATGGTTGCATGAGAGGCAGGAAGGGGCAAGTGTCCTAGAGGGTTCTATGAGCTCCTCAACACCCTGATTTCTTCAGGCACCCACAACTGTCTGCTTCTAAAGAGTATGAGTCAACACAGCTCACAGGCGCCATTTTCTTTCTTTTTTTTTTTCTTTAGATGGAGTCTCACTCTGTCACCCAGGGTGGAGTGCAGTGGTACCATCTCAGCTCCCTGCAACCTTCGCCTCCTGGGCTCAAGTGATTCTTGTGTCTCGGCCTCCTGAGTAGCTGGGACTAAGGGCATGCACCACCATGCCCAGCTAATTTTTTGTATTTTTAGTAGAGATGGGGTTTCACCATGTTGGCCAGGCTAGTCTTGAACTCCTGACATCAGGTGATCTGCCCACCTTGGCCTCCCAGTGTTGGGATTACAGGCATGAGCCACTGCACCTGGACTCAAGCAATTCTCTTGCCTCAGCCTCCCAAGTAGCTGGGATTACAGGTGTCTGCCACCAAACCCAGCTAATTTTTGTAGTTTTAGTAGAGATGGGGTTTTATCACATTGGTCAGGCTGGTCTCAAACTCCTGACCTCAAGTGATCCACCTGCCTCAGCCTCCCAAAGTGCTGGGATTATAGGCATGAGCCACCGCACCCAGCCCCTACAAACATTATTTCCTAACAGAAATGATTTCAAACTCTAAGCAGGGATAGCTCCCAATCTGCCTCCTCTGAGAAAACAAGCTAGATTTATTTTCTATAGAATCTCATCTTTCTGTCAGGTGCGGTGGCTCATGCCTGTAATCCCAACACTTTGGGGGGCCAGAACGGATGGATCACGTGAGGTCAGGAGTTTGAGACCAGCCTGATCAGCATGGTGAAACCCCGTCTCTACTAACAATGCAAAAATTAGCCGGATGTGGTGGTGGGCGCCTGTAATCCCAGCTACTCGGGAGGCTGAGGCAGAAGAATCACTTGAACCAGGGAGTTGGCAGTTGCAGTGAGCTGAGATCGTGCCATTGCGCTCCAGGCTGGACAACAAGAAAAAAACTGCATCTCAGAAAAAAAAAAAAAAAAAAGAAAGAAAACCAAGAAAACAAAAAACTCATCTTTCTAGGTTTTTAAAAAATTGGAACCTACTTTCACAGATAGGTACGAAGTAGAAGGGCCCAGCAAGGTCACCTGTAGAGTGGCAGCACTGAGCCACACCAGGAGAACGGGGCAGCACTGAGCCACGCCAGGAGAACGGGGCTTTGGGCTCAAATCATTTGGGGGAGATGCCTCATTCCCAAACCCCATCCCCTTGGAGATCTTTATTGTATTTTATTTTTTTTATTTTTTGAGACAGAGTCTGGCTCTGTCGCCCAGGCTGGAGTGCAGTGGCCGAATCTCGGCTCACTGCAAGCTCCGCCTCCCGGGTTTACGCCATTCTCCTGCCTCAGCCTCCCGAGTAGCTGGGACTACAGGCGCCCACCACCTCGCCCGGCTAGTTTTTTGTATTTTTTTTTAGTAGAGACGGGGTTTCAACGTGTTAGCCAGGATGGTCTCGATCTCCCGACCTCGTGATCCGCCCATCTCGGCCTCCCAAAGTGCTGGGATTACAGGCTTGAGCCACCGCGCCCGGCCGAGATCTTTATTTTTTATCGAGACAGGGTCTCACTCTATCACCCAGGCTGGAATGCAGCTTTGACCTCCTGGGCTCAGGTGATCCTTCTGCCTCAGCCTCCCGTGTTGCTGGAATCGCAGGCATGCGCCACCACATTTGGCTAATTTTTTGATTTTTTTGTAGAGATGGGATCTCATTATGCTGTCCAGGCTGGTCTTGACCTCCTGGCCTCTAGGGATCCTCCTGCCTCAGCCTTCCAAAGTTTGGGAACTCAGGTGTCAGCCACTGCACTTGGCCTAGCCCAGAGTTTCCAAATTGCACTTGACAATGGAACTTGCTGTGAAGTTACCTAGCAGGAGCCCAAAGGGTCCACAATTTGGATACAAAGTAATCCAACCTGAGGAAGATCCCATGGTCTCAGGGTGGTACAGAAATGGGGCTGGAGACCAGGGCTGGATCCCCAGGACATAGTCCAGGACAGGGCTCTGCGAGGCTTCCTCCGAGCACTTTCTTTTTTTTTTTTGAGATGGAGTCCCACTCTTGTCACTCAGGCTGGAGTGCAATGGTGCAATCTCGGCTCACTGCAACCTCCGCCTCCCAGGTTCAAGCGATCCTCCTGCCTCAGCCTCCCAAGTAGCTGGGGTTACAGGTGCCCGCCATCATACCTGGCTAATTTTTGTATTTTTAGTAGAGACAAGGTTTCACCATGTTGGCCAGGCTGGTCTCGAACTCCTGACCTCAGGTGTTCTGCTGGCCTTGGCCTCCCAAAGTACTGGGACTACAGGCATGAGCCACCGCGCCAGGCCTGAGCACTTTATTTCTAAAGATGGATTTGTAATTTTATTCAAATCCTTAAGGAAAGCTCTGAATTTTATTTTAGTTTTTGAGATAGGGTCTTGCTCTGTGGTCCAGGCTGGAGTGCAGTGGTGAGATCACAGCTCACTGCAGCCTTGAATTCCTGGCCTCAAGTGATCCTCTTGCCTTGGCCTCCCAAAGTGCTGGAATAACAGGTGTGCACCATTGTACCTGGCCTTTCCCAGCTTTCAATGGAGTCGGTCATTCCCCTATTTGATTAGGAATCAGGGTTCAGAGGGCCTTTGAGATCCCCGTGGCTGCTCCCCATTGAAGAGAAGAGACTGAGGCCCACAGAGGGAGCTGCCTTGCCCGGGGCCACACAGCGGGGGTGGCTGGCTCTGCCCAGGACTCACCATGCTCTTGATGATGCCCCGGAGGGTGCCGCCCTTGATGTACTCAGTGATGAAGTTGAGCCTCTTGTCCTTGTAGAGCACCCCGATGAACTTGAGCACGTTGGGGTGTTCCAGGCATCGCATGACCTTCACCTGGCGGGGCACAAACGGGCTGGGCGCCGTGTGGTCCGAGCTGTGCCTGGGTTTGCTTCTCCTTTCTCCATCCCACCAGGTGCTAGGGACGGTCTCCCCAGCTCCCCTCTCCTGTCTCTGCCACACTCACCGGCTGCTGTGCCCTCTGCTTGAGCTGCCCCCACCCCCAGCGATGCTCTTTTTCCCAGTCCCCTGCCTGCAGTTACTTTCTGTTTTTTTTTTTTTTTTGAGAAGGAGTCTCACTCTGTCACCCAGGCTGCACTGCAGTGGCACGATCTTGGCTCACTGCAACCTCCGCCTCCTGAGTTCAAGAAATTCTCCTGCCTCAGCCTCCCGAGTAGCTGGGACTACAGGCACCCGCCACCATGCCTGGCTAATTTTTGTATTTTTAGTAAAGACAGGGGTTTCACCATGTTGGCCAGGGTGGTTTTGAACTCCCGACCTCAAGTGATCTGCCCGGCTCAGCCTCCCAAAGTACTGGGATTACAGGTGTGAGCCACGTAACGACCAATGCAGTTACTTTTTTTTTTTTGGAGACAGGGCCTTGTCTCGTTCCCCAGGCTGGAGTGCAGTGGTGTGATCATGGCTCACTGCAGCCTCCAACTCCTGGGCTCAAGCAATCCTCCCACCTCAGCCCCCAGAGTAGCTGGGATGACAGGTGCACATCGCCAAGCTCGGTAAATTTAAAATTTTTTTGTAGAGACAGGGTCTTGCTATGTTGCCCAGGTTGGTCTCAAAGTATCCTCTCTCCTTAACCTCCCGAAGTGTTGGGATTACAGGTGTGAGCCCCTGCACCTGGCCTGCTCTCTCGTCTTTCCATGGGTCTCTGAGCCCTTTCCTGACCTGTGTTGAGGGGTAGAGGTGAGCACTTGGAAGGCCCTCTGGAGGGAAGACAGCCTTCCGATCACTGACCTCCTTGAGGAACGTCCTCTGGGTCTCCTCGTCGAACCGAATCAGCTCCTTCATCACCATCACCTCACCCGTCTCACGGTGTGTCACCTGCATGTGGGACACAGAGGTGTAAAGACAGGGTCTCTGCTGTAAGCCCGCCTTCTTGGAAGCCCCATCTCCACCCCAGGACTGCCAGGGAGACGTGTAGATGGCTTCACACTCTAGGCTGCGCATGGGATGTTCCCAAACACCCAAGTGGAAGGGATGTATTCATTTTCTTTTTTGAGATGGGGTCTTGCTCTATTGCCCAGGCTGGAATGCAGTGGCATGATCATAGCTCACTGCAGCCTCGAACTCCTGGCTCACAATCCTCCCGCCTAAGCCACCCAAGTAGCTTGGACCACAGGCGTGCACCACTATACCCAATTAATTTTTAAATTTTTTTGTAGAGATGAGGTCAAGGCTGGTATTGAATTCCTAGTTCAAGCAATGCTACAGCCTTAGCCTCTCACAGTGCTGGGATTACAGGGATAAACCACTGCGCCCGGCTAGGGGCCACCTTTCAATGACCTCCTGCACGTAAGGTCTTAGTCTACCTGTGGGAGGTCCCCTGCTCCTAATTAGCTCCAGGAGGCCAAGGTGGAGGAGAGGGCACTGGCCAGGGAGTCTAGAAGCCAGATACCCCTTCCACTGTGTATCCATAGACTGGGGAGGAAGGAGAATGGAGGGGTCCCACCCAGACTGTCCCCCGAGACCCTGGCATGCTCTGTACCTTGATGGCCTGGCCAAAGCAGCCCTTGCCCAGCACCTCCCCGTGGATGAGGTCCGACGGCCGGAAGATGCGGTGTGGCCGGCAGACTACGCGGAGGGACTCAGAGCGACCCAGGTCCTTGCGCTGGGAGGCCGGGGAGCCCAGTGAGCCGGCACCTGGAGACCTGTCGATGCTGCAGCTTCTCCTGGGGGGCACACATGGTGCCCAGTGCCACTAGGGGACAGGTGGCACCTGGCCAAGGCCCTGCCCCTTCCTCCTCCTGCCTGCATGCCCCTGTCCATGCCAGTCTATGCAATCACCCCCTGCTTTGGGAGGGCCTGCCTGGGACAGTCCAAAGGCTGCCCATCCCAGTGTCTCAGCCTATCCTGGCTCTAGTGGCAGCCCCGAGCTCCCCCCAACCCCTCAGATCCCACGCTGTCATCCTTTTTGTTTTTGAGACAGAGTCTCGCTCTGTCACCCAGGCTGGAGTGTAGTGGCGTGACCTTGGCTCACTGCAACCTCCGCCTCCTGGGTTCAGGTGATTCATCTGCCTCAGCGTCCCAAGTAGCTGGGACTATAGGCACCTGCCACCAAGCCTGGCTAATTTTTGTATTTTCAGTAAAGATGGGGTTTCACCACGTTGGCCAGGCTGGTCTTGAACTCCTGACCTCAGGTGATCCGCCTGCCTCGGCCTCCCAAAGTGCTGGGATTACAGGCATCAGCCACCACGCCCGGCCCCGCCCCCGGTTTTTTAGAAAATGTGTTTCCTCTCTTTTTTTTTTTTTTTTTGAGGCGGAGTCTTGCTCTGTCCCCGGGACTGGAGTGCAGTGGCCGGATCTCAGCTCACTGCAAGCTCCGCCTCCTGGGTTTACGCCATTCTCCTGCCTCAGCCTCCCGAGTAGCTGAGACTACAGGTGCCCGCCACCTCGCCCAGCTAGTTTTTGTATTTTTAGTAGAGACGGGGTTTCACCGTGTTAGCCAGGATGGTCTCGATCTCCTGACGTCGTGATCCGCCCGTCTCGGCCTCCCAAAGTGCTGGGATTACAGGCTTGAGCCACCGCGCCCGGCCTCTTTTTTTTTTGAGACTGGGTCTTGTTTTGTCACCTAGGCTGGAGAGCAGTGGTGTGATGACAGCTCACTGCAGCCTCCACCTCCCTGGCTCAAGCCTGGGCTGCATTTGTGCAGGGCTGGCTCCCTGACCTAAGTCCCACAGCTCCTGAGTCCTAGCAGGAGTGAAAGCACCCAGCTGAACCAAGGAGCAGGCTGACTTACAAGACAGGTTTCTGCCGGGCAGAGCCGCCCGCCTCCCCGCTAGGAGTGTGAACCGGAGAGCTCAGGGGGCTGGTCTCAGGCCCCAGCCCGTGGCCCAGTGTATCATGAGGGTCGTGCTCGAGGGTGAGCTGGAGCAGACGGCTGGTTTCCTGAATCAGCAGGTCAATCTGGGGACAGCAGGCATGTGAACGGGGGTGGGGTGGGGAGGGGGCTAGGCATGAAGGCACTGCCTCCCATCCCGCCCCCCAGACTCAGGACCGTACCTCATCCAGGGGCACATTTCGGATGGGTGTGCCATTGATTTCCAAGATCCGGTCTCCGATGTGGATGGAATTCTTCACATCTGGGCTCATGCAGCCTGGATCCACTCTGTGGGTAGGGCAGGGGTCAGGCCAGTGCCCGCCTGTCCCTCACCCCAACAGGAAATCAAGGCGAAGGGGACCAGATCCGGGGTGAGCAGGCGGAGGATTCTACCTCATGTGACTGGGAAGTAGTAGACGGCCAGAACACCGAGTTCTGGTTTCAGAGGAGGAATTCTGTAATCAATTACTGATGTCTGCCACAGGTGTGAGGTGGAGAAAGGTGGCATGCTTGTAGGCACTGGCCACCCACACGAGATGCTCAGCTGCTCCCATTCAGTGGATCATTGTCTCTACCCTGGGGGAACAGATCTATCGTTCCAACTCCCAGGTATGCTTGGTCTCGATTTTTGGGTTTTTTTTTTTTTTTTAGGGGACACAATCTCACTGTTGACCAGGCTGGAGTGCAGTGGCACAATCACGGCTCACTGTAGCCTCCACTTCCCGAGTTCAAGCGATTCTCGCACCTCAGCCTCCTGAGTAGCTGGGATTACAGGTGTAAACCACCACACCCCGCTAATTTTTTGTATTTTTGGTAGAGACGGGGTTTCACCTATTTCCCAGGCTGGTCTTGAACTCCTGAGCTCAGGCAATCTACCCACCTTGGCCTCCCAAACTGCTAGAACTGGCCGGGCACGGTGGCTCACGCCTGTAATCCCAACACTTTGGGAGGCCGAGACGGGCAGATCACTTGAAGTCAGGAGTTTGAGACCAGCCTGGCCAACTTGGTGAAACCCCATCTCTACTGAAAACACAAAAATTAGCCGAGCGTGGCAGTGGGCGCCTGTAGTCCCAGCTACTTGGGAGGCTGAGGCAGGAGAATCGCTTGAACCTGGGAGGCGGAGGTTGCAGTAAGTCGAGATTCTGCCACTGCACTCCAGCCTGGGTGACAGAGCGAGACTCAGTCTCAAAACAAAAGCTAAAACAAAGTGCTAGGATTACAGACATGAGTCACTGCGCCTGGCCTGTCTGGTATGCTTGGGGCAGGTGAGTGCCTTGGGTCCCAAAAAGATCTTGGATTAGTGGCTTCCTGTCTGACTCCCAAACTCGCCCTGCAAGAGGAGGCCAAGCTCTATTGCTCCTGCATTGGCAGAAGGGATCTGGCAGCTTGCTGTGAGCCACAACTGCAGGGTGAAGATGGGAAAGAGACCCTCAATCAGTTGCCCATAAGCTTTCACAAAAAGATCAATTTGCCAAATGTACTTGTTTCTTTTAACTCTTCGGTGTTAGGGACCTGGTTTCCCTTCCCTTTCCCTTCCCTTTCTCTTTCCCTTCCCTTTCCTTTTTTTTTTTTTTTTTTTTTTGAGACAGAGTTTCGCTCTTGTTGCTCAGGCTGGAGTGCAATGGCACGGTCTCGGCTCACTGCAACCTCCGCCTCCCAGGTTCAAGTGATTCTCCTGCTTCAGCCTCCCGAGTAGCTGGGACTATAGGCATGCGCCACCACAACGGGCTAATTTTGTATTTTTAGTAGAGATGGGGTTTCTCCATGTTGGTCAGGCTGGTCTCGAACTCCCGACCTCAGGTGATCTACCTGCCTTGGCTTCCCAAAGTGTTGGGATTACAGGCGTGAGCCACCGTGCCCGGCCTGGGACCTGGTTTTCATTTTGCCTCATACAAGCTCTTCAGGGAATGGTCGCTTTGTCTCCGCCCTAGGTCCTGGAGATGGAAAAGGGGATGGGGGTAAGGCAGAGAGGAGACTGAGAACTTTAAGAAAAACGGCCAGGTGTGGTGGCTCAAGCCTGCAATCCCAGCGCGGAGGCCAAGGTGGGAGGATTGCTCAAGACTAGCGGTTTGAGACCAGCCTGGGCAGCATAGCAAGACCCCATATCTATGACATTTTTTAAAGAAAATTAGCTGGGCATGGTGGCACACTCCTGTAATCCCAGCTATTTGGGAGGTTGAGGCCAGGAGTTCGAGACAAGCCTGAGCAAAATAGTGAAACCTAACTGTTACAAAAAATAAAAAATTAGCCAGGCATGGTGGTGCTGCCGGTAGTCCTAGCTACTTGAGAGGCTGAGGCTGGAGGATCACTTGAGCCCATGAAGTCGAGGCTGCAGTGAGCTATGATCGTGTCACTGCACTCCAGCCTGGGCAACAGAGCGAGACCCTATCTCAAACAAACAAGCAAGCAAACAGAAAGACTATTCTCATATTGGGGAGAAGCTCTTCCTTATAGTCATAAATGCAGAAGGAAGAACAGAGTTAGAAATTCAGCATTTGGTAGCCACCCTAGTAATAATTGCTACAGGCAAGAATCATCAATAGATGCTAAAATCATTTGGGGAAGGGTTTTTGGGAACAGGATATTTACAGACTCAAATCTCACAAATGGTTTATTGATGACCAAGGGAAAAAAATCCTTACAGTAGGGAAAAAGAAGTAATCAAAGCAAACATCCTCAGCAAAGGGCACGCTGACATCATATGTCTCCTGGCAAGATCCACTCGGAAGGACAGAGGATCACTTATTCAGTGTCAGGCCAAACCCGCAGAGCCTGTCTCCCTAAGAGGAAACATTAGTCAAACCCAGATACGAGGGCGGGCGCGGTGGCTCACGCCTGTAATCCCAGCACTTTGGGAGGCTGAGGCGGAAGGATCACTTGAGCCCAGGAGTCTGAGACCAGCCTGGGCAACACAGTGAGACCCTGTCTCTCTTTCTAAAAAAAAAGAAAAGGAAAAACATTTTACTTTAATGACTGGCCTGTATACTTCAAAAATGTCAAGGTCGTTAAGGGCAATGAAAGGCTGGGGAAATGGCCGGGCGCAGTGGCTCATGCCTGTAAACCCAGCACTTTGGGAGGCTGAGGTAGGTGGATCATTTGAGGTCAGGAGTTCAAGACCAGCCTGGGCAACATGGTGAAACCCCATCTCTATTAAAAACACAAAAATTAGGCATGCATGACAGTGCACGCCTGTAATCTCAGCTACTTAGGAGGCTGAGGCAGGAGAATCACTTAAGCCTGGAAGGCGGAGGTTGTGATGAGCTGAGATTGCGCCAATTGTGTTCCAGCCTAGGCAACAAGAGCGAAACTCCATCTCAAGAAAAAAAAAAAAAAAACAAAGATACTGATGAGACATGACGATTAAACGCAATGTTGATCATGGACTGGATTGTGGATCGGGGGAGACTGCTATAAAGGACAGTTTAGTAGTTCAGTATAGAGACAATTGGCAAAATTTGAATATGGTCTGTGTATTAGATAATGGTATCAATGTTAAATTTCCAAAATGTGATCACTGTACTATAAGATACAATTGATAATTATATAAGAGAATGCCTAGTCAGGTGTGGTGGCCTGTGCCTGTAGTCCCAGCTACTGGGGAGGCAGAGGTGGGAGGATCACTTGAGCCCGGGAGGTTGAGGCTGCAGTGAGCTGTGATTGCATCACTGCACTCCAGCCTGGTTGACAGTGATACCCTGTCTCCAAAAATAAAAATTAAAAAAGAAGGCCCTTCTTTTGAGAATCTCTAGCATATTTGTGGGGGAGTCAATCATCCCTGCAACTTACTCCCAAAAGAACAATAAATAACAACATATACATATATGTACAAATATAAACAAGTCACTAAACATCTATATGTATCTGTATCCGTATACGTATATATAGAGAGACACACATATAACTCCCAAATATGGTAGTTACGAATTGGTGAACCTTGGTGAAGGGTGTGTATGTATTCAACGGACTTATTATTTTAGCAGATTTTCTATAAATCTACAAAATGTGAAGATGAAAAGTTGAAAAAAACCAAAGAAAATATTTTTATTGATACAGGCTTTGCATGCATATAGCCTTAAAAATAAGCCAGGCATGGTGGCTCATGCCTGTAATCCCAGCACTTTGGGAGGCTAATGTGGGAGGATCGCTTGAGTCCAGGAGTTCGAGACCAGCCTGGGCGACACAGCAAGGCTCAGTCTCTACAAAAATTTTAAAAATTAGCTGGGTGTGGTGGTGTGTGCCTATAGTCTCAGCTACTTAGGGGGCCGAGATGAGTGGATTGCTTGAGCACAGGAGTTTGAGGCTGCAGTGAGCTATGATTTTGCCACTGCACTCCAGCCTGTATAACAGAGCAAGACCCTGTCTCAAAAAAAATTATATATGTGTGTGTGTATATATATATATAAAACATACATATATAAATTACTTATAATCTCACATCCTCTCCCTTGGTTTGCTAAAGCAGCAGGTGGCTTGGATAAATTAGACCTTCCTTAAAATGCTGCTATACACAAAATGAAAAGCAGTCAACTAAAACCAGTTTAAAACAAACAAGTAAATCTTTGGCAAGTTGGACTCTTTCCGGGAAGGGTGTGGCTCTTTGCAGAAATTACTGGGATGTTCCAGATGTTGGCTGGGCAGAATGCTTACCCAGTGAGACAGACAGGGAGGAGATGTCATGAACTCTCTTCTTTATTTTTATTTTAGAGACAGGGTCTCGCTCTGTCCAGCCCAAGCTGAAATGCAGTGGCATCACCATAGCTCGCTGTAGCCTCCACCTCCTGGGCTCAAGCAATCCTCTCACCTCAGCCCTCCGAAGTGGCTGAGATAACAGGCATTAGCCGCTGCACCCAGCTGACTGCCTTCATTTCTAAAATTCTGCCTGGATTTCAGGGACCAGCTGCAGCCTCTGATTCTGTGGGGACCTCCCTTGGCCCTCTGGAAAGAGCCGTTGGTCTGGGAGTTTCCTCGTCTCTTTCAGCAGCTGTCTGCTCACTCGTGTATGTAAAGCAGCTGCTGGCTTGGCTGATGTCAAGGCAGGGATGGAGACACACAGTCAAGCCCAGTATCATTTTCTGTCCCCAGGGCCACCTGTGAATCTCACCAATGCCTATGCAGTCCTGGGCACCTGACAGGTAGGCAAGAAACATTCACTGCATCAAATGAGAGCTAGCACTTGGGCCGGGCATGGTGACTCACAACTGTAATCCCAGCACTTTGGGAGGCTGAGGAGGGAGGATCACTTGAGCCCAGTAGTTTGAAACTAGTCTAGCCAATATGGTGAAACCCTATCTTTACTAAAAATACAAAAATTAGCCAGGCATGGTTTGCCTGTAGTCCCAGCTACTTGGGAGGCTGAGATGCAAGAATTGCTTGAACCTGGGAGGTGGAGGTTGCAGTGAGATGATACCACACCACTGCACCCCAGCCTGGGCGACAGAGTGCGACTCTGTCTCAAAAAAAAAAAAAAAAGAAAGCGAGCAACGGCCCAAAAGTAGAAACACTGCATGCTACTTCTCAAGGTGTCAATAAAGGCTCCACAGAAATCTTAGAAGGCTCCAAGGTATCCACCTCCCTCATTGTTCAAACAGACACCCAAAGCCCAGAGAGAAAGGAGCTGCTCAAAGTCACATAGTAATCTCATCTTTATTGGCCCTGCCCCATTTTTTTGAGACAGGGTTTTGCTCCATTGCCCAGGCTGGAGTGCAGTGGCGCAATTATAGCTCACTGTAGCCCCGACTTCCTGGGCTCAAGAGATCCTCCCGCCTCAGCCTCCCAAGTAGCTGTGACTACAACGTTGCAAAGGCTGGTTTCGAACTCCTGGCCTCAAGTGATCCTCTCATCTCAGCCTCTCAGAGTGCTTCAATTATAGGTGTGAGCTACCATGCCCAGCCTCTATGTGTTCAGTGATTTCAACATGCCTGGTCAATTTTTAGTTTTTTTTTTTTTGTAGAGACGGAGGTCTCGCTATGTTGCCCAAGCTGGTCTCAAACTTCTGGCCTCAAGTGATCCTCCCACTTTGGCCTCCCAAAGTGCTGGGATGACAGGCGTGAGTCACTGCACCCAGCCTCTTCGCTCATTCCTGACTTGGTTCCCCCTCTTTCTTGTTGGATCAGACATGGACTAAAGAAAATGTCTTTTTATTTTTTGGGTGTGTTTTTTTTATTTTTTATTTTTTGATACAGAGTTTCACTCTTGCTGCCCAGCTTGGAGTGCAATGGCAGTCTGGGCTCACTGCAACCTCCACCTCCCAGGTTCGAGTGATTCTCCTGCCTCAGCCTCCCAAGTAGCTGGGACTACAGGCACCCACCAACACGCCCGGCTATGTTTGTATTTTTAGTAGACACGGGGTTTCACCACGTTGCCTAGGCTAGTCTCGAACTCCTGACCTCAGGTGATCCACCCACCTCAGCCTCCCAAAGTGCTGAGATTACAGGTGTGAGCCACCATGCCCGGCTGAAATGTCTTTTTATTGTATCTGGCATTTGTAATGGTATTCAGAGGAATGACTGGGCCAGAAATCTGGTAAACCAGGTTGTCAGAGCTGGGCCCCAACTGCACCCAAACACTCGCCCATTCATTGTCAGGGCCCCCAGTGCCAGACTCTGCCACCCACATCAACGGCCACAGCCACACCGACGGCAGCCTCGCCAGGCTGGCCACTCACCCCTGGACGCGGACGGTGTGTGCGTGTTCGGTGCCGCAGCCTGGCGGGCCGTGCGGGGGGTCGATGGAGACTGAAAGTCCACGCTTGCCATGAGATGAGGCTGGGATGGACACTAGGGTGACGGTGTGGGGCAGGTGGGAGCCGGGGGAGTCGGGCAGGATTTGCTCGATGACGGGGGTCACCACAGTCTGGTAGTAGCAGTGCCCACTGCAAGAGCCGCCAGGGGTGGGAAGGAAAGAGTGTCAAGAGCATCATCAGTTTCAGCATCCCTGCAGCCCCCAGCCCCAGGCTCTTCCCCCACCCACTTCCTTTCTTTTAGAGATGGAGTCTCGTTCTGTTGATTACAACACTGCACCCCAGCCTGGGCGACAAAGCGAGACTCCATCTCAAAAGAAAAGGAAAGCTAGCTATTGCCCAAAAGTGCAGTGGTGCGATCTTGGCTCACTGTAACCTCCGCCTCCTGGGTTCAGGCGATTCTCCTGCCTCAGCCTCCTGAGTAGCTGGGATTACGGGCACACACCACCATGACTGGCTAATTTTGTATTTTTAGTAGAGACAGTTTCACCAGGTTGGTCAGGCTGGTCTCAAACTCCCGACCTCAGGTGATCTGCCCACCTTGGCCTCCCAAAGTGCTGGGATTACAGGCGTAAGTCATTGCACCTGGCCAGCTTTTTCTTTCACTTCTCCTATGGAACTGGGAGCAGGAACTGTGCGTGCCCAGCCAGCCCTCGTCCCTCTGAGTCATTCGGGTCTGTCTACCCGCTGTGATCCTGTAAGGCGGCCAGGACAAGGCCTGAGGATAAATCCAGTTCAGGAGGAAGTCATTAAAAGCCCATCTGGGATCAAGCCACGTTGTCCTCTAATCCAGCTTGATCGGTGTTGTTTAAGAAAGAATCTGTCTGGGTTTTGTCCTGATTCCTGGGAGGGAGACTCTAAGTCTTTGGAATGGGGTATCTTTGTTATTCATGAGCCCCTCAGACTATTCCTGAATTGATACTAATGAGATGACTCAGCCCCACAAAGAGACATCATGTGATTTGAAGAGAGTTGCAGCTTTCAACCAGCCTGACCTCCAAGAACGGGGGCTGGAGACTAAGTTTGATCATACGGCCAATGACTCAATCAGTCATGACAATGTAATGAAATCCCAATAAAAACTCTGGCTGCTGAAGCTCAGGGAAGCTTCCTGGTTAGTGACCACATTGATGTGCTAGGGGAGGGAGGGAAGATGCTTCTTCATTTGGCCGGACCTGAGCTATGTCCTTTATAATGAAACTGGAATCCTAAATGGAGGCTTTCCTGAGTTCTGTGAGTCTGTTAGCAAACGATCAAACTTGGCAGGGTCTTGGGAGTCCCTGAATTTGCAGCTAGTCGGTCAGAAGTGTGAATGGGTTGGGGACCCCTTGTGGCTGGTGTCTAAAGAGGGAGCAGTTGTGCTGGGGATGGTGTCCTTAACTTGTAGTATCTGCCCCAACTCTGGTGGTTCGTGCCAGCACCATGCTGCAGTCATGGCCAGTAAGAAAGCTGATGTCTGAGGCTTTTTTTTTTGAGACAGAGTCTTGCTCTGTTGCCCAGGCTGGAGAGCACTGGTACAGTCTCGGCTCACTGCAACCTCCGCCTCCCAAGTTCAAGTGAGTCTCCTGCCTCAGCCTCTCGAGTAGCTGGGATTATAGGCCCAAGCCACCACACCTGGTTAATTTTTGAATTTTTAATAGAGATGGGGTTCCATCATGTTGGCCAGGCTGGTCTTGAACTCCTGGCCTCAAGGGATCCACCCGCCTTGGATTCCTGAAGTGCTGGGATTACAGGCGTGAGCCACCATGCCTGGCCGTCTGAGGCTTTTTCACACTGACTTCTGTGTGTTACTTTTCCCTTGTTTCCACGTCTGGACAAGAAAGGAGATATGAACATTTGCCCTGCAAAACCAACGTGGAAGGGGCAGGAGGCCCGGGTGGGGGACAATCAGTGTCCTTGCAGACCTGTGACACAGGTGGGCCCCTTAGGCTCGGGGAGGGGCCAAGGCACTCACCAGTATAGCTTGGAGTGCTCCACCAGTGTGTACGTGTCCCCGTCGCCGATAAAGGTCCCACACGTGAGGCAGATGAAACACTCGGGGTGGTACTTCAGCTCCCCAGCCACCTGGTGCGGGGGTGAGGAGGGAACAGCCCCACTCAGCGGCCCCAGCAGCCCCCACAGATCCTCCCCTAGGCCTCTTCTCCGAAGGGCGTCACCAAAAAAACAACTGCGGGGACCTGGCTGGCCAGCTGCTGAGCTCCTGGACAGAGCTGGCTCCATAGATGGGGGCGCTGAGGGATACAGACAGACAGTCAGGCTCAGAAAGCGGGGGACACTCCAAAGACTAGCAAGGAGAGACAGTGATGGGAGAGAGACCTGGAGCATGGGGTCTGCTTGGACACCCCCACCCCAGGTGAGTGTGCAAGGCAGGGGGCGCTCACCATAACCAGTCCCTTGGTGATTTGCTCCGAGCACCCATGGCAGGACTCGCCATAGCGGGCCCAGTAGTCCTTCTTGCAGAAGAGCTGTCCATCCTTCTCATAGTACTGGTGCGACAGGGAGGCACTGCAGTCACAACACCTGCGGGAGAGGGGCCGGGCTGAGACGTCCACTCCCGTCCTCCTTTGTTGCACCTGGGACCCTGCCTTGGCTACAGGCACTTTTGTAAAAATTAGAAAAAGTTTTTTTGTTTGTTTGTTTTTTGAGACGGAGTCTTGCTCTGTCGCCAGGCCTGAGTGCAGTGGCACGATCTCGGCTCACTGCAACCTCTGCCTCCCGGGTTCAAGTGATCCTCCTGCCTCAGCCTCCTGAGTAGCTGGGACTACAGGCATGCACCATCACGCCCAGCTAATTTTTTGTCTTTATAGTAGAGACAGGGTTTCACCATGTTGGCCAGGATGGTCTCGATCTCTTGACCTCGTGATCTGCCTGCCTCGGCCTCCCAAAGTGGTGGCTCACGCCTGTAATCCCAGCACTTCGGGAGGCCGAGGTGGGCAGATCACTTGGGGTCAGGAGTCTGAGACCAGCCTGGCCAAGATGGCGAAACCCCGTCCCCACTAAAAATACAAAAATTAGCCAGGCATGGTGGTGGGCACCTGTAATCCCAGCTACTTGGGAGGCTGAGGCAGAAGAATCACTTGAACCAGGGAGGCAGTGGTTGCAGTGAGTCGAAATTGTGCCACTGAACTCCAGCCGGAATAACAGAGTGACACTCTGTCTCAAGAGAAAAAAAAAAAAATTAGAATGGAGGAGAATCCCCAGGTGTACAGGGCCATCAAAGTCAGGGTTCCCCTGTTTCCTCACTAGAGGCTACCAGGGAGGCCTGGTTGGTGGGGCCTTGAAGGGCAGATGGGGAGGAATGACAGGCTGTTGGTGCCACAATACAGGCCAGGGATTAGACCTACATTCCCAGCTTTTTCCCAGCCAAGCATCCCGGTGGGGTGGTGACCAGCAGCCCTGTCCAGCCAGGATGAACAAATATAGAAATGTGGGTCTGGGCTGGGCATGGTGGCTCATGCCTGTAAATCTCAGCACTTCAGGAGGCTGAGGTGGGAGGATCACTTGAGGCCAGAGGTTTGAGGCCAGCCTGGGCAACACAGTAAGACCCCATCTCTTAAAAAAATTATTAAAAAATTAGCCAGGATACAGTGGTGTGGGCCTGTACTCCCAGCTACTAGGGAGGCTGGGGAGGGAGGACCGCTTGAGCCCAGGAGTTCAAGGCTGCAGTGTGCTATGATTGCACCACTGCACTCCAGCCTGGGTGACACAGCAAGACCCTCCCTCTAAAAAATAAAATAAACAAAATGTGGGTGCCCCAGTGAACCGCAGGCACACAGGTGCCCCACTGGGTCCTGGTGTGGGTGCGCATGTCTGGGTCAGGGTACAGACCCACACAGAGAAGAGGCTAGGGGGTCCGTCCAGCTCTGCCGCTGTTTGGGTGCTATGGGTTGGTCGGTCACACAGAGACAGAAGAACCCAGGCTCTATAGGGCCACAATCTAGGAGAGAAGCAGGTAGGAAAGACTGGGACCTGGATGAGATGAGGGAACCTTAAGGGCTGTTTCCTACCCAGGAAACCCTCCACCGCCTGGGGCCTGCATGAGTATCACTCACGGGCTGTCTGCCATTGCTAATTCCCTATAACTAGGGAACTGGGGTTGAGGAGGGGAGTTCATCAGTAAGCTGGCAGGATACTGTCCCTTTAAGAGGATCCAGCCAGTTCCCCTTTGTCTGGGAGCCTGGGGGAGGGGCTGGGAGTAAAGGGGGAGCAGAAAATGCCAGGGTTTGGAAGCATGTGGGTGGGGGCGCATCCAGGAAAGGGGGCCTGGTGCATTCCTCCATGGGGATGGGGAATGCGGAGACCGGGCCACTGGAGGTGGTGGCGGTGGCAGGGGCGGTGGGAGACATGTCAGGGTCACTGCGCACCGGGGGGCGGGCAGTTCACCAGACGACTGCGCGGGTGGGGCGGAGGAGGGAAGGCAGTGAGGGGGGTGGTCCGCAGGGCACCTCCCATTCCGGGGCTCTAACCTAATACGCAAGAAGTGCTGCAGCCACGAGGCCAGGCCGACTTTGGGTCCTGCCCTTGTGGAAGCCCCCGCACCCGGTGCAGACCAATGACTCGCTTCCTGCCCTTGCACAGATCACACATGACCTCAGTCACAGGGGTGCCACATCACAGGAGTGCCCCTCACTCCCGCCTGCAGGAAGCAGGGCCCCTGCATGCCTCTGCAGTGGGCGGTGGGTGGGTGGGGGATTAGGAACTGCCGTAACCAAGTGTCCCCATCCTGGGGAGCCTGGAAACTGCTACTGGTCCATTCACTCGCTCATGCAGAAACTCACAAACCTTCATCACTGCTGCTCACATTCAGCAGCCGTGAAAGACCCGGCGGTGCGGTATGACTCACGGGAGGGTTTGAGTACACTTGGCTTCTCTCCGGTCACCACTTCCTTGAAGCCTGTTCTACCAGACACTAGGTCTGCCCACCAGTGTCTGCCACTGACCTGCCAGCTCCCCACAGCCCCAGGCCGGGCATCCATAACACTTGTCCCAGGAAAGAGTATAAGCGATTCCTGCTTGTGAGGCCCCCGCTGTGCACCCAGCATCCTCAGAACTGCCCCGAGACCCTGTCTCTTCCTCCACTGCAGACAGGGTGCCCAGGCCTGGCCCGGGTTGACGTGGTGGCTCAGTGGCTGGGGCTTGGAGCCTCAGTGAACCTTTGCGGATGGAGAGCATGCACGAGTTCCTGTCCCTGCCCTTGCCCCGGCCCTCACCCCTCAGGCCTGCATTCTGGCAGGAGCTACAGGCATTTGGGCCTGGCTCTCTTGGGTGCCCACACAGAAGGCCTGACTGTCCCTAAGAAGGATGTCAAGGGAGGCACACCAGGTACCGAGGCTGTGCAGAGCTGCCCTGGGGCCAGACAGAGAGAAACTCCCTGGGGGGAGAGCCGTGCCCTGGCCCCACGCCAGGGTACCCCTCCCTGAGAGCAGGGTCGGACAAAGCCAGGCTGGGGCAGGAGAAGGGGGAGGCACCCGGAGGGCATGAAAGGGGTGCTCCGCGGCCCAGGTGGCTGGCTGGGCTGGGAGACAGTGGTGGCTTCCCTGGTGACAGGAGTGGAATCATTGCTCTGCCCAGGGCCACATCCCTGACCACCAGGTGTGAAGAAACAGCAGGTGGAGGACCGACCTCATGGGGAGACTGTCCTGGAAGCTTTGGCAGTGGCCTGCTCCCCCGAGAGCAGCTTAGGGTGACCAAGGAGTTTCAGTTCTGCCCCAGAGCTTGGACCTAGGTGGGTCGGCTTCCAGCCCCAGGCCTTACACCAGGGGCCCTGCCTGGGGCCAGGGACAGGTAGGGAGGGGGATTCCCACTTACTTAGCCCTCTGGAGGAAGCGGCGTCTTCTTGGGGCTGAAGCCAACAGCATCCTCTGTGGCTACGCTGGGGGCTCTGGAGGTCTAAGGGAGGGCAGGGGTGGCCAGACCAGCCGCTTCCCCATCCTCCCTCAGGGGCTCAGGATTGGAGGCTGCAGAGGGTGGGGCCAGTGTGGCTGCAGAGCACAGGAGGAGGATGCAGCGGCGTGGGTGCCAGGGGACTTGGTCTGAGCCTGCAACAGGAAGTGGCTGAAGCACCCTGTGCCTGGGCTTTGGTGTCGGCGGGGAGCGAGCAATCTAGGCTTGGACCCCAGGCAGGAAGCCTGTGGCCCGTCCCTGAACACACGCTGTAGGCTCCTCAGCCTTGGCCCTGACAACGGCACTGAAGGCCTCAGGTTTCTCTGGGGACAGGGACAAGCTTAAAAGCAGCTGCCTCTTCCACTGCTGCCCCCAAGGGAACAGAGGTCGACTTCCTATGGACAGTTTGTCCTCGCCAAAAAGGTTCCCTGAAGAAAGGGAGGTTGCATCCCGCCCCAGCTCCAACCCCGCAGGCAAGCAGCATGCTCAGCCCCCCTTGCCCAGGGCCAGCCCACCCAGCTGCCAAGGAGATGCTACCAGGGCTGCGGCAGCCCTGGGGGTTGTGCACTGGAGGCTTCCCGGAGGGGACCACAGGGGCTGTATCTGAGCCAAAGGGAAGCCTGGACCAGTCTCAGCCAGGTCATAACCTTCTGGGAGGCGGGGCCAGCAAGGGGGCGGGGCCTGCAAGGGGTTGGGAGGTCAGAACAGAAAAAGGGGCAGGCCCCGTAGTGACAACCCTGCAGCAATTGTCCCACTCTACAAAGAGGGGCAGCATCTGGTCCCGGCCGAGCCTCCAGCAGCCCACAGGCCCCCGTCACAGCACTCATGACCCTGTCTGTCCTATCAGCCTGGGACTTTCTCAAGAGCAGGGGCCAGGAGACAGGAGTAGCTCTCAGATGCTCAGGTTATGACATTCAAAGAGAGCAGCCTGGCCACTATGGTGAAACCTCATCACTACTAAAAATACAAAAATTAGCCAGGTGTGGTGGTGGGCACCTGTAGTCCCAGCTACTGGGAGGCTGAGGCAGGAGAATCACTTGAACCCGGGAGGCGGAGGTTGCAGTGAGCTGAGATCATGCCACTGTACTCCAGCCTGGGCGACAAGAGTGAGACTCTCTCAAAAAAAAAAAAAAAAAAAAATGCTGCACGGCTAACGGCACCTTCCCCGGGGCCAAGGCTCTATGCACTCCCGGCCGCTGACTGCACTCCCACACACTGGCCTCCTCGTGGTCCTCAGTTGCACCAAGCACATTCCCACCCCAGGGTCTTTGCACACGTGCCCCCGCCTACCCCTGACATCCTCTAAACACTGCTCCCCTTAAACATCATCTCCTGAGAGTGCTGTCCCCCGGCAACTGACACTACATTTGTTCACCGAGTGTCTGGCCCACTAGGAGGCAGGGACCCTGAAGGTGTGGGAGGTGTGGGCCTAAGCTGTGGGTACACTGTGGGCTCTGAAGCCAGGCTGCCTCAGTTCGAGTCCTGACGCTACTCCTCACTCGCTGTCAGATTTTTGGCAAGTGAGTGAACTCTGCACCTCATTTGTAAAATCGCTTTTTAAAAATTTGAGACAGTGTCTCGCTCTGTCGCCCAGGCCAGAGTGCAGTGGCATGATCACAGCTCACTGCAGCTTCGACATCCTGTGTTCAAGTGATCCTCCCATCTCAGCCTCCTGAGTAGCTGGGACTACAGGTATGCACCACCACGCCAGGCTAATTCTTTTGTAGAGATGGAGTCTCACTACGTTGCCCAGGCTGATCTCAAACTCCTGGCCTCAAGCAATCCTCCCACCTCAGCCTCCCAAAGTGCTGGGATTACAGGCGAGTTACCAGGCTTGGTCTTAAAATTGCTTTAATAAATAGCACCCCCTTCCTGGGTTGTCATGAGAGGGCCCTAATGCAGAGTGGGCGCACCATAATTATTTGCAAGTGACTGACTCAGGGACCCTAGGAAGTTCCACTGGGAAGGGCATGAAGAGGGGCCAGGAAGGCGGCAATCACTGGCCACCTCCCCCGTGGGGCTGGAGGCTGCAGACAGACCCCTCATGGCCTTATCACACTGCTCCTGCCCGAACACCTTCAGAGGGGTGAGGGGCCCTGGAACAAAGGTCTCAGTGCATGCAGTGAGGTCCGGGCTGGGCTCAAAGCCCAGGGCCCGAGGAAAACTAAGCAGAGTCTAGCACCTTGGGCATCCCACCAAAAGCCAGCCTGGCTGTGGTCAGCCATGCACCCAGGTGAGCGGTGACCCCCCTGAGCTGCTTTGCTCACTGTCATGCAGTGAGGACACTGTTAGCTCCGCCAGCTTTGGAGGCTGTTGGGAGTATCACACCCACAAGCCACAAGGTGGAAGCCCTGGCTCTTTGGCTCTTACTTCTGGTGGATCTTCCCCCATAGCAAGACTTTTTCTTTTTCTTTTTTTTTTTTGAGATGGAGTCTTGCTCTGTCACCCAGGCTAGAGTGCAGTGGTGCGATCTTGACTCACTGCAACCACAGCCTCCCGGGTTCAAGCGATTCTTCTGCTTCAGCCTCCTGAGTAGCTGGGATTACAGGTGCCCACCACCATGCCCAGCTAATTTTTGTATTTTTAGTAGAGATGGGGTTTCACCATGTTGGCCAGGCTGGTCTCAAACTCCTGACTTCAGGTGATCTGCCCACCTTGGCCTCCCAAAGTGCTGGGATTACAGGCGTGAACCACTGCACCCGGCCTCTTTCTTGTGTTTCACTACACCAGGGACAGCCCAAACATGCCTCTTCCTTACTGCCCCAACCTGGGGCCTCACCCCTCTCCTGGTGAGTGATTTGGGGTAGGCCACTCCAAAGCCAGGTATATCCATCCTGTATCACAGCCTCCCTCCTGTGGTTTCTGTGGCTATCTACTCTTGACCCTCTCTCCATCACCCAAGACTCCATCTCCTCACTCCCCGCAGACACAAGGGTCCCCAAGTTCTTCCCTTCATTCCTCTTGGCCCCATCACAAATCCCATTCACTATATCAGGGCCAGCTCTCAGGGGGCCATTTTTTCTGGCTTTCCTACCTCCAACTGGACTCAGGCTCCCACGGCTAGCTCTGGGCAGGGCACAGCCACCCTGGATAGCCCATGTCCCCTCCAGCTCAACACAGATGAGCATGTCTCCTCCCCAACCAGACCCCCAACTCCACCAGAGTCAACAAACCACCACCTTCCCAGTACCCAGGTTGGAAAACCAGACAGCTTCAGGTTCCACCCTGCCATTCACCAGTGCTCATGCCCTCCCGGAAGCCCCAGCCTTTTCTTTCCTTCCTTCCCTCCCTTCCCTCCCTTCCTTCCTCCCTCCCTTCCT
>NC_045441.1:13383171-13401727 GCF_002776525.5 Piliocolobus tephrosceles | reverse complement strand
TTCTTTCCTTCTTCCTTTGGTTTTTTGAGACAGGATCTCACTCTGTCATCTAGGCTGGAGTGCAGTGGTGTGATCATAGTTCATTGCAACCTCCACCTCCCAGGCTCAAGCAACCTTCCCATGTCAGCCCTGCTGAGTAGCTGGGACTACAGGCACCACCACCACGCTCAGCTAATTTTTTTGTAGAGACAAGGTTTCGCTGTGTTGCCCAGGCTGGTCTCGAGCTCCTGAGCTCAAGCGATCCACCCACCTCCGCCTCCCAAAGGGCTGGGATTACAGGCATGCGCCACCGTCAGTCCCTGTCTTTCCTACTCTGCGGCGATGTGGAGTGAGGTTTGAGTCCCAGCTCTAGATGTTACAACCTTCAGTGAGGCACTTGACTTCACAGAATCTGTTTCTCCCATGTAAACTGGGCACATACAGTAAAGTTATGAAGATTTAACAAATTACCATGAAGAATGCTCAATGCATGGTAGCCAATATGACAAATACTCACCAAAAACTGTCCCTTCTGCCTGAAATTCTCTCCATCCTCAGTCACTGTCCCAGGTCAGGTCCTATGAGCTCGGACCCTTGAGTTAACTGGGACAGTCCCTTCCCTGCCTAGATACCACCACCAGCCCACTAGGATGGCATTCTTCAACAACATGTCACCCCAGTCCCTCCCTGGCTTTCTGCTGGCTCTCTTCTGACTTTTTTTTTTTTTTTGAGATGGAGTCTTGCTCTGTCCCCCAGGCTGGAGTGTAGTGACATGATCTCAGCTCACTGCAGCCTCCACCTCCTAGGTTCAAGTGATTCTCCTTCCTTAGCCTCCAGAGTAGCTGGGATTACAGTCATGTGCCACCATGCCCAGCTAATTTTTGAATTTTTAGTAGAGGTAGGGTTTCACCATGTTGGCCAGGCTGGTCTTGAACTCCTGGCCTCAAGTGATCCGCCCGCCTCGGCCTCCCAAAATGCTGGGATTACGGGGGTGAGCCACCGTGCCTGTCCTGACTTCTGAAGCTCCTTATCTTGGCATTCAAGGCCCTTCACGAATCGGTCTCAAGTTTGTTTCTTGTTGAATCCCTTGACTTATTCTGTTCCTTCCAAGTGAACTGTTCCTGTTCCCTCAGCAGTCCGAACCATCCCACCTCTGTGCTGATGGTTTTTTCTGCCTGTTGAGAGCCCTCTTGCCCCCCGAAGGCCTCCTTCTGAGCACCTGATGCAGAACCCCAGGATATGCTGTCTGTCTCCTTTCAGCCACACCACTAAGTGTGTTCATTTCACTCACCGGCTGTGTGACTTTCATCAAGAGAATTAACCTCTCTGTGTCCCAATTTTCTCTCTGGCAAAATAAGGACAGCACTAATATCTAACTATGCAAAGTGCTTAGAACAAGGATTGTCCCTTACTGAATGTTAGAAAACGTTAGACATTACACCTAAAAAAGGAAAACCAGGCTGGGCACGGGGGCTCATGCTTGTAATCCCAGCACTTTGGGAGGCCGAGTCAGGAGGATCGCTTGAATCTAGGAGTTGGAGTTGGAGGCTGCAGTGGGCTATGATCTCGCCACTGCACTCCAGCCTGGGTAACACACAACACCCTGTCTCTAAAAAAAGAAAAAAAGAGGAAGAGAAAAAACAAAGAAACAAACTGAGGCCGGGTGCAGTGGCTCATGCCTGTAATCCCAGCATTTTGAGAGGCTGAGGTGGGCAGATCACTTGAGGTCAGGAGTTCGAGACCAGCCTGGCCAACATGGCGAAACCCCATCTGTACTGAAAATACAAAAATTAGCCAGGTGTAGTGGTGCATGCCTGTAATCCCAGCTACTTGGGAGGCTGAGGCAGGAGAATCGCTTGAACCTGGGAAGTGGAGGTTGCAATGAGCCGAGATCGCGCCATTGCTCTCCAGCCTGGGCGACACAGCAAGACTATCTTAAAACAATAAACCAAGGCAGAAGCCTAAAATAAAGTCCTGGTGCTGGATGTCTTGACCCCTACTGGGCATCCCAGCTTCACCTTCTACCCTTTTATGGAGTTTTCTCCCCTGAACCTTGCTGTTTGGTGACTGTGCCTATAATTCTTTCCCACTCCATTTGTTTTTCTTTCTTTCTTTTTTTAAAATTGAGACGGAGTCTAACTCTGTTGCCTAGGCTAGAGTGCAGTGGCGTGATCATAGCTCACTGCAGCCTCCACATCCCGGGCTCAAGTAATCCTGCCATCGCAGCCTCTCAAGTAGCTGGGACTACTTGAGAGGCTGCAAGTAGGCGTGCGCTACCATGCCCGGCTAATTTTTTGTATTTTTGGTGGAGACGGGGTGTTGCCATATTGCCCAGGCTGGTCTCGAACTCCTGAACTCAAGTGATCTGCCTGCCTCAGCCTCCCGAAGTGTGGGATTATAGGTGTGATCCACCATGCCCCTCCTCCACTCTACTTTTCTACCCAGGAAATCTCACATCCTTTGAGATCCCTGCTGTGGCCCTACAGCCAACTCCAAGGCAGGTAGACCCCTGCCCCTGGCTTCTCAGGATGGTCCTACTGGTGACCTTCAGGTCCTCATGTACTCTTTGTCCTCCGCCACAACCCTGACCCTACTTTCTTCCTACATGTGGGTGTGTGTCTGGAGGCTGGAGCTGGTGTGACCGGGTTATGCATCTTCGCAAGCAGCCTGGAAGACACTGAAGGTGGCTCGGTTTCCCTCAAGGCCTGGTTTGTCTTCCCTCCCTGCAAGAGCATGAGCAACCAGAAGGCAAGGGGGACGTTCCTTCCAACTCTTCCCCCTGTCTGGGTGCCAGCAGGGGGCTGAATTGCAGGCGTTGGCTCAATTGGAGGCCTCTCCCATCCTCTCGAAGATTTAGATCTCAGAGATCTAAGATGACATCAGATGCCAGGGCGGTAGCTCACGCCTGTAATCCCAGCACTTCGGGAGGCCGAGGCAGGAGGACTGCTTGAGGGCAGGAGTTCAAGACCAGCCTCGGTCTCAATAGTGAGACACTGTCTTTACAAAAAATTTAAAACATTTGCTGAGCATCGTGGTGTCTACCTATAATCCCAGCTACTCGGGAGGCTGAAGTGGGAGGATCACTTGAGCCCAGGAGATGGAAGTTGCATTGAGCCGAGATGGCACCACTGCACTCCAGCCTGGGCAACAGAGCAAGATCGTTTCGAAAAAAGAAAAATACATAAAATAAAATAAGGCCAGGAGCAGTGGTTTATGAGGCCAGGAGCGATGGTTTATGCCTGTAATCCCAGCATTTTGGGAGGCCGAGGTGGGAAGATCACTTGAGGTCAGAAGTTTGAGACCAGCCTGGCCAACATGGCAAAATCCTGTCTCTGCTAAAAATACAAAAATTAGCTGGGCATGGTGGCACACACCTGTAATCCCAGTTATTCCAGAAGCTGACACAGGAGAATTGCTTGAGCCCAGGAGGCAGAGGTTGCAATGAGCCAAGATTGTGCCACTGCACTCCAGCCTAGGTGACAGAGCGAGACTCTGTTTCAAAAAGAATAAAAAAAATAGATAAATAAAATGACAACAGGAAGGCCTACAGGGATCTTCTGGTCAAAACACCTCATGTCATAAATGGTAAACTGAGGCCACGAAGTCACAATGGGGGAGAGCACCAGGAGGCATACCCCAGCCTCCTCCATTCCTTGACCAGCCTGTCCTCTCTGGCAGGCCTTGCTTAGGGCAACGCAGCCCTGGGCACCCCACCCTACCTGAAGCAGTCTGCGTGCCAGTCCGCGTTCAGGGCCTGGAGGTACTGGCCATCGTAGATCCTCTGGCCGCAGCTTGCACACACGGGCAACTCGCTTCCTGCAGGGGTGGGAGGGGAGTTGGGAAGCGTTCTCAGGAGGTGTGCTCTGGTGCAGGCCCAGGCTGCCCTGCCCACCCCACATGTACCTACACCTGCACCAATCCTCACACACTGCACCCGTGCAGCACCCAGGCAGGGCAGTCACTGTGCCAAACAGGAGAAGAAAGGGTGCTGGCCTAAGTCTTGCTGAGATACTGACTAGGCTGCCAAACCTCTCTGGCCCTGTTTCCCTATGTATCAGCCTAGGAGGAGGATCAGGTCCACCCCCCCGCTATAGCACTGGGTCTGGCAAGGTAAATGGGGAGAAAGGAAGCAGTGGCTTTAGGGATAAGGCAGTGGGGGACATTCCTATCACAGCCTCCTTTCCTCCCTCGCCTGCCCAGGAAGAAGTACTAAGATGGGGCCTTCAAAGGCAGGCACTGGACAGGGCTGGATTAGTGCATCCTGGGCTGAAGCCACCTGGGAGGTCAAGGGCAGGAAGCCTGGAGGTGCCAGCCCTAACAGACCCTTGGCAATGAATTCCCTGGCTTGGCGAAGGAAAGGGGCTGCAGAGCTGGGTACTCCCAGACACCTGTCCCAGGGAGGCCTGGCACCTCCTCTAGCCAGCCACAGGCATGCTTAGTCATCCCTGGGGCCTGGCACCCTTGGAGCTGGTGGGCCCTGGAAAATGCCCCAGGTCTGCTCCTCCCCACTGTACATAAGGGGAGACTGAGCCCCAGAGATGGCATGGCTTGCCCAGTCACATAGCTAGATCCCAAGGCCACAACGGCCTGCCCCTCCATGAAGATGCAGGGACCTTAGGTAGGTAGGGGCTACAGGAACATAGGCCCCTACCCCAATCAGGCCTGGGAAGGGTTGGTGGCAGGGGGAGGTGCCGAGTCAGGCCCTGCCTTGGGGCCAGGTGGATCTATGTGACAGGTCAGCAAAGGAGAACCAAGGAGGGTCTCCCAGACCCTGTCCTAGGCTGGGGAAGTCTTGGGGGAGTCCTTGAACCCTAACTGCAGTACAGTACTGCGCCTTTGGCCCCAGTGAGGGAGAAGGGGCTAAAGAGGTTAGGATGAGTCATGCTCCCAGCAAAGACTGACGGCAGGCACCGGGTTTGGGGCACGGGGAGGGAGAGTGGATGAGGGTCCCGCAGTACACGGCCTTCGGCTCCCTGGACGCCTTTCTCCGCTCTACCCATCTGGCCCCCAATCACCGACACTGGGGGGACAACTACCCGATTTCCAAATGTACAGAAGGGGAAACTGAGGCCCAGGGAGTCGGCGCCTGGCTCAAGGTCACAGAGCCGGGCAGGCGCCGGGCGGCCACTGGGACCCAGGGCTGCGGCTTCCCTGGCCGCTCTTTCTTCCGAGACTGGATAAAGGGTGGCCCCAGGGCGAGGCCCGGGAGGTGGACAGAGCACGCGGATGGAGGCCGGCGCGGGGCTGGCAGTACCTGGGAGTCCTTCGCGAGGGGGAGCAGGGGGAGGAAAAGGGTCCAGGGGTCCCCAGACCCACGGGAGGGCAGCTCGCCGGGGCCCGGGGAGGGGGATCCCGGGCGGGAGGGGGACAGGGAGGGGCCTGCGGGCTTCGGAAGGACGAGCTCATCCCGGAGGAGGCAGGGGCGCGGCCTCCTGGCAGCCCCGGCTCCCTCCCATGCCCCGGGCTGCCCCGGGCACCCCCCCCAGGCCCTCGCCCCACACCCCGCGGCCCGCGCACCTTCCTCTCCCATACGTTCTTCCCTCCAGGTGCAACAAAGTAGCGTCAACCTCATGCACTCGACGGGGGGCGGGGCCCGGCGGGGCTGGGGCTGGGGGCGGCCGGGCCCGCAAGCTCGCCCACCGCCGCCGGCCCGGGGAGGCGGGGGCGGAGGGCGCGGGCCGGGCCGGGCCGGGGGCGCCTCTCGGACACCGGCGGGGGAACCGGCTCGGTGCCGCGGCGGCTTGGGGAGCGAGCAGAGGGGCGGACCGAGGCGGGGCCTGCGAGCTGCGGCACGGGGGCGGGGCGCGGGCGGCCGGCGGCGGGAATAGCCTTGCGCGGCCCCGCCCCTACCAGAAACCCCGCCCCCACACCCAAGGCCACGCCTCTAGAGGCTTCGCCCCGCTGCGGCCCGGCCAGGGAGCGCAGCGAGCCTGCGCGCCCCGCCCCTCCTCGCCCCTTTCCGCTTTCATTCATTCATCTTTCTCCGAGCGACAGCTCTCGACTGGGAGCTGCGAGGCCCAGCTGCCTCGGAGGGCCGCGCGCTCTGCTGGGGCAGCCCAGGAGGATGTGGGAGCCTAGAGAAGGGGCCTCCGTTTCCCCGCGGGAGGCCCCCACGGACGCAAACCAGCTGCAGCCAGGAACCCGGACCAGAGCTGGAGGAGGCCCTGTGCCCCGCCAGGACACTGGTGGTCGCCTTGGGGAGGGGAGGGAGGCGGGCCGGGTTTTATCCCTCTCTCTGAGGCCTGCATTGAGGCCAGGCTGGGCCCTGGGAAGGTGATGGTCCGCGTCTCAGGCCTCGCGAATGAGCAGCCCCGGAGAAAGGAGCGAGCCCCTGCCAGGCGGTGACAGGTGTACTCTTCTCAGTGCTGGTTACCTGGAGCTGGGGCTGCCCTGCCCAGGGTCCTGGAGGGGGCACGGGTTTGGGCTGAGTCAAGCGGCCAAAGGAATTGGGTGGTCCAGTCCAGCACTGATGGTGGAACACCCTGCCTAGAAGTGGACAATTCTAGAATGCTGGACATGGGCAGGAGCAACCCTGTCCCCCCTAGGTCCACCTCCCACGTCATCCCACTGCCCAGGAAGCAGTGACCTGAGTGGAGCCGCGTGCCCACGTGAACCCAGTGAACAAGAGGCAGCGCTAGCCCAACTCCAACTCTAGCCATCATGTTTGTGGGGACAAGTCTAGGCAGGTCTGCAAAGTGGGGGGCACTCACCCCTGGGTGCAAAACAATTACGTGGGAAGGGAAGAAAATAATAGATTTTTTTTTTTTTTTTTTTTTTTTTTTTTTTTTTTGACGCGGTCTCGCTCTGTTGCCTAGGCTGGAGTGCAGTGGCGCGATCTCGGCTCACCGCAGCCTCCACCTCCCAGGTTCAAGGAATTCTCCCACCTCAGCCTCCCGAGAAGCTGAGATTACAGGCGTGCCCCACCATGCCCGGCTAATTTTTGTGTTTTTGGTAGAGATGGGGTTTCACCATGTTGGCCAGGCTGGTCCCAAACTCCTGACCTCAGGTGATCCACCCTCCTCAGCTTCCCAAAGTGCTGGGATTACAGGTGTGAGCCACCACACCTGGCCGGAATTTTAAATTTCTCTTTAGAAAGAAGACTGGGCACAGTGGCTCACACCTACAATCCCAGCACTTTGGGAGGCCAAGGTGGGAGGATCACTTGAGGCCAGGAATTGGAGATCAACTTAGGCAACAAAGTGAAACCCTGTCTCTTCTAACTTTTTTTTTTTTTGATTAGCCAGGCATGGTGGCTCATGCCTGTAGTTCCAGCCACTTGGGAGGCTGAGGTGGGAGGATGCTTCACCTCAGGAGGTTGAGGCTGCAGTGAGCTATGATTGCACCGCTGCACTCTAGCCTGGGTGACAGAGTGAGACCCTGTCAAAAAAGATGGGGAGGGAAAAGGAAGGGAAGGAAAGAGAGGCGAATGAGAGGCTTGTAACTTGGCTGTAGGGCGTATACCAGGCAGGACCCTGGCTGGAAACAGAAAGTGCCACTTACTGGGGCTAACTGGAGAGAGTTTGATAAAGGGGATGTTTACCATGCACGGGGGAGGGGGGTTAAAGGAGCTCAGTAAGGACTGGCACATTTGGAGGGGTGACAGCAGTTACCAGCCCAGGGTGAGGGGGCATGGAGGGGGTCCCTGGAGGAGAGGCCTGCCTGAGAGGAGCTGTGTAAGAGGGGTCCCCAGTTTTGGGGGACTCATGGGGAGGAGGACCCAGAAGGGCTATTCTGATCTGACTGCCGTGTCCTTCTTATTCTTTCACTGTCTCCCGTTAACCAATCCTGTCTGGATGCAGCAGGCAGGGCTGTGTTGCTGCTGTGCCCACAGTGCAGGGTGGAGAAGTGCACAGTGGCCTGGAGGGGCTGTGAGCCTGAGCCAGCTTGGTTGAGTGATGTTATCCGGTTTTGACTAAATTAACCCTCACAGAATGGACTCATAGCTGAAAACAATTCCTGCAAATAAAGCACAGATTGTGCCTGGCACGGCGGCTCATGCCTGTAATCCAGCACTTTGAGAGGCCGAGGCTGGCAGATCACAAGGTCAGGAGATCGAGACCATCCTGGCCAACACGGTGAAACCCCATCTCTACTAAAAATACAAAAATTAGCTGGGCATGGTGGTGTGCACCTGTAATCCCAGCTACCAGGAAGCTGAGACAGGAAAATCGCTGGAACCAGGGAGTCGGAGGTTGCAGTGAGCCAAGATTGCACCACCGCACTCCAGCCTGGTGACAGAGTAAGACTCCATCTCAAAAAAAATAAAAAAAAAAAAGAAAGCACAGATTGCAGATGATGCAAACTGGGTGCAGTGGCTCACACCTGTAATCCCAGCACAGCACTTTGGGAGGCTGAACTGGGAGGATCGCTTGAGGTCAGGAGTTCAAGACCAGCCTGGGCAACATAGTGAGACCTCCCCCCATATCTCTATGGAAAAAATTTTTTTTCTGGGTGTGGTGGTGTGCACCTGTAGTCACAGCTACTCAGGAGGCTGAAGCGGGGGGATCACTTGAGTCCAGGATTTGGAGGCTCTAGTGAGCTCTGATCGTGCCACTGTACAGCCTGTCTCAAACAAACAAACAAACAACAACAAAAAAAGAAGATGCTAACGCATCCAGATGAGTGAAAAGATGGAGCTGTCACTTCCACACGCTGTAGGAGCTCCTTGTCAGCCACAGTTCCAGGTGAAACATCAGATCTGACATATTCAGTCATATTGCTCATGCAAGATTTTTTTTGCTGAAAGCAAAAAGGATTTTGCTTTTTATTTTTATTTATTTATTTATTTTGAGATGGAGTTTTGCTCTTCTTGCCCAGGCTGGAGTGCAGTGGCACAATCCCAGCTCACTATAACCTCCGCCTCCTGAGTTCAAGCAATTTTCCTGCCTCAGCCTCCCAAGTAGCTGGGATTACAGGCATGCACCACCATGCCTGGCTAATTTTTTGTATTTTTAATAGAGATGGGGTTTCACCAGGTTGGCCAGACTGGTCTCGAACTCCTGACCTCAGGTGATCCACCCGCCTTGGCCTCCCAAAGTGCTGGGATTATAGATGTAAGCCACCTTGCCTGGCTGCAGAAAGGATTTTTGTACTTTTTTTTCGTTTTAAGAGAGAGAGGGTCTCACCCTGTCATGCAGGGTGGCATGCAGTGGCAGTATCGTAGCTCACTGCAGCCTCGAACTCCTGAGCTCAAGTGATCCTCCCACCTCAGCCTTCTGGGTAGGCGTGACCACAGGCACACGGTACCACGTCTGGCTAATTTTTACCTTTTGTAGAGATGGGGGTCTTACCATGTTGCCCAGGCTAGTCTCGAACTCCTATGCCCAATTGATCCTTTCCATTTTGTGTTCCCAAAATGCTGGGATTATAGGCGTGAGCCACAGAGCCCAGCCTGATAAAAGTTTTTTGTTTTGTTTTTGTTTTTTTGAGATGGAGTCTCGCTCTGTTGCACACGCTGGAGTGCAATGGCACTATCTTGGCCCACTGCAACCTTCGCCTCCCGGGTTCAAGTGATTCTCCTGTCTCAGCCTCCCAAGTAGGTGGGATTACAGGCGCCCACCACCACGCCTGGCTAATTTTTGTATTTTTAGTAGAGACAGGGTTTCATCATGTTGGCCAGGCTGGTCTTGAACTCTTGACCTCAAGTGATCGTCCCACCTCGGCCTCTTAAAGTACTGGGATTACAGGCATGAGCCACCGTGCCCGGCCAATTAAAGTTTTGTATATGAGGAGTTGAGCGCCCCATGGGGAATGGCTCACTCACTCCAGAAGTTGGAATTGTCCAGTTTCACATTTGTGCCTGACTGGACACAAGCCAGTGACAAGCAGAGGGCTCCTTGGGGACGCTGCCATAACGTGAGCCCAAGGCTGTTGCTGAAGGCAGGGCCAGAGCCAAAGCTGTCCTAGCATGCAAAGCGGGCTGGCGTCACGGGGTCCCTGCTATCAGACTCTGCCTGCTCACTTCTCGCCCACTCTGGGTGACCTCACTCAGATGCATGGCTTGGTGACTCCTCCGACCTCTCCTCGAACTGCAGACACAAGAACCCGAATGTGTATTTGGGATCTCCATTTGGATGGCAAACAGGACCTCATACTTAGCATGTCCAGGTCAGAGCTCATCATTTGTGCCCGGATGGTTCCTCCCCAGGTGTTTCTTATCTCAGTAAATGACAGCACTGTCATCCAGTAATTTAGGCTAAACTCATGGGCTTTTTTTTTTTTTTGTTACAAGATCTCCCTCTATCACTCAGGCTGGTGGGCAGTGGCATGATCAAAGCTCACCGCAGCCTTGACCTCCCAGGCTCAAGCGATCCTCCCATCTCAGCCTCCCTAGCTGCTGGAACTACAGGTGTACAATATGGTGTGACTGCTCCCATTTCCTGATTCCCTGCCTCTGATCCATTGGCAAATCTTTTTGGCTCTATATGTAAAATACATCCAGAATTCCAGCACTTCTCCCTCCTTCTCGGCCTAGTTGGGTATTTAGAGCAACAGCCTCCCAAGTCATGTCCCTATGCCCTGTCATCCTGCAGAGCCTCTGAACATGTGTGACACTCCTTTGCTTTCTAACCTTAAGGTTCTTGCTTCTGTGCTTATGGGACCTAGCCTTTGGCTACTACTTTGCCCTTGTTTTTATTCTCCTTGGTCATTTTTGTTAAAATCATGATGGTCAGTCATGGTAGCTCACACCTGTGATCACAGCCATTTGAGAGGTCAAGGCAGGAGGATTGCTTAAGGCCAGAAATTCAAAACCAGCCTGGGCAACACAGTGAGACCTCATCTCTAAAAAAAAAAAAAATTAGCCAGGTATGGTGGCATGTGACCATAGTCCTAGCTACTCGGGAGGCTGAGACGGGAGGATTGCTTGAGCCCAGGATTTCCAGGGCAGTGAGCTAGGATTACACTATTCTACTCCAGCTTGGGCAACAAAGGGAGACCCTTTCTCTAATTATTTTTTTATTAAAAAAAATTTTTTTTTGAGACTGAGTCTCACTCTGTCGCCCAGGCTGGAGTGCAATGGTGCCATCTTGGCTCACTGCAACTTCTGCCTCCTGGGTTCAAGCAATTCTCCTGCCTCAGCCTCCTGAGTAGCTGGGATTACAGGCACTTGCCATCATCCCTGGCTAATTTTTTTTTGGTATTTTTGCAGAGATGGGATTTCACCATATTGGCCAGGCTGGTCTTGAACTCCTGATCTCAGGTGACCTACCTACCTCGGCCTCCCAAAGTTCTGGGATTACAGGCGTGAGTCCCTGCGTCCGGCCCCTTTCTCTAATTTTAATAAAAGAAAAATCCTGGTGCACCTCTCTGCTGTTCTAACTTCCCAAGTATGTGGTTGTTACAGGGCTTTGACTTGAGGCCAGGTCCCCTAACCATCCTAAGTCAGGATGGTAACATTGCTTGTCACTATCTCCTCCCTGACTTTTTATCTTCATAGCACCGATTTACCTGGTATTAGAGTTATTACTTATTCACTATACTATATCAGTTTTCCCTGGCTGCTATGACAAATTACCAAAAACTTGGTGACTAAAAACAATAGACATTTGTTTTCTCACTGTTCTGGAAGCCAGAAGTCTGAAATCAGATTGTTGAAAATCAATCCTGAAATCAATCTGCTCTGTCTTCTTTTATGCATTTTGTATTTTGGGTCTTACATTTAGTTCTTTAACCTGAGTTAATTTTTGTATATGGTGTAAGATAAGGATCGAACTTTTTTTTTTTTTGAGACAGGGTCTTGCTCTGTTGCCCAGGCTGGAGTGCAGTGGTGTGATCTCGGCTCACCATAACCTCTGCCTCCCAGGTTCAAGCAATTCTCCTGCCTCAGCCTCCCAAGTAGCTAGGCTTATAGGCGCATGCCACCAGGCCCAGCTGATTTTTGTATTTTTAGTACAGACGGGATTTCACCATGTTGGCCAGGCTGGTCTTAAACTCATGACCTCAGGTGATCCACCCGCCTCAGCCTCCTAAAGTGCTGGGATTATAGGTGTGATCCACCGCACCTGGCCCCCGAATTTTATTCTGAGACAGGGGTCTCACTCTGTCACCCAGGCTAGAGTGCAGTGGCACGATCTTGGCTCACTGCAACCTCCACCTCCCTGGTTCAAGCGATTCTCCTGCCTCAGCCTCCCGAGTAGCTGGGACTACAGGCGCCCACCACCAAGCCCAGCTAATTTTTGTATTTTTAGTAGAGATGGGGTTCACTATATTGGCCAGGCTGGTTTCGAATTTCTGATCTTGTGATTCGCCTGCCTTGGCCTCCCAAAGTGCTGGGATTACAGGCACGAGCCACCTGCCCAGCCACTTTATTCTTTTGTATTCAGTTTTCCCAACACAATTAGGCTTTTTTATTTTGCTTTTTATTTTTTTAAAGAGAGATGGGATCTCACTATGTTGCTCAGGATAGTCTCAAACTCCTGGGCTCAAGCAATCCTCCTGCCTTGGCCTCCCAGAAGTGCGAGGATTACAGGCACGAGCCACCATTTCTGGCCACCAGCGTCGCTTGTTGAAGAGACTATTCTTTCCCCATTGAATGGTCTTAGCATCTTGTCAAATATCATTTAATCATATGCACCAGTGTTTATTAATATTTCTGGGCCATTATGAATATTCTGTTCTGTTGGCCTGTTTGTCTGTAATGCCAGTATCACACTGTTTGGGTTACTGTAACTCTGTAATATGTTTTGGAATCACAAAGTGTGAGTCCTCCAGCTTTGTTCTTCTTTCTCAAAATTGTTTTGGCTATTTGGGGTCCCTTGAGACTTCACATGAATTTTAAGATGAAATTTTCTATTTCTGCAAAAAATGCCTTTGGGACTTTGATAGCAATTGTGTTGAAACCATAGATTGCTTTGAGTACTACAGACATTTGAACAATTAAATCTTATTATCCATGAACATGGATGTCTTTATATTTCCCTGTGTCTTCTTTAATTTCTTTCAGCAATGTTTTGCAGTTTTCAATGTACAAATCTTTCACTTCCTTGGTTAGGTTTATTTCTAGTATTTTATTCTTTTTGATGCTATTATAAATGGAATTGTTTTCTTAACTTCCTTTTTAGATTGTTCATTGTTAGGATATGGAAACACAACTAATTTTGTGTGCATGTTCAATCTTTAGGGGTTTGTACATATAAGAGCATGTAGTTTGTGAACAGAGATAATTTTACTTCTTTCTTTTCAATTTGGATGTCTTTAATTTCTTTGTCTTTTTTTCCTGGCTGTTCTGACTAGGACTTCCAATACTATGCTGAATAGAAGTGATAGGCGTTGGCATCCTTGTCTTATTCCTAATCTTAGAGGAAAAGCTTTAAGTCCTTTTTATTTTTTATTTATTTATTTTTTTTTTGAGACAGGGTGTCACTCTGTTATCCAGGCTGGAGTACAGTGGCATGATCACGGCTCACTGCAGCCTTAACCTCCCAGGCTCAAGCAATCCTCTTGCCTCAGCCTCCTGAACAGCTGGGACTACAGGCATGTGCTACCATGCCCGGCTAATTTTTGTATTTTTTGTAAAGACAGGGCTTTGCCATGTTGCCCAGGCTGGTCTCGAACTTCTGGGCTCAAGGGATCTGCCCACCTCAGTCTCCCAAAGTGCTGGGATTACAGGTGTGAGCCACCACTCCAAGCCCAGTCTTTCACCGTTAAGTATGATGTTAGCTGTGGGCTTTCACCTATAGCCTTTATTAGGTTTAAGTGGTTTGCTTCTATTCCAAGTTTGTTGAATGTTTTTATCATGAAATGGTATTAGATCTTGCTGCCTTTTCTGCAGCAACTGAGATGATCATGTGATTTTCTTTCGTTCTGTTTACATGATATATTTCACTGAGTGATATTCACATGTTGAAATATCCTTACATTTCAGGAAAAATTCCACTTGGTTGTGGTGTATAATCCTTTTAATCTGCTATTGAATTTGGTTTGCTTGTATTTTGTTGAGGATTTTTGCATCAATGTTCATAAAGGATGTTGGCCTGTAGTTTGCTTTTCTTGTGTCTTTGGTATTAGAATAATGCTGGCCTCTTAGAATGAGATTGGAAGTGCTCCCTCTTCTTCAATTTTCTGGAAGAGTTTCAGGAGGATTGGTGTTAATTTTTTAAATGTTTGTTAGAATTCTCCAGTGAAGCCATCTGGTCCTGGGCTTTTCTCTGTTGGGAGACTTTATTACTGATTTAATCTCCTTACTCATTATTGATCTATGCTGATTTTCTACTTCTTCATGATTCAGTCTTGGCAGGCTGTGGCTTTCTAGGAATTTATCCATTTTATCTAGATTTTTCAATTTTTTTTTTTTTTTCTAGAGATGGGGTCTTGCTCTGTCACCCAGATTGGAGTGCAGTGGCACAATCATAGCTCCCTGCAGCCTTGACTTCCTGGGCTTAAGTGATCCTCCTGCTTTGGCCTTCCAAAGTGTTGGGATTATAGGCGTGAGCCACTGCTCCCAGCCCCAGCTTCTCATAAAAACACCTATGTAACATTTAGGGCCCAGCAGGATAATCTCCCTATATCTCAAGACCCTTAACTTATATCTCAAGACTCTTAACTTAATCACAACTACAAAGATCCTTTTTCCATGAGGTAACTCTTAGGGGCTGAAGTGTGTCTCCTCAAAATTTATATGTTGAAGCACTTACTCCAATACCGCAGAGTATGACTGTATTTGGAGATAGGGTCTTTAAAAAAAAATATTTTTTTTGAGACAGAGTCTTGCTCTGTTGCCCAGGCTGGAGTGCAGGGGCGCAATCTCGGCTCACTGCAACCTCTGCCTCCTGGGTTCAAGCGATTCACCTGCCTCAGTCCCTGGAGTAGCTGGGATTACAAGTATGCACCACCACACCCAGCTAATTTTTTTTTTTTTGTATATTTAGTAGAGATGGGGTTTTGCCATGTTAGCCAGGCTAGTCTTGAACTCCTGACCTCAAGTGATCTGCCTGCCTTGGCCTCCCAAAGTGCTGGGATTACAAGTATGAGCCACCATGTCTAGCCTATGTTATTCTTAAAGCAGTGCCCCTCTTAGAGTTTACAGTCTGGTGTAGAGAGGCAGAAAAAGAAGTAAAATATATTTTGTACATGGTGACAGGTGATCTGGAGTCAAAGAAGGCAGACACAGGCCAGGCGCGGTGGCTCATGCCTGTAATCCCAGCACTTCGGGAGGCTGAGGCGGGCGGATCACCTGAGGTCAGGAATTCAAGACCAGCCCGGTCAACATGGTCAAACCTTGTCTCTATAAAAATACAAAAAATATTTGCCAGGCATGATGGCGAGTGCCTATAATCCCAGCTACTCAGGAGGCTGAGGTGGGAGAATCGCTTGAACTCAGGAGGTAGAGGTAGCAGTGAGGTGAGATTGCACCATTGTGCTCCAGCCTGGGTGACAGAGTGAGACTCCGTCTCAAAAAACAAAACAAAACACAGAGGTAGAGCCAGGTGAGGGAGTGCTGAGCAGGGGAGGAGGGTGCAGCTCGCAATTTTATTTATTTTCTAAATAGAGATGGGGTCTAGCTATGTTGCCCAGGCTTGTCTTGAACTCCTGGCCTCAAGTGATCATACCACCTCAGCCTCCCAAAGTGCTGGGATTACAGGCATGAGCTATCACATCCAGCCCAATTTGCAATTTTAGAAAGGGGTCAGTGTAGGACCTTCTGAGAAGGTGACACTTGAGTCAAGACCTGTAGCAGGTGAGGGAGCCAGAAACACAGATAGCTGAGGGAAGGGCATTTTGGGCAGAAGAGATAGCAGATGCCAAGGCTGGCAGTGGGGTGACCTGCTGCACTCAAGGAAAAGTAAGATGGCCAGGGCGACCGCATGGCTCGAATAGCAGAATGTGGGGTCAGAAGAGCTGGTGCCATGCAAGAAGGGGCTTCCTGGCCATAGAAAGGCCTCTGGCTTTGTCTCTGAGTGAGACAGGAACCACTGCAGGATTTTGAGTAGATGCATGACCCGAGTTGACTTACGCTTTGAAAGAATTGCTTTGGGCCAGATGTGGTGGCTCATACCTGTAATCCCAGCACTTTGGGAGGCAGAGACAGGCGGATTGCTTGAGGCCAGGAGTTTGAGACCAGCCTGGGCAACACAGTGAGACCCCATCTCTACTAAAATTTAAAGAAAAAAAAAATGGCCCCTGCTTGGTAGTGGGTGCCTGTAGTCTCAGATACTCAGTCTCAGGAGTCTGAAGTGGGAGGATCACTTGAGCCCAGGAGTTTGAGGCTGCAGTGAGCTATGATTGTACCACTGCACTGCAGCCCAGGTGACAGAGCAAGACTCTGTCTCTAAAAAATAAACCCTTTTTTTTTTTTTTTTAGATGAAGTCTCATGCTGTCGCCAGGCTAGAGTGCAGTGGCCTGACCTCAACTCACTGCAACCTCCTGGGTTCAAGCGATTCTCCTGCCTCAGCCTCCTGAGTAGCTGGGACTACAGGTGTGCACCACCATGCCCAGCTAATTTTTGTATTGTTAGTAGTGATGGGGGTTTCACCATGTTGACAAGGATGGTCTCTATCTCTTGACCTAGTGATCTGCCGCCTCAGCCTCACAAAGTGCTGGGATTACAGGCACCAGCCACTGTGCCTGGCCAAAAATAAAAAATTTTAATTAAAAAAGAAAGGATTGCGGCAGGGAATGGTGACTCTTGACTGTAATCTCAGCACTTTGGGAGGCCGAGGCAGGCAGATCACCTAAGGTCAGGAGTTCGAAACCAGCCTGGCCAACATGGTGAAACCCTGTCTCTACTAAAAACACAAAAATTAGCCAGGCATGGTGGCACACGCCTGTAGTCCCAGATACTCAGGAGGCTGAGGCAGGAGAATCACTTGAACCCGGGAGGCAGAGGTTGAGTGAGCTGAGATCACACCACTGCACTCCAGCCTGAGCAACGGAGTGAAACTCCATCTCAGAAGAAAAAAAAAAAAAAAAAAGATTGCTCTGGTTGCTGAGTGGAGAGAAGGCCATAGGGGAGCCAGGGGAGAACCATGGGGCTCGGGAAGCTATTTCAGTAATTCAGGCAAGAGATACTGGGGACTGTGGTTTAGCCCTGAGACGTGGTGATACTCTGGATATATTCTTTTTTTTTCTTTCTCTCTCTTTTTTTTTAGACAGAGTTTTGCTCTTGTTGCCCAGGCTGTAGCACAATGGTGCGACCACGGCTCACATCTCCTCCTAGGTCCAAGTGATTCTCCCGCCTCAGCCTCCTGAGCAGCTGGAATTACAGACATGCACCACCACGCCCAGCTAATTTTTTTGTATTTTTAGTAGAGATGGGGTTTCTCCATGTTGGTCAGGCTGGTCTCGAACTCCTGACCTCAGGTGATCTGCCCGCTTCGGCCTCCCGATGTGCTGGGGTTACAGGTGTGAGCCACCACGCCTGGCTGACTCTGGATGTATTCTGAAGGTGGTGCCGTATTATTTGCTGGTGAATCCGCTGTGGGGAGTGAGGGAAGAGCAGAGTCAGAGATAGTTCTAGAGTTGCAGGCCGGAACCTCTGGAAGATTAGGGCTGCCCTTTACTGAGATGGGAAAGGCAGGGAGGGAAAACCATGCTCCGTATGCCACGTCTATGAGATTTCCAGGTAGAGATGTTAGAACTGGCCTTGGATGTGCAAGTCCTGGGCTCAGGGGAGTAGTCCATGCTGCAGATGTCAATTTGCGAGTCACCCGTGAATAGGTGGTATTAAATATTTAAAGCCACGAGCACACCAGGTGAGGTGGCTCTCACACCTGTAACCCCAACACTTTGGGAGGCCAAGGCCAGGAGTTTGAGAGCAGCATGGGCAACATAGCAATATTCTTTTTTTGGGGGGGGGACAAAGTCTTGCTCTGTTGCCAGGCTGGAGTACAGTGGTGCAGTCTCGGCTCACTCGGCCTCCACCTCCCGAGTTCAAGTGATTCTCCTGCCTCAGGCTCCCAAGTAGATGGGATTACAGGCACATGCCACCACGCCTGGCTAATTTTTGTATTTTTAGTAGATATGGGGTTTCACCATGTTGGCCAGACTGGTCTTGAACTCCTGACCTCATGATCTGCCCGCCTCTGCCTCCCAAAGTGCTGGGATTACAGGCATGTGCCACCGCTGCCCAGCCACAACATAGCAAGATTCTGTCTCTATAAAAAATTTAAAAATTAGTCGGGCATGGTAGCATGCGCCTGTAGTTGGGAGGATTGCTCCAGTCCGGGAGATTAAGGGTGCAGTGAGCTGTGATAGCACCACTGCACTCCAGCCTGGGCGAAAGCCTGAGACCCTGTCTCTAATACATAAATAAATAAAACCATGAGCTATGAGAAACCAAGACAGGGAGTCCACAGACTGGAATGCTGGGGCTTACTGACTTTTAGAGGCCAGAGACCTGAGGAAAAACCGGCAGTGGATATTTTTGTTGAGTGAAGTAATGATGGATGGATGAATGGATGGATGGACTGGTGGGTGGATAGATGCAAGGATAGATGGATGGATGGATGGATGGGTGGGTAGATAGGTGGGTGGATAGATGGGTGGGTAGATGGGTGGGTGGATGGGTGGAAGGAGAATGGATGGATGGATGAATGGTTGGGTGTGTGGGTGGATGGATGGATGGATGGATGGATGGAT
>NC_045441.1:13362566-13373171 GCF_002776525.5 Piliocolobus tephrosceles | reverse complement strand
CGAGGCTTCCATGCAGGCCGCTCGCTGGTAAGGCCAAAGTGACATCCTCTCAACAATGGAAAGTTACACTCTGTGAGAGAATTTTATTTTATTTTTCTTTTTTTTTTTCTCCATGGGTCTCAGCTATTTTCTCTCAAGTTTTTGAGAGAATTTTTTGGGTTTTTTTGTAATTGAGACGAAGTCTTGCTGTCTTGCCCAGGCTGGAGTGCAGCAGCGCGATCTCGGCTCACTGCAACCTCCGCCTCCTGGGTTCAAGCAATTCTCCTGTCTCAGTCTCCTGAGTAGCTGGGATTACAGGCATGCATCACCATGCCCGGCTCATTTTTATATTTTTAGTAGAGACATTGGTGGAGTTGCTGGAGCCCATGTTGGCCATGCTGGTCTCGAACTCCTGACCTCAGGTGATCTACCCACCTCTGCCTCCCAAAGTGCTGGGATTATAGGCATGAGCCACCATACCTGGCCTCTTTTTCTTTTTCTTTTTTTCTTTTTTTTTTTTTTATGACAGGGTCTCACTCTGCTGCCCAGGCTGGAATGCAGTGGTGCTATCTCAGCTCACTGCAGCCTCCGCCTCCTGGGCTCAAGTGATCCTCTGGCCTCAGCCTCCCAAGTAGCTGGGAATACAAGCGCTCACCACCACACCCGGCTAACTTTTGTATTTTTGGTAGAGATGAGGTTTCACCATGTCACACAGGCTGATCTCAAACTCCTGACCTCAGGTGATCCGCCCGCCTTGGCCTACTAGAGTGCTGGGACTGTAGGTGTGAGCCACCACACCTGGCCAAGAGGACATCTTGAGCAAAGACGTGGCAGGGGTGGGAAAGAAAGTCTCTGCCTCTGTCTCCATCTCTGTCTCTCATACACACACTCCACGCACTCACTGATTGCAGAACAACTCTTACCTCCAAGGCCCCCAATACCTGGGACGGCTCCAAGCCCTCCAACTCCGAGTCCTCCGACTCCGAGTCCAGCGGGTGCCCCTAGGCCTGTGGAGAGAGCTCAGCATTGGACTCTGCCGGTCAGAAAGGTGGGACTGAAGCCTCAGCCTGCGGAGGGTGGAGGTGTCCTCTGGGGACCCAGTTGGAGCCTGAGCTCTCCTGGCCTTCGATGGCACAGTGGGGCCAGGAGGTGTCTGGGGCAGGGAGGCTGAGTCTACAGTCCCTGGTCAGAGGCTCCTCCCACACCCTGGGGGCATGGGGGCCTGGCAGCAGCTCCCACCTCCACCCAGTGCTCACCAAACTGGGCGGCTTTGGCAGCAGCTTTGGCTGCGGCAGCAGCGGCGGGTCCGGCTCCTGGGAATACAGACCGAGTTTAGGGAGGGACTCAGTACTGATTAGCCTCCCTCCCCAGCCAGCCCCTCCTGGGGTTTCAACTCACCCACCACACCACCTGGGATGCCTACTCCACCGAGAGCCCCAGGCACTCCTGCTCCTGCGTGGAGAGGAAAGGAGATGAGTGGTCCATTTCTAAACGATGGGTCTCCCTGCCCCAGGGACAACAACGCAAGCAGACAGGTAGCAGGGGCCATGTGACCCAGGGGAGGAGCAGCAGATAGGAAGTCCAGTCCTTGTTTTGATTTGTTTTGAGATGGGGTTTTGCTCTGTCACCCTGGCTGGGGTGCGGTAGTACAATCATAGTTCATTGCAGCCTCCGACTCCTGGGCTCATGTGATCCTCCTGCCTTAGCCTCTCGAAGGTGTGAGCCACTGTGCCTAGCCTTAAAAGTTCTTTTGTAGGCCGGGTGCGGTGGCTCATGCCTGTAATCCCAGCACTTTGGGAGGCTGAGACTAGTGGATCACCTGAGGTCAGGAGTTTGAGACCAGCCTGGCCAACATGGTGACACCTGGTCTCTACTAAAAATACAAAAATTAGCCAGGCGTGGTGGTGCGTGCCTGTAATCCCAGCTATTTGGAAGACTGAGGCAGGAGGATCGCTTGAACCTGGGAGGTGGAGGCTGCAGTGAGCTGAGATCGTACCACTGCACTCCAGCCTGGGCGACAGAGCAAGACTCTGTCAAAACAAACAAACAAAAAAACAAACAAACAATGGCAATAGTATCTACAGCAGGCACTTGACATTCTGAGTGCTTCACACTTAGCAGCCCATTTTTTATGCATTGCAGCAGGAAAGGTAGGCACTATTGTCATTCCCATTTTGCAGATGAGAATGCTGAGGCAGAGCAGAGGTTAAACAGTGTGCTCAGGGCTTCAAGGGCGGGAAGTGGCTGGGGAGCCTGCGCCCTTCGTGGCTCCACCACGTGATGTCACTCTGTTTCCCTGGCAATGTCTGTTGACTCAGGCCTGCCAAGCAGTCAGCAGTGAGCAGGGGAGGAGGCAGGGCCGCTGGGGGTCAGCGCTGAAGAAGCCAGGATTTTCCGAGGTAGAAACTGGCCCCAAGTGGACCTGCCAGCTTGGTTGGTGGATCCCCGGGGGAGTCTTCTACGTCCCCCTAACTCTGCTCACAGGAGGCCAGGAATGCAGGGGCCACAGACAGCATGGGTCTGGCCAGGTGGGGCTGCCAGAGCACCAAGCGCAGAGGCTGTGGGACTGCCACGTCCTCTGGGCTGGCTCGTGGCGGGAGCAGTCCTGCTGGCAGGACAGGAAGGCAGGCGGGGGGCCGGGGGTGCCCAGATGAGGAATACCAGCTCCTCTGTTCGGGCCAGAGAGCTGGGGTGGAGGCAGAGACTGTCCAGACTCCTCATACCCACAGCAGGCCCAGCCCCTTCCTGGACGCAGGGACTATGAAACTGTCAGGGTCAGAGCGGGCTTAGGGACGGTGGAATTACCTCCTGGGGGGCAACTGGGATTTCAAGGGTGTTTTTGGTGGTCACAGGGGTTGAAGGCAGCACAAGCATTTAGTGGGCAGGGGCCAGGTTTTTAAACTGTCATAAATGTGTCCTAGAAACTGTCTTCTTTTTTTTTTGAGACAGAGTCTTGCTCTGTCGTTCAGGTTGGAGTGCAGTGGTGTGATCTTGGCTCACTGCAGCCTCCATCTCCTGGGTTCAAGTGATTCTCCTGCCTCAGCCTCCTGAGTAGCTGGGATTACAGGCGCACACCACCACGCCTGGCTAAATTTTGTATTTTTAGTGGAGATGGGGTTTAACCATATTGGTCAGGCTGGTCTGGAACGCCTGACCTCAGGTGATCTGCCCGCCTCGGCCTCCCAAAGTGCTGGGATTATAGACGTGAGCCAACATGCCCAGCCGAAACTGCCTTTTTCTATCATGACCACCCCAGTCCTGTGCTGTCAGGGATGGTGTGGTGGCAAGGGAGCCACAAGTGGTTGTGGGGTGTACTCACCATATTTGGCTGCTTTAGCGGCAGCCAGGGCTCCAGGTACTGGGGAGAAAGAAAAGTCGGGGGGTGGTCAGCAGCGGAGCGCTTTGCCTGGGAGTTCTACTGCCTCCTCTAGGGAGCCCTCCCTGACCTCCTTGGCCTTTTGCGTCCTCAAAGCTCTGAAGCTGTACAGGCACAGAGCTTTAGGGCTGAACAGTGCCCCTGCCTTCCATCTGGCCCCTCCTTCTCTCTTCAGGCCTAGCATGGCCTGCCTGAGGCTGGGCACAGAGTGGGGCTCAGTAACCAGCTGGTGAAGATCTGGAGTTCCTAGTGGCCCCCCGGCCACAGAGCACTGCTGAAGGGGAGCCAGGCTGATCTACCTGCTCCTTCCCTGGGTGGAGGGCAAGCTTTTTCTCAGTCTGCAGCCCTGTCACCCCTCTACTGAGAAGGCAGATACTCTGCAGTTGGGCAGCCTGGGGTCTCTTGGCCTGGTCTGCCCTCCTCCCGCTGTCCGTTACCCCCAGATACTTAGGAGAACCTAACGAGGATTTTACTATGCACCCCTGGGTGGTGAGGGGGTGCTGGGGAGGTGCTGGGAGTAGGAGGGATCTCGTTCCCTGAGCTCAGGGGACAGGCTCCGCCTAACCCCTAGAAGCCCCCTCACCCGCACCTGCCCCGAAGCCAGGAACACCAACACCAACTCCAAGTCCAGGAACGCCGGCACCAACTCCAAGTCCAGGAACGCCGGCACCAACTCCAAGTCCAGGAACAGCACCAACTCCAAGTCCAGGAACAGCACCAAGCCCAGCTGCAGCTCCTGCAGACAGAGGGCAGTGGTGGTGACAGCAGGCAGGGAGCATGCCCCTGAGGAGGTGTCCTGCCCAGGGAGCTGAAACTAGTCCCAAAGGAAGGGGCCCAGATCCACGCAGCAGCCTCTGCCCTGGCCGTTGCTCCTAACCAGCTCTGGGCTCACTGGGGAGAGGAGAGAAAGGTGGGCGAGGCACTCACGGAGCTGGGCTTTGGCAGCTGCCTTGGCAGCAGATTTCGCTGCAGCTGGGGCTCCCACTCCTGGAGGGAGAGAGTGGGGATTAGAGATGGAGGTGGGGCCGATGGAGGCTTCGGGGGCCCCTCAGGCTCACTGACTCATGAAACTCACCTGCAACTCCAGGGCCGATGCCAACGCCAGGAGCCACGCCAACGCCAGGAGCCACACCAACGCCAGGAGCCACACCAACTCCAGGAGCCACGCCAACGCCAGGAGCCACGCCAACGCCAGGAGCCACGCCGACACCAGGAACTAACCCTGTAAGATTGAGAAGAGCTGATCATTAACCAAGGCCCGATCAAAGAGGACAGAAGCTTATGGAAAGAGGGCTAGAGCCTCGGCCCTGGCATAGATTTGCTGTGTGACCGTGGATCAGTTACTTTCCCTTGCTGGGCCTCAGCTTCCTCATCCCTAAAATGAAGTGTGTGCAGGCTCAGGAGTTCATAACCTTGTTTTTTTGGAGACAGAGTCTCACTTTGTCACCCAGGCTGGAGTGCAATGGTGCGATCTCGGCTCACTGCAACCACCAACTCCCAAGTTCAAGCAAGTCTCCTGCCTCAGCCTCCTGAGTAGCTGGGACTACAGGTGCGCACCACCATGCCCGGCTAATTTTTTTGTATTTTTAGTAGAGACAGGGTTTCACCGTGTTGACCAGGCTGGTCTTGAACTCCTGACCTCAGGTGATCCACCTGCCTCGACCTCCCAAAGTGCTGGGATTATAGCTGTGAGCTGCTGCATCTGGCCAGGAGTTCTTAACTTTTTCAGGGACAAGGACCCCTTGGAGATTTGAGGCTGATGGAGGCAGATTTACATTATATAAGGGGCTTTGTAAGACAGAAAGGCTTTGGGTTCAAATCTCAGCTCAGCCACCGTTTAGCTGTGCAACTGTAGGCAAGTTACTTAAGCTCTGGGAACCTCAGTTTCCATATCTGTAAAAGGGAAAAATAAACTCAACTCTATAAGATCGTTTGTAGGCCAGGCACATTGGCTCATGCCTGTCATCCCAGCACTTTGAGAAGCCAATGTGAGAGGATTGCCTACAAATTTTTTTTTTTTTTTTTTGAGACGGAGTCTCGCTCCGTCGCCCAGGCTGGAGTGCGGTGGCGCGATCTCCGCTCACTGCAAGCTCCACCTTCCGGGTTCATGCCATTCTCCTGCCTCAGCCTCCCGTGTAGCTGGGACTACAGGCACCCGCCACCGCGCCCGGCTAATTTTTGTATTTTTAGTAGAGACAGGGTTTCACCATGTTAGTCAGGATGGTCTCGATCTCCTGACCTCGTGATCCGCCCGTCTCGGCCTCCCAAAGTGCTGGGATTACAGGCGTGAGCCACCGTGCCTGGCCTTTTTTTTTTTTTTTTTAAACTGGGCATGGTGGCACGTGCCTGTAGCCCCAGCTACTAGGGATACTAAGGGGGAAGAATCGCTTAAGTCAGGAGTTTGAGGCCTGCAGTGAGCTATGACGGCATCACTGCACTCCAGCCTGGGCGACAATGTGAGACCCTGTCACAAATAAATAGATAATAAAGATTGTTGTGTGTGAGAATTTGGGGCTCAGCAGGCCTGCAGTTGAAATACTGTCTGGCCTATTCAGCCTTAGATATTCTGATCTGAACCTTTTAGTCCACAGGTCCCTAGTGCCAAGGCCTACAGACCCCATGCCCAGGGCCTGAGATACAGTTGAGCTCTACAGTTGGTGCTGCTACAATTTGCCATGTTCAGAAAAGTGTGGGCACCTGGGGCTGCCAGGGTGGCCCTCAAATATAGCAAAAGATGGGGAACAAGAAGTACTGCAGGCTGGGTGTGGTGGCTCAAGCCTGTAATCCCAGCACTTTGGGAGGCAGAGGTGTGAGGATCGTTTGAGCCCAGGAGTTTGATACCAGCCTGATCACCATAGTGAGACCACTGTTGCTACAAAAAAAATTAAAAAATGAGCCAGGCATGGTGGTGGGCACCTGTGGTCGCTGCTTGGGAGTTCGACGCAGGCAGATTGCTTGAGCCTGGCAGATTGAGGCTGCAGTGAGCTATGATTGTGGCACTGTACCCCAGCCTGAGTGACAGAGCTTGACCCTATCTCAAGAAGAAGGAAGAAGAAGGAGAAGGAGGAAAAAGAAGAAGAAGGAGAAGAAAGAAGAAGAAGGAGAGAAGGAGAAGAAGGAGGAGGAGGAGGAAGAAGAAGGAAGAAGAAAGAAGAAGAAGAAGGAAGAGGAGGAGGAGGAGCACAAGAAGGAGAAGGAGAAAGAGAAGGAGAAGGGGGGGAACTGGAGTCTGTCAAGGGGAGCTGGAGCTCAGCATGAGGTCAGGTCCCTAATAGCCTGAGAGGCACCAGGGACTTTAGGAACAGGGAGGCTCACACTGCTCACCCTGCTTCCCTAATGCGAAACGTCACCCACACTCCTAGAGGTCATCAGTGGACCAAAAGCTCTAAGGAGGGCCCACCCCAGAACGTGACAGCCTAAGGGGGGTGGAAAGGAACAGGGAGCTGGGCGGTCAGATCCCAGAGCAGGGCACATGAGAAGGCAGCGCTCCGTGAGCCGATGGCGGGGGTGAGGAGGACTTACCAAACTGGGCGGCTTTGGCGGCTGCTTTAGCAGCTGCAGCTGCTGGGGCCCCCACTCCTAGAGGTGTGAAGAGAAGGGGTGAGGGAGTGGTCTCTCGCATCCCTCCCTGCTTCCCATCTCTAGGCTCAGTCTTCCCATTTGTAAAATGGTGCAGTCGACCTTGGTCAACTCCAGGGACCCTTCCGTGAGACAAACTAAACCGGTCTCTGGGCTGGAGAACACAGCTCACCTGGCACTCCTCCCACGCCCGGCACACCTGGGACTACGCCTCCGGCACCTGGCACCAGCCCACCCAGCACTCCTGCTCCTGCAGCACCTGGGGGAGTGGAGAACTTTTAGCCTTGCCCGTCCCAGTGCTCACTTCTTGGGGGAGCATGGGTGGGTGGGAGAATGGGGGGAAGAAGAGAACGGCTTCCTGGCACCTTCATTTCTTTTTACTTATTTATTTTTATTTTTGGAATCGGAGTCTCCCTCTGTCACCCAGGCTGGAGTGCAGTGGTGTAATCTCTGCTCACTGCAGCCTCTACCTCCCAGGTTCAAGCCATTCTCCTGCCTCAGCGTCCCAAGTAGCTGGGACTATAGGTGCCTGCCACCATGCCCAACTAATTTTTGTATTTTTCAGTAGAGACAGGGTTTCACCATGTTGGCCAGGCTGGTCTCGAACCCCTGGCCTCAAGGGATCCACCTGCCTCGGCCTCCCAAAGTGCCGGGATTACAGGCGTGAGCCACCCAGCCTGGCCAGGCACCTTCGGTTCTGGGGGTGGGGGTGGGGTGATGAGCAGGTCACCAACAGTCCTAACAGGAAGCATCTGAAAAGGACAGTAAGAGTGGAGTGTGGCTTTGGAAGATGGGGCAGGGGCCTCGTGACCTTGGTCCAGGCCATTTTATTCCTGGAGGCCTGGGAGTCAGTTTGCCCTGAGGTTGGTCCTTGAGCCCCGCAGGAGAGCAGGGCTTGGGGTCAGGCAGGGCAGGGGCACTTACCGTACTTGGCAGCCTTGGCGGCAGCTGCTGCCTGAGCTTCAGCTACAAGGAAACGAGAAAGAAAGAGACCCTCAGAAGCCTTGGTTGGGTCTCCTCCGAGCCGTGTTTAAAGCTCTTCTGACCTGTAAGGCACGGACGACCTCGCTTCTCCCCCAACTCCTCCCTGAGCACATTCAAGCCCGATCTACAGTCCCCACTGCCCCTGCAGAGCTGAGCAGACAAGAGGCCCCATCTCTTCTCAACCCACGTCCCCAGATGTGATGAAGGCTCACGGGAAATGGCAGCTCCTGGGACACCTCCGACTCCGGGGATACCTCCGACTCCGACACCATAGCCGGGAAAGCCCCCAGCTCCAACCCCAAAAGTAGGAATGCCTCCAACTCCGACTCCGGCCCTGGCCCCTGCAGAGGGAAGGGAGCCAAATGGAAAGGAAGCTCAGTGAGAGAGGCTGGGCGGGCTCTGAGGGGTGTTGATGGACTGGGAAAGAGGATGCAAGTTTCCCCCAGGCCTTGTCCATAAAAGACAGAAGACTGGGATGCCTGGGTTCCCCGCAGCCTCCACCATGAAGCCTTTAAAAAAAAAATTTGGGCCAGGCACAGTGGCTTATGCCTGTAATCCTAACATTTTGGGAGGCTGAGGCGGGTGGATCACCTGAGGTTAGGAGTTCGAGACCAGCCTGGCCAACATGGTGAAACTCCAACTCTACTCAAAATACAAAAATCAGCCAGGCATGGTAGTGTGCACCTGTAATCCCATTTACATGGGAGGATGAGGCAGGAGAATCACTTGAGCTGGGATCATGCCACTGCACTCCAGCCTGGGTGACAGAGTGAGATTTCGTCTCAAAAAAAAAAAAAAATTTTTTTTTGGCTGGGTGTGGTGGCTCATGCCCATAATCCCAGCACTTTGGGAGGCGGAGGCAGGTGGATCATTTGAGGCCAGGAGTTTGAGACCAGCCTGGCCAATATGGCAAAGCCCTGTCTCTACTGAAAATACAAAAATTAGCTAGGCATGGTGACATGTGTCTGTAATCCCAGCTTCTTGGGAGGCTGATGCATGAGAATTGCTTGAACCTGGGGGGCAGAGGTTGCAGTGAGCCAAAATCATGCTACCGCACTCCAGCCTGGGCAACAGAATGAGTCTCTATCTCAGAAAAAAAAAAAAAAAAGAAAAAAAAGAAAAAAAAATTAATTCATTTTTTATTTTTTGTAGAGATGGGGTCTTGCTATGTTGCCCAGGCTGGTCTCAAACTCCTGGCCTCAAGTGATCCTCCTGCCTTGACCTCCCAAGTAGCTGGAAAAAACAGGCACATGCCACTATGCCCAGCTAGTTTTTACATCTGATGTAGAGACAGGGTCTTGCTATTTTGCCCATGCTGGTCTCTAATTCCCAGCCTCAAGCGATTCTCCTACCTTGGTCTCCCAAAATGCTGGGATTACAGATGTGAGCCACTGCACCCAGCCCCGCCATGAGGCCTTTACGGACACTCTTCAGTCCTCCTCCGGCCCCTCTCCTCTCTGAGCACTTGGGGAAGCCCCCCTTTGTTGGATGTAGAGAGACTATTGGTAGAATCCCCAGACAGTTTTGGGCTCCTCTGAGAGGGCCTTGGCCAGAGCAGGGAGGGTCAGGGTCACTGTCCCCACTGGGAATGCCATCCTGGGACTTTCCCGCCATTCAGCCCCATGGCCCTGTGGTGGAAGACAAACGGGGGAGACATCGTCCTGAGGCCTGTCAGTGACTTGCTCGGTGACCCTGGGCAAGTCACTTCCCTTCTCTGGGCAGGTCGAGGAGAGTCCTTTAGTTCTGGTAAGTAGAGGTCAGGACAGTGTGGGGCAGAGCTGTTAGCATAGTACTCACCGTATTTGGCTGCCTTCGCAGCTGCCTTAGCAGCTGCAGCTGGTGACACAGCCCCTGGAGAGACCAAGAGGGACACAAATACTCAGGAGAGATTGGAGGAGAGCTGCACAGTGTGTATCCGTCTGTCTACTCATCTGTGTGTTGGGCCTTCTTCTTTCACGCCAACATAGAGTTGGCTACATCTCCATTTATGCACTGATGATGTCCCCTACCTGCCCATCTGTATACCCAACCACCTCCATCATCCATCTACCCAATGACCCACCTCTATACCTGTCCATTTGTCTTTTTTTTTTTTTTTTTTTTTTTGAGATGGAGTCTCAGTCTTGTGGCCCAGGCTGGAGTGCAATAGTGTGATCTCAGCTCACTGCAATCTCTGCCTCGCTGGTTCAAGTAATTCTCCTGATCAGCCTCCCAAGTAACTGGGATTACAGGAGCCCACCACCACGCCTGGCTAATTTCTTTCTATTTTTAGTGGAAACAGGGTTTCACCATATTGGCCAGGCTGGTCTCGAACCCCTGACCTCAGGTAATCTGCCATCTTGGCCTCCCAAAGTGCTGAGATTACAGGCGTGAGCCACCCACGCCCGGCTGTCCATTTGTTTGTCTATCTTTGGATCTCAATCCACCCACCCAACCACCTAACTCTCTGTTCACTCATCTATCTACCAGCTTATCCCATCTGCCTATCTATCCATTCGTCTAACCTTCTATCCAACCATCCATTTTGCATTTGCCTGCCCACTCTTCCACCCACCCATCTATTAATCTGCCCCTCCAACCATGTGCTCATTCATCCATCCATCTACCCATCCATCCACCCATTCTTTCATCCAGCCTCCCATCCATCCATCCCCCATCCATCTACCTATTCATCCATTCATCCATCC
>NC_045441.1:13358430-13362556 GCF_002776525.5 Piliocolobus tephrosceles | reverse complement strand
ATCCATCCATCCCCCATCCATCTACCTATTCATCCATTCATCCATCCATTCTTCCATCCAGCCTCCCATCCATCCATCTCCCATCCATCTACCCATTCATCGTCATTCTTCCATCCATCCTCCCATCCATCCATGCCCCCATCCCTCCACTCATCTATCCATCTCCCACCCATCCACACACACATCCACTCACCTACTCATCTCTTCACCCATTCATCCATCCACTTACCCATTCATCCATCCATCCATCCATCCATCCATCCATCCATCCATCCATCCACCCACCCATTCATACACCCATCTATCCATCCATTCATTCATCCACCCACCCATTCATCCATCTACCCACCCATTTGTCCACTTATCCATCCATCAACCCACTTACCCTTCTATCCACCATAAACTGAACGCCTACTCAGCTAAGGGCTAGGAACATGGACTTGAAAAAGACATGGTTCCTGCCCCCCAGAGAACACTGATAACCAGAAGGTCAATTGGAAAATATGATACTGGTTAGAAGCTAATTAGGAGATTGGTGTAACCCAAGGAAGAGAAGATGAGTGGATGAGATGTGATCAAGGGTATGGGCAGATGGTTAAGGTGTTAGGGAGCACAAATTTTGGCAATAGTCTCTGTATTTCTCTCTTACACACACACACACACACACGCACACAGCCCAGCTCACCTGGAACCCCAGCACCTGGGACAACTGGAATGCCAGCTCCTGGGACACCAACACCTGGAATGGCAGCTCCTGGGACACCAACACCTGGAATGCCAGCTCCTGGGACACCTACTCCTGGGCCAAAGCCTGGCCCACCAGGCACTAAGCCTGCAGCAGCTCCTGTGGAAGAAAAAGCATTGTTCTCCTAACTTATGGGAACCTCAGAGGGGCTCCAAGGGTGGTTAGTAGAGTGTGGAAGTGACAGTTGGTCCTGAGTGCACGACTGCAGGTGGGTTGACATTTCCTCTGCATGGATCCAACTCTTCAGAGAGACACAGAGAGACTAAGAGGGTCCCTAAAGAGCTCTAGGGATTTGAATCTGTGGCTGGAGGAATGTGATCTCTTTCTTTTTTACTTTTCTTTTTCCTTCCTTCCTTCCTTCCCTCCCTCCTTCCTTCCTTCCTTCCTTCCTTCCTTCCTTCCTTCCTTCCTTCCTTCCTTCCTCCCTCTTTCTTTCTTTCTTTTTTTCTCTTTCTTTCTTTTCTTTCTTTCTCTTTCTTTCTCTCTTTCCTTTCTTTCCCTCCCTCCCTCTCTTTCTTTCTCTCTCTTTCTTTTTTCTTTCTTTCTCTTTCTTCCTTTCTTTCTTTTCTTCCTGCCTCTCTCTCTCTCCCTTCCTCCTTCCCTTCCCTTCCCCCTTCCCTTCCCTTCCTTTCCCTTTCCTTCCCTTTCCTTTCCTTTCCTTTCCTTTCCTTTCCTTTCCTTTCCTTTCCTTTCCTTTCCTTTCCTTTCCTCTGTCTTTCTGTCTCTCTTTCCTTTTTTATTTGAACCAAATTCTCACTTACCCAGGCTGGAGTGCAGTGGCATGATCAGAGCTCACTGCAGCCTTCAACTACTGGGCTCAAGCCATCCTCCCACCTCAGCCTCGTAGGTAGCTGGGACCACAGGCATGTGCCACTATGCCTAGATACTTTTAAAATAATTTTTGGAAAGATGGGGTCTCAGTATATTGCTCAGGCTGGTCTCAAACTCCTGGTTTCAGCCTCCCAAATTGTTGGGATTACAGGCGTGAGCCACTGCGCATAGCTAGAATGTGATCTATTTCTAAAACACAGTCAGAATTCCCTCCACTGGACACCCACTTAGTTGATGCAGCAGACGCCTGTGGGCCAGCCCTGGAGGGGATGGAGTGGGGGCAGCGAGGTCCCCTCTGCAAGGTCCTCTCCCTTTGCTGACTGAATCAGGACAAAACAATAGAGATGGCATCTCAGGTAGACTGATCAGAAGGAGCAAAGGTAAGGAGGCATGAACAATGCATATTTGGGAAGGGACAAAGACCAAGTCCATCTGGCTTTAGAGCTAGGGTCTCCGAGGTCCATGCAGGGGCCTGAGCTGTGGGCTTGCCACCCTGGCAGGCACTTACCATACTTGGCTGCCTTAGCGGCTGCTGCTGCAGCTGCAGCTGCAGCTGGAGCCCCAGCACCTGAAAACACAGCCACAGAGGGTGAGGTCCTTGCCCTGTGGCCATCTCAAGGACACACCCACCCCCCCTGCTGGGACAGATGTTACCTGCGATGCCTCCGATTCCAGGAATTGCCCCAGGCACAGCAGGAACACCGCCCCCTCCAACACCAGGGAGGACTCCAGCACCTGTTGAGATGGGGACAGTGCAATGTACTTTCCCAAGGACCCTCCTGAGGACAGGCAGGATGGCCACTTAAGACACCAGCATTTTCACCAGTGCGATCTCATCCAGGAATGGGGCCCAGGTGTCTCCAGATGGGCCTGTTTGGGGAGGCCCCCACCCGACTCTACTGTTCCTTGACTCTCCCCCAAAGTGTCCATTTCAACACGCTCATTAAGGGACTTGCATGTTTTCAGACAAATCCCATTCTAATCACTGCCACATACTGAGAAACCACAAGTGGCCGCTCCCTGGGCCAGAGGGGCCCCTGCAGGAATGTTCAAGACTTCCTCTCCCTGTGTTCCGAAGATGCAGCCAAGTTTGTAATCCAAGCGCCTGGCCGCTTGGCTCTGGCAGCCCCTCACAGCCCTGCTCTCCCGCTCCTACATTCCAGCCGTCCCACCAGCCGCTGGGGCCAAGGAGCCTCCGGTGCTGGGAGGGGGGCCTGCAGGGCTTCCGCTGTGAGGCCCAGCTCCAGGCTTCTCCCCACATTCCCGCTCTCTCGGACTGGTGGGGAGATAAAGAAAGGGCTTCCCTGGGGCTGAGGATGAAGGAGGACTTCAGCCCTAGTGGTCTGACCCTGAGATGGGCACTACCTGGGGTGGGGGACAGATGCCCACTCCACTCACTGCACGGGCACAGGAATACCACATTCCATCTGCAGCCATGCTAGCCAAGAGCTCACTGGCCTGAGCAGTGAGTTAAAATTTTTATAGTACACATTAAATTGATACATAACTATTAAATGTTTTAAATGCTTATATATGCACCACCTAAAATTATCTTTCTAACCACCATGGTACCCATTTCCTCTGCTTGGCCTCCTCTTTCCTGTTTTAACCACATAGTAAGCTCCATCTTTATTTTTTAAGGCCTGAATCACACGTCACTTTCTCTGGGAAGCCTTTCCCCAGGTAGAAAAAAATGCCTCCCATTTCTTGACTCCCACAACAGTGGCTATATTCTCCACAAGAACTCTTGCTTGTTCCTGATCTCTGAGATGGATGTGTGGGAGGAGGCAGTGAGGGAGGGAAGGAAGGAGACATGGATGAATGCATGGAGGAATGAATGGATAAATGAATGAATGAATGAATGAATGAAGGAATGGATGGATGGGTGCATGGATGCATGGAGGAATGGATGGATGCATGCATGCATGGAGAAATGGATGGGTGGGTGCATGGAGGAATGGATCGAGGTATGCACGGAAGAATTGGCAGATGGATGGAAGAATTGATGGAGGGAGTGATGGATGGATGGGTGAATGGACTGATGGATGGATGGATGGATATATGGATGAGTGGATGGGTGGGTGGATGCATGGAGAAACGGATAGACGGGTGGATGGATGCATGGGTGAGTAGATGGATGGATGGATGAATGGATGGATGAATGGATGGAAGGATGGATGCATGCATGGAGAAATGGATGGATGGGTGCATGGAGGAATGGATAGAGGGATGCATGGAAGAATGGGCAGATGGAGGGATAGAGGGAGTGATGGATGGATGGATGGATGGATGGATGAGTGGATGGATGGGTAAATCGATGGATGGATGAGTGGATGTATGAATGGATGGATGGATAGATGGATGCATGGAGGAATGGATGGATGAGTGGATGGATGGATGGAGGGATGAATTGATGGGTGGGTGGATGGATGGATGGATGGATGGAAGGATGGATGCATGCATGGAGAAATGGATGGATGGCTGCCTGGAGGAACGGACAGAGGGATAGATGGATGCATGGAGGAATGGTTGGATGGACGAATGGGTGCA
>NC_045441.1:13354439-13358420 GCF_002776525.5 Piliocolobus tephrosceles | reverse complement strand
TGAGTAGATGAATGGATGGATGGATAGATGGATGCATGGAGGAATGGGAATGGATGGAGGGAGGGACAGATGGATGGATGAAAGGATGGCTGGATGAGTGGATGGATGGATAGATGGATGCATAGAGAAATGGATGGAAGGAGGGAGGGATGGAGAAAGTAATAGACGGATGGAAGGATAAATGGACGCACGGAGGCATGGAAGAATGGTTGGAGGGAGGGATAGATAGATGGGTGGTGTTGAAAATTTTGAGTAAATGGGGATAAGTAGGGGCCACTTTGGTCATTCATCTATGAGGCAGGCTCTCGATAGTAATGGGAATGGAGAGGCTAGGGGGCTGGAGGCCACCAGGTGGGGACTCCAGGGGCACTCACCCAACTTTGCTGCCGCTTTAGCTGCTGCTGCTGCTGCTGCCTGGGGGCCAACCCCTGGGGGAGGGGAGCAGAGGGGAGAGACCTTGAAACAGTGCTCCTGTATCTCCAGAGCCCACTTGTTTCCAGTCCCGAGAGAGCCAATCCACTGACATGCAGGTATATGTGGGGGCTTCAGACCTGGAAGAGGCTGACAGAGCTGCCCCACCCCTCCCCCAGGATCCTGCTGCAGGTTTGCACCAGGGTCTGGATGCAGGGTGGGCTGCTCTGCTTTCAGGAGAGAACCTCACCCACCCCAGGGCTCTGGAGCCCCGAAGATCAGTGATCTCTCGGCTGAAGTAAGGTGAGGCTTTCCTTACCTGTCCCGGTTGGGTAACCAGCCTTGCCCGCTGCACCAGCCACTCCTCCGGGCCCATAGCCTGCAAAACAGGGAGGCTTGGTGGTTATCTATGCAGACGTCACCACTGTTGCCCTCCCCCTCCCCCTGCCCTGCCCTCGGGGTCCAAGCTGTCCTGAGTCTGCACCTGTCACCCCTAGCCAGAGTGAAAACAAATACAAATACATGTATGGAATTGTTCTGTCCATTTTACAGATGAGGACACAGAGGCTCAAAGAAGGAACACAGCTCACCTAAGGTCTCATTATTGATAGGTGGGAGGGCAGGGATGGAGACCCATGCTGAGTGCAAAGTCCATGCCCTTTCCTTCTGAGATTCCCACTCCAAGACCCCAACCCTGCCCCAGCGAGGTGCTCTCCTGGCCCAGGGCTGGAGGCACAGCACCCTTGCTAGGACCCTGGAGTAGGAAAGAGCTGGAAGCCCACAGTCTAGAAGGGTCTCACTCACCGAAAGGTAGTTTCCCCGTGCTGTAGGGCAGTCCATAGCCACCTGGAGAGAGGACGGAGCAAGCTCAGGGGCTTCCCCATGCCTTGCTGGGCTCCCACCAACCTGGGTGGACAGATCTGCCCCCACAGGTGCTGAGGCCTGAGACCTCCCACACCAGGGTCCTGAGCTGCTCCCAGGAGAGCAGAGGTGCTGGGTGGAGGACGCAGAGGACACTTCTGCCCCTGGGGCCCGATGGAACACCCATCCCCCTACAAATTCAAGCCCCATGATGTCCCTGGAGTCTGAGTATTTTCCTTACACCCCCTCCTCAGTGGAAAGCATCTCATTGTCTAAGCTGATTGCAGAGGTAGGGGCAGGAGCACGAGTGGGTGGATGTTAGAGGGATCTTTCCAATTAACCGTGTTCCTTTCTATCAGCATAATAGCTTCAGATCAGAGCTATGGGTCTCTGTGCATGAGCGTGCGTGTGTGAGTCCAATATCTATCTGCAGACGACTTTCCCATGCTCTCCTTGGCTGGTGACCATACAGGGGCTTCAGTACCCCTTCCCTGCTACCAGAGACACCTGTACCCAGGCTGACTTCTGTGCAGGGAGGCGCAGTGAGTGGTGCATTTTTTCTTCTTCTTCTTGTTTTCTTTTTTTGGAGACAGAGTCTCACTCTGTTACCAGGCTGGAGTGCAGTGGCGCGATCTCAGCTCACTGCAACCTCCGCCTTCCGGATTCAAGAGATTCTCCTGCCTCAGCCTCCCCAGTACCTGGGATTACAGGTCTGCACTATCACACCTGGCTACTTTTTGTATTTTTAGTAGGGACGGGGTTTCGCCATGTTGGTCAGGCTGGTCTTGAACTCCTGACCTCAAGTGATCTGCCCGCCTTGGCCTCCCAAAGCGCTGGGATTACAGGCATGAACCACCACACCTGGCAGAGTGGTGCATCTTGAATCATCCCTCTGACTTACCGGGCAGCTTGGGGGCCTTGATGGGGTACCCCAGTGGGACTCCAGGTTGCTGTACCCCAAAGGGTCCAACTCCTGTGGGATTAAAGAGAGCAAGTTCTGGTCCCAGCAGCCCCTTCCAAACCCTCCGCCACCCACTCCACTTTCTGCTCAGACAGAAGGAGCTTGCTACAGCATCCAGAAACCATCCTGCTTCGAAGGACTCCCTGAATCTCCATCATGGGTCAGTTGAGAAACTCCCAGCAACAGGCCACTTCCTCCAGGAAGCTGCGGGATTCTCTCCCTCCTGGGGCCTGGGCCCCAGTTCGGGCCTGCAGCCCTTGGCACAGGCTGGCGGGTTTTCTGGACTCCTTTGGACTTTGGGCTGCTATGCCAGCGGAGGCAGCAGGCCTGGGATGGGTGCCACTTTGTGCTACAGCCACTGCGAGGCCTGGCGCAGCAGGCATGGGGGAAATTGGGCAGGCTTGGATAGGATCTTGGGTGCCCAGCCCCTCCCAAGGTAAGAGCGTCTGCCTGGCTGGCCACCCTGCTTCTCCCACCAGCCTTGCCTCACCTGGGATTCCAGCCAAAGCTCCACCTACACCTGTAATGATAAAAAGCTGTCACTGCAGCCCTGGCACTGTGGACACTGGGCCAGACAGTACCAAGGGGCCAGGAGGCCCAAGGAATGGCCAGTTCTTCCCAGACCAGTCCTCGCATGCTGCCCTCACATGAACTCTGGGGTTTCTTCTTTTGGAGACAGAGATTCGCTCTTGTCGCCCAGGTTGGGGTGCGACAAGATCGCAATCTCAACTCTCCGCTTCCCAGGTTCCAGCGGTTCTCCTGCCTCAGCCTCCCAAGTAGCTGGGATTATAGGTGCAGGCCACCACACCCAGCTCATTTTTGTATTATTAGTAGAGACGGGGCTTCACCATGTTGGTCAGGCTGACCTCAGGTGATCCACCCACCTCGGCCTCCCAAAGTGCTGGGATAACAGGTATAAGCCACCGCGCCCAGTCTTTTTTTTTTTTTTTTTTTTGAGACAGAGTCTTGTTCTGTTGCCCAGGCTGGAGTGCAGTGGCATGATCTTGGCTCACTGCAGTCTCCGCCTCCCAGGTTCAAGCAATTCTCCTGCCTCAGCCGCCTGAGTAGCTGGGATTACAGACATGTACCACGACACCTGGCTAATTTTTGTATTTTTAGTAGTGACGAGGTTTTACCGTGTTGGCCAGACTGCTCTTGAACTTCCGACCTCATGTGATCTGCCTGACTCGGCCTCTCAAAATGCTGGGATTACAGGCATGAGCCACTGCACCTGGCCGTCTTTCATCTTTTCTATACGTGTCCACCCATCCTTCTCTTTGTTTATAAAGTATATATTAAAGACATTCTAATCATTTGTGGTATAGAAGGCTGAGAATTAAGTGAGTTCTCTTGGCACGTTCAGGTTTATCTATTCTTACCTTTCACTCAGCTTCACTTAGGGATAATACCTTACATAGGCACAGTTATCAAAAACATGAAGTTGATTTTGAGTTGATACTATCAACTAATCTATGGACCTTTTTAAAATTTCACAAGATTTCCCACTGTGCCCTTTTTTCTGTTCCATGACCCAGTCCAGGGTCTCACAATGCATTAAGTTGTCATATTTGATTAGGTAAGTGTTGATATATAAGTGTCTTACATTTTTAATGTTGATTTAATGTGCAGTTTAAGGAACTCTTGTAAAAAGCTTCTTTGCACTTAGAAAATACTCACCTTGAATATTGAGAGTTCCTTTTTAGAGAATCACTTGAACCCAGGAGGTGGAGGTTGCAGTGAGCCAAAAT
>NC_045441.1:13296499-13354339 GCF_002776525.5 Piliocolobus tephrosceles | reverse complement strand
CTGCACCTGGTTTTCTTTTCTTTTTCTTTTTCTTATTTTTTTTTATTTTTTATTTTTTGGAAATAGGGTCTCTCTATTGCCCAGGCTGGAGTGTAGGGGCATGATCTCGGCTCACTGCAACCTCTGCCTCCCGGGTTCGAGTGATTCTCTTGCCTCAGCTCCCAAGTAGCTGGGACTACAGGTGCACACCACCACACCTGGCTAATTTTTGTATTTTTAGTAGTGATGAGGTTTCACCATATTGGCCAGGCTGCTCTCGAACTTCCGACCTCAAGTGATCCACCCACCTCGGCCTCCCAAAGTGCTGGGATTACAGGCATGAGCCACTGCATCTGGCCCTCTTTTCTTTCTTTCTATTTTTTTGAGGGGGGAACAGGGTCTCTTTCTGTTGCCCGGGCTGGAGTGTAGTGGTGTGATCACAGTTCACGACAACCTTGATCTCCTGGGCTCAAGAGATCCTCCTGTCTCAGCCTCCTGAGTAGTTGGGACCACAGGTGTGTGTGACCACGTCTGGCTAACTTTTTAATCATGTTTTTGTAGAGGTAAGGTCTTGCTATGTTGCCCAGGCTGGTCTTGAACTCCTGGGCTCAAGCGATCCTCCCAGCTCAGCCTCCAAAAACACTGGGATTACAGGTGTGAGCCAGTGCGCCCAGCCACAGGCTGGTGTTTCTCAGCACTAGGCTGCCCAGGGCTGGAACATAAAAGGTGTCACCCAGAGGGCCCTGAGCCAGTGAAGGATCCCACCCCATTTCACACCCAGGGCCAGAAGGTGGTGGGAGAGTCCCCATCATCAGCTCTCTGTCCAGACAGCTGCATACCTGGAGCCTTGGGCTTAACTCCTGTTCCAGTGGGAACTCCAGGGAGCACCCCCACACCGGGGAACCGAGCTCCTGCCGGGGGACAAAGCAGTGAGCATAGGAAGGCAGGCCTTGCAGGCCCTGCTGGGAACCCCTCCCCTCCTCAGGTCCCCCAGCTGACCTCCCTTGGGACCGACTGTCAGTGACAGGCACGGCTCACGGGGTGGGTGGAGAAAGGACCTGTTTAGTGCTGACTTTCCTTCCCTGTCTGGCTCAAGGTCAGAAGATCTGAGTTTTAATCCTATTTCCCAGCCATGTGAGCTTGTGCCTCAGTCAGCCTCATCTCTATGCTGGAGTTAATCACAAAAGCCGTCTCGACCACCCTCCGCAGAAAAGGTAAAGAGAGGGACAGCTGCTGGGTGGTGCCACTCGCCGGTAGACTAGGGAGGCCCATGCTCTCTGGGGCTCTCGTTCACAACCCAGGCCCCCAAAGCAGCCATCCAGCTACAGCTGGGACCATGCCAGCGTCTTCCACCTCTCCCGTCTCCCCTGGGGCTGGGCAGCCTTGGCTCTCGGCGTAGCAGGGGAGAGAGGGAGGAAGGGCCACTCTGTCAGCAAATCCCACAGAACAGCCTAAATCTGGGCTTTTGGGGGAATTCAGGAGGTCACATGTTGGGTGGGGTGGTCAGGCCCTGGCAGGGGAAAGGAGGGTGAGGGGCAGCTCTTTAGGATCTCCTGCAGGGCAGACTCATTGGGTGGCCCCCTGGTGACTCACAGCTTTTGGGAAACAGCTGGTCACTCTGGGGTCTGTCCTCGGGGGCCCGCCTCGGGCTGTGATGATGGTCTGTGCCTGGGATCAGGGCTTGGGTGGGGTGCAGGAAGGATGATGGACCTTTAGGGGATGGAAGGACTGCCAGGGACCTTATGTCTGTTAGCCTGAGCTTTGGTGTTTGGGCAAATGGCTCAGGTCAGGACCCAGGGCTTCTGGTGGCCTCTGCTTTTCGGGGAGGCGAGGGGGGTACTAGGGAGGTTGAGGGGGTTGCTTTTCTGTTTCTTTTTCTTTTTCTTTGTTTTGAGACAGGGTCTTGCTCTGTCACCCAGGCTGCAGTGCAGTGGCGCCATCATAGCTCAATGCAGCCTGGACCTCCTGGGCTCAAGCAATCCTCCCACCTCAGCCTCCTGAGTAGCTGGAGGTCCAGGACTACAGGTGCACACCACCATGCCTGGCTAAATTTTTTTGTAGAGACGAGGGTCTTACTATGTTGCCCAGACTGGTCTCAAACTCCTGGCCTCAAGCCATCCTCCCGCCTCAGTCTCCCAAAGCAACGGGATTACAGGCGTGAGCCACTGCGTCCTGGCTGCTTTCTTCCTATACAGTCCCTGTTTCCCGCCTTGCCCTCACCTGCACCTGGGAGCACTCCACCTGGGTATACACCTGGCAGCCCCACACCTGTGGCAAAAGAAAGCAAAGTTATGAGCAGTAGCTCAGCCTCCAGGGATTCCCTCCTCGGCCCTCCCCACCCAGGCAGCTCCAAGGCCCTCAAACCCATAGCCCCTTGCCCGACAGGGGCAGCCAGGGACAGACGTGGGGTGGCCACAACCCTCCTCCCACGAGTTTCGGAAGTCATCTGCAAACTCTTCGGTGTGTGGATTTATCTCTGTCTCCTGGAGCCTGTTTACATGGCTGGGCCAGCCTACCTCTGGCTAACAGCTTCCAGATGTCCCTCCCTGCTGTGTAGACTCAGGCAGTCTTTTGTTTAACCTGAAGTCACTTCCTAAAGGGCTTGGTTCAGCAGAACGAGTACCAGATGGGGAGTCAGAGGACACGGGGCTCCCCTAGCTCTGTCAGGACTTGCTGCAAGCCCTTCCACACTGACTCGCCTCTTTGAGCCTCAGTTTCCCCATCTGTCGCCCGACAGCCTGCCACAGAGCCCGTCTCTTTCTACCCCAAGATCCTGGGAGAAGGGCCCAGGAAGTAGGCCAGGCCCCTCCTCCCCATTTCACAGACGCAGGCACCACACATTGGGCCTGGCTAGTTTCTCTGCCCGACTGAAGCCAGGCCCTGCCCTTCCTCCCCAAGTGCAGTGGCGTGGAGAGGGCTCTGTTGCTCCCTGCCCTCTGCCCCTCCCTGCCCTCTGTCCTCCAGCCCCAGCAATTCCGCACTGACCCGGCACTTTCCCAGGCTTCACTCCGGCTCCAGGCTGAGGAACCACCGCACCTGGCACAGAAAGGGCCACATCAGAGTTGGCTCCACCCAGGCCTGCAAGCTTGACCCAGGGAGTTCGGGGACAGTCATCATACCTGCAGGCACTCCTAAGCCACCAACACCGCCAACGCCACCAATGCCACCAACTCCTGGGACACCACCAAGCCCGGCGCCTGCAGAGCCAGGATAGGTGAGACATTGCACAAGGAACAGTGGGGAGGCAGAAGGGCCCGGGGCTGCATGCTGAGGGCCTGGCATTGAGGTCTGGCCCCGTTACTAACTCGCCTTCAGACTGGGCACAGCTAGTTGCCTCCCTGAGCCCCAGTAGATTGCAGCTGACAATCTCACCCACCCAGTTCCCAGGCCTGAGTTGAGGGAAGGTTCTTTGCAAAGCAGAGGGGCCCCATGGAAGCCAGAGGGCTTGTGGCATGCCCCAAAGAGCACCACTCACCAGCCTTGGCAGCTTTGTAAGCTGCAGCAGCATCAGCCACTCCGCCAGGCACCAGAGCCCCCGGAAAGGCACCTGCAGGGAAGGCGCCGAGCCCTGCGGAGGGGAGGATGGGGTGAGGTCCTGAGCTACCACAGCCATGAAGACTCCTACACTCTGGCCCTGCCTGGCCGTGCCCCACTCAGGAAGCATATTGGAGGCTCTTCTGCTGTCTACCAGACATCAATGCCTGCAGGACATCTATGTGAGCACTGCTCACCAGTACTGGATTTTTTTTTTTTTTTTTTTAAAGACAAGGTCTCACTCTGTCACCCAGGCTGGAGTGCAGTGGTGCAATCTCGGCTCACTGCAGCCTCAACCTCCCAGGCTCAAGCAATCCTCCCACCTCAGCCTTCTGAGTAGGTGGGACTACAGGTGCATGCCACTGTGCTTGGCAATTTTTTTTTTTGGTATTTTTGTAGTGACAGGATTTCACCATCTTGTCCAGGCTGGTCTTGAACTCCCGGGCTCAAGCCATCTGCCCATCTCAGCCTCCCAAAGTGCTAGGATTACAGGTGTGAGCCACCGTGCCTAAGCACCATAACTAGATTCTGTGCTGAGGTTAATGTGTCAGACAGCTGTGACAAAACTGTAGGGCTCTTTTTTTTTTTTTTTCCTTTAGAGATGGGGTCTTGCGGCCAGGCACGGTGGCTTGAGACTGTAATCCCAGCACTTTGGGAGGCCAAGTGAGTGGATCACTTGAGGCCAGGAGTTCGAGACCAGCCTGGCCAACACGGCGAAACCCTGTCTCTACTAAGAATACAAAAATGAGCTGAGCGTGGTGGTGCACGCCTGTAATCCCAGCTATTTGGGAGGCTGAGACACAAGAATCACTTGAACCCGAGAGGCGGAGGTTGTGGTGAACTGAGATCGAGCCACTGCACTCCAGCCTGGGTGACAGAGTGGGACTCTGTCTCAACAACAACAACAACAACAACAACAACAACAACAACAACAACAGAGATGAGGTCTTTCTCTGTCGCCCAGGCTGGAATGCAGTGACATGATCATAGCTCTCTGAAGCCTCAGCCTCCTGGGCTCAAGTGATCCTCTCACCTCAGCCTTCCTGAAAACTGCATGGATCTTTTGGGATCAAATTTCCCCACCCACCCCCTCTAGAATGCCTTCCTGAACCCCTGCTGAGTTAAGTGACTCCCCTGGGCTTCCTTGGTCTGTGGGGCTTCCTCCATGCAGCCTTCACTACTATGTTATAAAGGAACCCAGGTACTCAGCTGTCATTTCCTCATGTCCTGGGCAGCTGCTTGGGGCAGGTGGTAGCAGCATCAGTCCCCATCAGTGCCCAGGACGGAACCTGGCCTGTACCCTTGTTCCATGACTGTGTTTCATACCAGCCCTGGGTTGAGCTCAGAGTCTGGTCCCCACTAGGGGCATCTTGCTGGGGTGTCAGTACTCACCTGCCCCAAGGCCAGTGCCCGCAAGCCCTCCGGGACCTGTGGATAGGAAACAGAGACAGGAGTATAGGCAGCATTCCCAGGCCCAGAGTGGGAAGGGTCTCATGGAGTTAGGGCAGTGCTGTGATCAGCCACTCAGGTCCCTGGGCTGGTCCCTAAGCCTGTGACGCTCAGGGTCGATCCTGATAAAATAGCATTCACCGGTAGTTTAGTGAGTGACTACTATGCACAGTGCAGGTGTCATTGCACCGATCCCTAACAAGCCTGGGCCAGCCCTGTGCTTCTCCGAAGTCCTGCTGGCTAACAGGATTCAGCAGGGCTTTCGGCAAGGGCTGGGACAGAGCAGAGTCCGTGAGCGAGACCTCACCCAGGCCAGTGAGCTCTCTCTTCTGCTTCCTTGCAGATATCTCTTGACTCGGTCCCCTCCCCTTCACCTACATTGGGGAACTCCTGTGTCCCCACTACCCATCTGTCCTTCCATCCGGCCTGCCCTGCAGCCCAGGAGCCTCCTTGCTAAGATGTTTATGAGACATCAAATGGGTCCCTCTGGCTCTCTCCTCCCCACATCTGGGCCCAATCGCTTCGTCTCCCGCGCCGGGAGACATTCCATTGCCTTGGCCAGGACCAATGGGCCATCAGGTCGGAGTTCACAACCGTGCCAGGTTTGTTTCTAATTATGTGACGATCTCTCCTACAAGTGCCAGTCCTGAGCCCCAGGGGCGAGTCCTCTCCGGGGATGGATCCCAAACATGGAACCCGCTGTACCCTGGATAGGTCCCCCTTGGCTTTCCCTGGGTGTGGTCTCTGTTACTAACCACTCCTCGTCCCCCATTTCCTACTAGTGGGACCTGGACCCCTCTGAAACTCAGCCAGCCTCATGTAAGAAGTGTCTCTGCCTCCAGGCGGGAGTGCCTGGTGATCAGGCAGGAGTCACTTCCCAGCACTCAGGCCCTGCCCCACCAGCTCTGGCAGTCGCTTCTCTCAAGCCAGGCCTGTTTCCTGAGCTCTGAGAGGTCAAGGCACATGCTCAGACCTGTCCACAGAGGGACTGACAGCGGAAGCTGAGGACTGCACAGGAAGTGAGAAGAGGCTGGGGCTGCAGTGGGGGACAGGTGGCTTCTCTGGAGCCATCTTCCTTTTTCCCGTGATCCCAGCCTGAACGTCCTGTCCTGTGGCCTGACCACTTCTGCCTCTGCCTGCCCTCCTTCCTTTGCACTAACCTGCCCCAAATGCCCCAAGGATTCCAGCACCTGGAAAGGAGGAGAAAGTGGGGAGGGGCTGACCACAGCTGGGAATCCAGGGACCTGGCCAGCCCCATCCTCCTTTCTTTCTGGAATCAGAGAGTTCTAGATTCAGACCCTGCTGCTGCTACCCAGCCTCCATGAGCACAAGCAGGTCAATTTGCCTCTCCGATCAGGCTCAGTTTTCACCATCTATAAAATGGCCATTATATCGCCTGCCTTCCTGGGACCAGTGAGTATGCGCGCAGAAAGCACCTAGTGTGTGTAACCTACCCAGGGCGCACAGTGGGTGCTCCCAGGTCCTTCTTGTCCTTGCCCGTGACCCTCTCAGTGGGCGACTGGCCTCTGGCTAGTGCTCAGGGCGTGGGGCGTGCAGGCTCCCAGCTGCCCGGTCCCCCGCTGAGAGCTGAGGCAGGGCGGGGCCAGCTTGGACCCGCGGTGGCGCCCACGTGGAAAAGCAGCTGCCAGGCCACCCACCCTCTGTCACCAAGGGATTAATTGTTCCCAGGCATGACACGCGCTGCCTGTGCCCCATTCCATTCTGCCTGGGCAGGCCCGGACGTCCTGGTAGCCCGGATGTGGGGGCTTCCCTGGGGGTGCCATGGGGGCTCTGCCAACCCTTTTGTAGCCCTGAGTCTTCGGGGAGGTCATGGAATCCAGCCCTTTGCCTGGAAACAGCGCCCTTTTTATCAGAAGGAGATGCTCTGACTTTCCTCTGGACTGACTCCTTCACCCTGAGCTGGAAGTTCTTTCAGAAGTCTACCCTAAAGCTTTCATTAACAAAAGCTTCACTTTTGCAACTACACATCCTGGAACTCCACAGGGAGTTGTCTGTCTTTCCTCTGGTGTTTAACCACAACCTGCTCTGTGTCTCTTGCTGCTAGTGGGATAAATGAATGTACCTTCCAGCTTTGCAGGCACAACCTCCTCCATTTGGGTCTTCTAGGCCAAGCACAGACCTACCTCCACACCTCTGTGCCACTATCATCTCCGCGTCCTCTCTCCACCATCAAAGACCCTGCTAAGAACTGTCACCCACTCCAGGAAGACAGGGTATAGGTGCTAGGAGGGATAAGTGGCAAGCCCCCAGGGTCTCCTGGCCTTGCAGAGCCCTGTAGACCCCAGGCATCCCATTCTCCCGCCTCTCCTGGCCCCAGCCCCGGTGTTTCACAACCCAGATGGACTTTCAGCGCAGGGGAATCTGGGTCTTGAATATTCATTTGCACTTGGATTATCAACGATCAGGATTTCATAAGAGCTCTTGGACATCTAAACTGTGTCCTGGAGACGTGGGCTTCTGAGCCAGGGCAACACAGCTCAGGGTGTGGGGCGGCCAAAGTCACATGTGGAGCGTCTCATGCCGAGGGGCCATCAATCTGGAGAGAGACGCTGTTTCCTCCACCTGCTCCTTATCCGCCAGTATTTCCCGGAGGGACTTGCCCCGCCCTCCTTCCTGGGGGTGCATTCCCCAGAGCTGAGAGTGGACCCTCGTGGCAGATCCCAGTCCCTTGGGTGAGGCCAGGATAGATCCGGCCACACCTTCTTACTGGAAAACTCCATGGTCTGGACACAGCTGGAAGGGGCCTGAGATTAGGAGGGGAGCTTATCCGGGACCAGGGTTGGTGCTCAGCTTGGGCTTGGGGTCAGGGCTTGGCCTGAGGCCAGGACTGGGGGTCCTGTGGGACCAGGGTCAGCAGGTTCAGGGTTCAGCCTGGGGTTAGGCTCAGGGCTTGGACTGGGGTTAAACTTCAGCTTGAGACCGGTGCTCTGTCTGGAGTCAGGAGAAGGGCTCAGACTGGCATCAAGGTCAGGGCGATCTGGGGTATTGGTCTGGGGTCAAGGGCTAGGGGACCACTCAGGGGAAGTCTGGGGCTGAGGATCTGGGGCTGAGCTCCCAAGGGTCATGTAAGGCCTGGAGGCCACTGGAACTGGAGCAATCCCTGACATTGCCTCTAGTGCTGAGGCTCTGAGACAGCCTCTCCTTTGCAGAGAGGAGTTTCTGGACAGCTGGGTGCACACACAAGCATGTGTAGGGTAGATGCTAGACGCCCTCACACAGGGAGGACGTGGAGCTGCTTGCAGCCTCCTGTTCCTGGAAGCCCTGGGACCTGGCCCAGGCCTACGCATCCTTGGGAGGCTAATCGGTGTCCACACCTCCCTCCTTCCTCCTGCCCGTTGGCTTCCTTGTCCTGTTCCCGGCTTCCTTGTCTCTTTCCCAGTTGGGTAGGTTCCTCCCTCCCGAGCCCCCTAGCTCTCTGTCAGTGCTCGGAGGCCTTGGGTCTTACCTGGCTTGAGAGGTTTGCCTCCAGGCCCCAGCGCTGCAGAGGGAAGAGAAGAGAGTGAACAGGGGTGCCCAGCTCATCCATCTACTACTTATCCAACCCCCGTCCCAGGCAAAGTGTGGGCACTGTGGAATCTCACGCCCCAGGTCCTCCCCCTCAGACACGGAGCCCCTGGGAACCTAGCTCTACTTCTAACTCATGGTTTATACTATTTGAGCCCCAGAGTCTCAGCCTCAAAAGGGGATGATGGGCCGGGCTCGGTGGCTCACACCTGTAATCCCAGCACTTTGGGAGGCTGAGGCAGGCGGATCATCTGAGGTCAGGAGTTTGAGACCAGCCTGGCCAACATGGTGAAACCCTGCTCTACTAAAAATATAAAAATTAGCCGGGCGTGGTGTCATGTGCCTGTAGTCCCAGCTACTCGGGAGGCTGAGGCAGGAGAATCGCTTGAACCCAGGAGGCGGAGGTTGCAGTGAGCCCAGATCGCGCCACTGGCACTCCAGCCTGGGTGACAAGAGCAAGACTTTGTCTCAAAACAAAAAAAAAAAGGATGATGGTACCTGTTCAGCTGGCTTGGCAGGGAGGGTTTTGAGGATCAAAAGAAATAGGAAGGGGCCGGGCAAGGTGGTTCACACCTATAAACCTAGCACTTTGAGAGGCTGAGGCAGGCAGATCGCTTGAGGTTGGGAGTTTGAGACCAGCCTGGCCAACATGATGAAACCCTGTATCAGCAGGGTGTGGTGGCTCACGCCTGTAATCCCAGAACTTTGGGAGGCCGAGGCGGGTGGATCACGAGGTCAGGAGATCGATACCATCCTGGCTAACACGGTGAAACCCCGTCTCTACTAAAAAAGACAAAAAGTTAGCCGGGCGTGGTGGCGGGCACCTGTAGTCCCTGCTACTCGGGAGGCTGAGGCAGGAGAATGGCATGAACCCAGGAGGTGGAGCTTGCAGTGAGCCGAGATCGCGCCACTGCATTCCAGCCTGGGTGACAGAGTGAGACTCTGTCCCTACCCGAAGCCTATCCCACTCCTCACGGCAGCGAAAAAAAAAATGGAGGTAGAGAGCACCAGGGATAAAGTCTAGCGCAGGGACTGGGAAGGCCAATGGGTTCTGGTTCTCAAGGAAGCCTCTTCCCCCCGCCTGGATGCTGTCTGTGAAATGAGGGAGTCCTCGATGCTTGGGTCTCCTACGGTTCTCAGGTCTGAGGATGCGTGTGGCTCGGGTGAAACCCAGGCCCCTGCAGTGAGGAACAAGTGTGGTTTCTGAGCTCACCTCCTACTCCAAGGCCTCCGAGACCAGCCCCTGTTGGGGGAGAGAGAAAGCGAGCATCAGTACTCCTGCCAGGCAAGCCCGCTGCCACCCCCAGCTATGGGTGAATCCACCCCTGCCTAACACGGGACCTTGGGCAAGCCCTGCCCTCTGCAAGCCTCAGTTTTCTCTTCTGCTTGGCCAGCAGTCCAGAGCCAGTTTGTATCTGGGGGAGTCCTGGTGTCTCTCCCCACTTCCATGTCACTTCTGCACACTCAAATACTTTTTAAGTATTGAAAGTATGACTTTCGATTTTTCTTTTCTTATTTTTCTTTTCCTTTTTAGAGACAGGGTTTTACTCTGTCACCCAGACTTCAGTGCAGTGGTGCAATCATAGCTCACCACAGCCTTGAACTCCTAAGCTCAAGTGATCTTCCTGCTTCAGCCTCCCCAGTAGCTAGGACTACAGGCATGCACCACCATGCCCAGCTAATTTTTTTTTTTAAATTTCTATACTTCATTTTCATTTTTCTCAACACAGAACATGGCTAAAATTTTTAATTTTCGTGTGTGTGTAGAGAAGGGGATCTCCCTATGTTGTTCAGGCTGGTCTCAAACTCCTGGCCTCAAGCAGTCTGTGTTGAGATTACAGGCGTGAGCCACCATGTCCAGCCTGTATGCTCTTAATAGCTGTAAATCAGTGTCTTGTTAATTGCGTTTTAAGTGGGCATGACTTCCGGTAGGTGTGTCAATATCCCTACCTTCTGTAGTGTCAAAGTGTGCATCTATTACAGACATCATCATCATCTGCATGACTTGGGTGTGTGGAAGTTTCATGTACATTACCTGGGTAATAGACTCCTCCAGGAACTCCACCAGGAATGGCCCCAGGGACTCCTGGAAGGAAACAGGTAGAGTCAGTCCTCCAGGAGCCAGAACTATTAGGTTGGTGCAAAAGTAACTGTGGTTTTTGCCATTACTTCCAATGGCAAAACCCAGAATTACATGGAAACAAGAATGATGCTGATGGCAATAATGACATTGCTTGTCTCCAGAGCAATTCACAAAGTGTTTACTTTGTGTTTACAAAGTGTGTTCTCATTCTTGCTCTTTGAAATCAGCCTGTGAAGTTGGAAGGGCAGGGCTTACTGTCATCATTTTGTTTTGTTTGAGACAGACAGAGTCTCGGCCTGTTACCCAGGCGGGAGAGCAGTGGCGGGATCTCAGCTCACTGCAACCTCCGTCTCCCCGGTTCAAGCGATTCTCCTGCCTCAGCCTCCTGAGTAGCTGGGATTACAGATGCATGCCACCACGCACAGCTAATTTCTGTATTTTTAGTAGAGATGGAGTTTCACTATGTTGGGCAGGCTGGTTTTGAACCCCTGACCTCAAGTGATCTGCCTGCCTCAGCCTCCCAAAGTGCTGGGATTACAGGTGTGAGCCACCACTCCCAGAGACTCTCATTTTAACAGACATGAAATCAGGTTCAGAGAGGTTAAGGGACATGCCTCAGGCCATACAGCTGGAAAGAGACGGAGCCTGGATTCGAGCTCAGGCCAGTCCTTTATTTTTGAGACAGAGTCTTGCTGTGTCGCCCCAGCTGGAGTGCAGTGGCGCGATCTTGGCTCACTGCAACTTCCACCTCCCAGGTTCAAGCGATTTTCCTGCCTCAGCCTCCCAAGTAGCTGGGACTATAGGCGTGCACCCCCATGCCTGGCTAATAGATTTTTTGTAAAGACAGGGTGTCAGTATATTGCCCAGGCTGATCTGGAACTCCTGGGCTCAAGCGATCCTCCTGCCTCAGCCTCCCAAAGTGCTGGGATGACAGGCCCCTGCACCCTGCTGCCAGTCCTTGGAGTATGATGGTTCTTGCTGTGTTACCTGGTTCTCCCTGGAGTCAGGGAGAGGGCCTGGGGTGGAAGACACTGGGTCTGAGCACCTCTCACCAGGCAGCCCACTCTGTTCCTGAGCTGAGCTGCCGGGTAGAAGCCAGAGCTTTGGGAAGGGCAGGCCAGGCTGCTACAGCAAGCATTAAGGAGGTGCAGCTGCCAGCACAAATGCAGCCATTCCCACACTGATAGGACGGCGTGAGGTCAGCGTCCTCAGCCACTGGGCAGCCGAGCTTGGGTGGGGCTCTGGCCGTCTGACACGGGCTGTCTTAGGAGGCGCCGGGGCCGCAGGGGGACGCCATGAATGAGCACAGTGAATAGTTTCCTAAGGAAAAGCGAATTCACCGGCCAGGCAGGATCACGAGTTCAGTCCCCATGGACCAGTGAAGCTCTCACTGGGGAACGCTGTGATGCTGGATCCAGACCCTGCCTGAGCCATCACCATGGCAACAGACGGGGTCCCAAACCGGGGCCCTGGCTCCACCTCAGAAGGCCCCCCTCTGAGCTTGACAAGCCACTTTGCCAAAGCCCCAGCCCAGCCCTCCCGCACTGCTTTTTCTGAAAGGAGCTGAGAGCCCCGTGGGGCATGGGCGTGGCTGGGGGATGGTGTCTCTGCAATGTGTTCAGGGAGGCCTTGCGGCCAGACGTCTGGCCTCCAAGCCCTGGCGACGCTGCACAGCTGGGCTTGCTGGCCCCAGGGCCCTGTCAGCCTCAGCTGCAGCCCAGCAGGGTCAGGGCTGTGGAGCTGTCACAGCCGCCTGTGCCAAGACCCCGGCGCCACCCCCTCTCAGGGCTTGTGGCTCCTCAGGCACTGCAATCCAGGCCTGAAGTGTGCGAGTAATCTGGTCAGAACCTCAAGGCTCGGAGTGGTGGCCCCAGGGGGGCTGGGCCTGCTGGGAAGGAGCACTTGGGTCCTGTCATCCGTTGCCAGCACACACATGGCCCGCCTCGGGCCTCTGATGCCTTCCCTGGCTCCAGCCTCCAGCTCTTAACAGTCTCTTATGCGTCTTTCTCTGCCTCGGCCTCTCTCCTTCCTCCTCTTTCTCCCCCTCTCCCTCCTTCTTCATGTCCCTCTCTCCCTTCCTCTCTTCTCTCCCGCTCCAGAGCGGACTGCAGGGAACAGTGTGGTGGAGGTGGGGGGAAGAGCAAAGCACTCAGAACAGACCCCTCTGGCTTCTAATTCTGCCTTCGCCGCTTCTTACCATCTGTGTGACCTTGGGCAAGTCACTCAACCTCTCTGAACATCGGTTTCCTTTTCTGTGACACGGGGCAGATAATCACGTGGTGGCTGCAAGGTTGCAAGGTTGCTGCAAATTGTAAAAGGGTTCAAGTAACAGGCTATATCCTCTTCTGGAGCTGGCAAACAGTAATTGCTCAAAAATAAAAAGACAGTGGCCCTTACGTTTCATTTTCTTCCCATTTCACTGCACAGTCCGTTGTCCAGGGCTAGGTATACAGTAGTTACTCAATACATGATGGGTGAATTAAGGAGAGGGGAGGCATGGAGGTTGTCTGTGAATCTGGCTCTAACCTGTTTCATCTTCGTCTGCCCTGGGAGTCCCCCTGCCTCGGGCTTGTTGAGCCCCCGGGCTTGGCTGAACCCTGACTTCCTTTCTCCTGGGGTTCTGCCCTCCTGCACCCCAGGTACTTTCTGGGGGGAAAGACTTAGCTTCCCCTCCCCCAGATCTCCTCTGTCCCCACTGTCCACCCCCACCATTCAGATCCTGATGCTGGTGGCGTTTGCCAAACTTCACGCCTGAACTGCGACAGCCTGGGGAGCCCCAGGTTTTAATCCCCATTTTGCAATGAGGGGATGGAGAAGGTTTAGGGGCTGCGAAGGATCCCTGCCTCTCTGCAAGTGAGAGGGGTGAGAATAAAATTAGACAGCAGCTGGAAATCGGAAAGGGCTTTGAAAAGGTAACAGCCGCTTCCCCAGGCCCCACAGGGCATCCTCACTTCTTCCTCCACTCCTTGGCACAAGCCGTTTCTCCTGCCAGGAATGTCCTTGCCTCCGTCCAAGCCCTACCCCTGCACCAAGGCTGAGCTCAGACTCTCCCGCCTGCCTTTCCCGAGCCCATGGCTCTCCCTGACTGTGCTGCTCAGCTGGCCCTAAGCAGTTGGCCTGGAGAACACTTGTCTTGTTTTATGTGGTTTTGGCATGTTTCACCGACTAGCCCAGGGTGGAACTTGTCTCTTGCATCTTAGAATCACGATCCTAGACTCTCAGGGATCATAACAGTCTTCTGGCCTGGGCTGGACCTCCTTCCACAAACATCCTTCGTGTTCTGCTTGCATACCTCCCATGACAGGAAAATCACCACCTCCAAATGCTGTCAGCACTAACTGCAGACAGGACTTCCTCCGATTGAGAGTCTGCTCTTCTGTCTCTTCGGTTCTGCCTGCCAGAGCCTGTAGTCTGGGACTTACCCCTCATCCACGGACAGCTCCTCCAACATTTACCTTTCTCTCTTATTTATTTATTTTTAAATGTTCATTTATTTATTTTTTTAAACAGAGATGGAGGCCTCCCGATGTTGCCTAGGCTAGTCTCAAACTCCTGGGCTCAAGCAATCTGCCCACGTGGGCCTCCCAAAGTGCTGGGATTACAGGCATGAGTCACTGCACCTGGCCCCATTTACCTTTCTTCTTAGGTCTAACTCAAATGTCACTTCTGCTGGGAAGCCTTCCTGGATTTCCCAAGGCTCCTTCTGGCCACCCCCAACCCAGTCCTCTTTGCTTCTTTCATCATTGCACATCTATTTACACATTAGCTGCCTCTCCACTAGACAAAACATGGTGTAAGTAGCGAGAGGGAGTATTAAACCTTAACAATGTGCACTAATTACAAGGATCCATGAGCCCAAATTAGCAGACTCTGAATAAGATAATAGATTATTTTAAAAATGTCCATTCCCACGGTCCTTTTATTGGATGCATTTTTTCCCCCAGATATTACATTGCTGGAACCTCTCATTGGCTCTAGGAGATACTTCAGGCAGGGCTGTTTCTCCCCATTTTGCAGCCAGGGAAACGGAGAACCAGCGAGCTGAAGTGCCTAGTCTGGGACCCCTAGCTGACCCCAAGTCACACGTAGGGCCATTTGCCCGGGCCCTGGGCTCCAGGTTCAAAGAGTTGGAAGCAGCCTGTTTGAGAGCGAGCCTGGGGCCAGCCGGCCTTGGCAGTGGGCTTTGCCAAACCAAAGTCCAGGGGACTGACTTGGGGAGCAGATAAGACCACACCAAGCTGTTTGTTGTTTGCATGCAGAAGGCTGCCAAGGGTTTTCAAAAACAAGCTGTCCTCCACTGGGTGACTGTGTCCCCTCCCACACAGGGCACATTTGCCCTCATGCCAGGGCCTCAGCAGACACATAGAGCGGAATCAACCTCCAAACCAGTGCTTCTTGGCTCTGGTGACCCATCGTCACCTGGGGAGATTGAAAAGTCTGTGTCCAGGTCCCTCCCCAACCAAAGCAAGCAGGGATTTTTGGATGGGAAGTCTAATAGATAGCCAGGTTGAAAACCCCTGTTCCTGCTTAAGAACGGGAACAAAATAATTTAAAAAATATTTTAAAAGAGGCAGTGGTTCACGCCTGTAATCCAAGCACTTTGGGAGGCCGAGGTGGGAGGATCACTTGAGCCCAGGAATTCAGACCAGCTTGGACAACACAGCGAGACCCTGTCTCAGTTTAAAAAAATAAGAAAGGTAAAAAATAAAAATAAAAAAGGAAAATAAAAGAAAAAGAAACCTCTGTTCCAAACCATCTTCAGTTCTGAAATCAGGAAAACCAAAACCAAAAACAAAAACAAAATCCCTGATACTATTTCTGGGGGAAGGGAAAGAATTATCCCTGGGTTAATTTCTCATGCTCACTTTTGAAACAGCCTGGGGGCTGGGCAGCTTGTCCCCTCCTCCTGCTCCCCCACTCCCGCAACAGGGTTCCTTCCTTGGAGCCGCTGAACTTGCGTAAGTGACACCCTCCTCCTTCAGGGAGAAGCCAGGCTCCCCCAGGACAGCCAGGTGAGTGGCAGTGAGCGTGTGACCGAGCGCCTCACTCCTCGTGTTGGCTCACCGACCTCTGCAGACTTCAGTAGCACTTCTGTGCAAAACCCCATAAGAGCTCATCAGTTCACACACCCCTTATTTGGACCTAGCAAGTCCAGCCACCTGGGACAGAGCTGAGACTGATCTCTGCAAAGTGCGAGGCCAGCTGGGCGTTTAGCAATGTCACTGAGGACACAAGGAGAGAGCTGATTCTGCCTAGGTCACGGCTGCTTTAAAGGACTCAGCCCCAAGCCTTCACCTCCCCAAATGTTGCCTGCTAGCTTACTCCTAACCCTCTCGCCCTTTGACCTGGGGCAGAGAGTTGGCTGATACTGACCCCCAGGGACTACCTTAGCCTGCCGGAGCCTCAGTTTCCTTGTTTGTCAAGTGATGATAATAATTTCTAATTCTCAAGGTTTCTTGATGATGAACTGCCGCCCTATAGGGGGTGGCCCCATCTGGGAAGGAGGGTGGCTGGGTGTTTGGGGGCTACACCTGGGGAGGAGGCTGAGATGGACCCGGGGTTGCCGCTTTCAGGCCCTGGCTCGTTGCCCCTGCCGGGCCCCGCCTGTGGGTACCCACGTCCCTTGGCCTCGTCCAGGTCCAGCAGCGGACACTACACGGGAAGCTGTTCAATCTCACGGAAACAGCTGCAGCTCCTGCCCCGGCCCCTGACTCCGCCCTGTGGCCCTCCTGCCCCCCACTCGATGCCTGGTTCTCATGGCAAGGAAGACTCCCAAGGAAACCAGACCCCACCCAGGCACCCCTACCAAATGCCCTCCTTTTTCCCATGTCAGGGGAGCATCTTCAGTGCTCCCCCGTTGGCCGCGGCATAGCAGCCCCACAGGTGGCACCCTCAAACCCCATAACCAACTGTGCCTGGGTTGGGGCACATAGCAGATGGCCCAGCAGTGCCCCAGGATCCACTCCAGCCTCTGTCACAGCCACACTGCCTCTGCCAGGAGACAGACACCTTCTCCAGCCCGCCTTTCCACGCCTGCATAACACATCCCACACACATTCACACACACGACGCACACACTCCGTAACACACACAGTGACAGGCCACACCAGTACCACACCTGGATGCCAGATCACCCGTGTCTACATGTGTACATGTCTGTCAGGTGGCAGACTTTTGCACACACTAAGGAGCAGCTCCATATACCTCCTCCAAATATATGCATACACCTGTCTAAGGATGAACCTGTAAGCAGACATATGTACCCTTCCAGAAATCCCTTCCCCTGTTCAGTGACACAGCCGGGCATCTGCACATGTGCACACCTGTGCATACACATATACACATACGAGCACACAGCACGCTTGTTCCTGCACATACACACACACACACACATACACACACACACAAATGCATACCAGGAGTCCCCGCCCGCCTCAGCAGGGAGAACACAGCAGCAGCTTCCCAACCTGCAAACCCATCCTCAGCGGAGCCCTGGCCTTCCTCACAGGGGGGATCCTGACTTCCCAGGGATCAAGGAACCTGCTGAGGTTACACAGCTCACTGCGGCTGAGCTGGTATCAGCCCAGGTTCCCTGTCCCCAGGGCTGGTGTGCACCCCAGCTGTGTCCACAGGTGTGCAGACTGTGATGTCTCCAGACCCAGGGGTTCCTGCTGGGCCCTCCCCCAGGAAGCTCTGATCCCCCTACAGGGCGGGCACCCGGGCACCTGAGTAGGGGCCCCCTCAGCCTCGCAGGGCAGCAAAGCTGGATGCCGGGTTGGGACTATTCTGAGGGTGTCTGTTTGACAGGTTCCTCCTGGGCACAGGGCTGGCTCCTGGGAGGGGCAGTTCCAAGGACCCAGTGGCTGAGGGGCTCCCACCTGGGACCCCTTGGAGTTCCCAGGGATGAAAGTCCTCCCCCCAGGTGTCCAGTCACCTGGCCCAAAGGGCCCGCTGGGGACAGGGGCGAGGGGCCCTTACCTCCAGGCCGAGAGGGGTGGAGGATGGATAGCAGGAGCAGGAGGACTCCGGGCCGCGGGGCCGCCGCCGTCAGACCCGCCATCTCGGGGAGAAATGCCCCAGCCCGCTCTCCGCACCTCGTTTTATCCCCCAAGCCTAATTGCTGCCTCGTCGGCTGCGAGGGAAGGAGGGAGGGAGGGAGGGCGGGCGGGAGGGCGGGAGAGGGGGGAGGCCGGGGGGGGGGGGCCGCGGGGAGGGGACAATTACGAAAGGCCCGGCTCGCAAGCCTCCCAGGCCCGGGCTGCTGGACTGCGAGCTTTTTTCCTTGACACACACACGCACACACATGCACACAAGCGCACACTCACACACACACACTTTCCCCCATCTCTTTCCCGCTTTCCCTCTGCGACTGTTCTTTCCCTGCTGGCCCTGTTCCTGCCAGAAAGAGCGAGGGGGGCCTCTGCCAGGACAGCCCTCGGGAGAGGAAGCAGGAGGGAGGGCCTGGCGGCCAGGCCAAAAATCCCAGCCCCAGCCAAGGCCCGAGTGGCCAGGCCCCCGCCCCTCCGGCTGGGCCCGGGGCCCAGTGTGGGGACACGGGCCAGCTGTCCCACGCCTCAGCCCCCACCCCGGCCCTCCAGACTCCCCAACACCCCCAGGCCTGGCTAGAGACAGGTTCTGCCCACAGCTGGGGAGGGGAACTATTGGGCAGCTCTGGGTACTCAGGGGGTGCTATGTCTACAGTGGTCGGGGGGCTGCAGGTTGAATGGTCTGGAAGGTAGGATCGGGTTGGTATGGCTCTGGGAGGGATCTGGGGGGAGGTAGCGGACCCTGGACAGGGCTGCATTCTGCAGGGGCCAAGGTCTCAGCCTCCCACCTGAAGCTGGGGAGGTGGTGTTGGGTGGGTCTGGGGTGGATGCCTGCAGAGACCAGGGGGCTAGAGGCAGGGGAATGGCCTGGGAGCTAATGCCATGTTGGTGCTGTCTCCAGGGGCATCTGGGGCACATGGAGGATCCCGACACACAGGGTTCTATTCTGCATGGGTCAAGCTCACAGCCCTATATCCAGCCCCAAGCGGGTCTCAGGGTCTGGCAAAAATCAGCCTGGATCCCCAGGTGCTCTGTGGGGGAACAGGGAGGTGGGAGCCCCCCGGCAGACTGAGAGGCAGCCCAGCTTCCCATTATCACTGGGCCACCTCCCATCCCCACGCAGCGCAGAGCTAGCGCCCAGACCAGCCTGGGAGCTTCTGGACTGCTGTTCTCCCGGGCCCCTCTGGGAAGGCTGACGTTCCTCTGCTGGCCAGGAGGGGGCAGCCTGCACTGAAACAGCTGGGACCACATTCCTGGAGAACTCTGCATTTCTGCCCCCAGGACTGAGCTGGATGGGGACCCTGGGGAATTTTTGGGTTTGGAGTGTGGGATGGAACAGGGGAGGGTCATGTCCCCCACCCCTCACTTCCCACTACTGCTAGTGGAGAAGAAATGTGAGACCTAGAGAATAGGAGAGGGAAACTTGTCCCTTGCCCTAGGTCACAGCCGGTCAGGGGACAGCATGGAAGCCACATGACCTGTGGGCTTTTCCCTGCACCACGATGGCTCCAAGGGATGAGTTAAAGGCCCCTTGTGCAGGCAAGAGCACTGTGGCAGTCTGGGGTGCCAGCAGGGGTGGCCCGGCGTGAAAAGGTCAAAAGCAGGCATTGGTCAAAGGCAGGCATTGGTAGACCTAAAAGTAAATTTCTGGCTCTAGCCTTTCTGGTGGGATAACCTCTCCACAGAGCGTCAGTTTCCTCATCTGTCTACAGGTGATCAGTATTCCTAGCTAAGAGATTATTGCAAACACAAATATAACGCAGTCCTGCTTTTCTGCTAGATCAAAAATGCTCTGTGTTCAGCTGGTACCAGGACTGGTGTCAATACCACGATTGCCATCGCTCGCTCGGCAAGCATTCTGCTTCTGGGACAGCTATCAGGCTTCGGTCTATACGGGGCCACCCAGGGACCCTGGAAAAACCCTTCCCTTTCCCTGGGTCTTTGGAGGGAGCAGCTCTGGAATTTTGGAAGGTAGGGGCGTGCCCGGAGAATTGTGAATGATCTTGAAGATGTGCACACACAGCCAGTGTACAGCTCTTATTATGGTATGTGTTTATTTGGGGGTACTTTGAGGGTAGCTGATGGAGATTATGCTGGGGTGAAAGTCCCCCCCCAAGCCACTCTTTGTGGGTAGGGGTAGGGGCTGCTCAGGGGCAGGATCTGAAGCCCGATGCCTGGGATGTGCCTACTGCAGGGGAGGGGAAGTCAGTGCTGTATCTGCGTGCCTTCCCTTTCCTGGGAAGGAGGAAGGCAGGGGGTACTGTGGGGAGCTGGACCCCTCTCCTCTCGAGGCAGTGACGTGGGCAGGAACCAGCTTTCAGACTTGCAAACCGCAGTCTGCACAGAGTCTTTATTAATTCCAGGACGGGGAGAGAGTCCGGAGCCAGGGGGCGAGAGCTTGCAGTGGGGGGATCCAGGAGGGGTGTGGAGGGGCACTCGCAGGAATAGACTTGAGGTGGCTGGAACAGACCTCTCCCCCGAGGCCTGGGGCCCTGTGTCCTGCCCCCAGCCTGTGTGCTGCTCCTACTTAGCAGCCTCTGCTCACTGCAGGAGCTCCACGACCATACACGCAACGCCGTGTAGTCTGACGCATGCAATACATAATGTAAGGACTGGAGATGACAGTCATCGGCCACCATTCATTCATTCATTCACTTGTCCATTCAAGACCCATCAGTGCTCAACTGCTTAGTATCACCTCCTTGCCTACCTGTATGACTAAATAAGGTCATACATGCGGAATTGCCCAGAGAGGGCTACCGGGTGCACCTGGCTGCCTGGTGACCGCTGATCTTGCAGTTATCATTGACAAGCCTTGCCCACTTGTTGCCTGGCTCAGTGCTAGCAAGGCGCAACCAGATGAGTCACCCACAGGCCATCCCTGTCTTCCAGCTCCTCTGGGTGCACCCATTTAGGAAGGACAGAGTTCCCAGTCTCTGGATGGCTCTGTGAACGTCATTGCTTTGCTCAGACACCCTCAGTCGCTATCCATACAAAGTTCAGATTTCTTTTTTCTTTTTTGAGACAGAGTCTTGCTCTGTCGCCCAGGCTAGAGTGCAGTGGCACGATCTCAGCTCACTGCAATCTCCACCTTCCGGGCTCAAGGGATTCTCCTGCCTCAGCCTCTCAAGTAGCTGGGATTACAGGCACCCACCACCACGCCCAGCTAATTTTTGTATTATTAGTAGAGATGGAATTTCACCATGTTGGCCAGGCTGGTCTCAGACTCCTGACCTCAGGTGATCCGCCTGCCTTGGCCTCCCAAAATGCTGAGATTACAGGTGTGAGCCACCGCGTCCAGCCCCTCCTATGATCTTAAATTTACTAGTAGCCATATGAAATAAAAGAAAACATAAGTAAAACTATTCTTAGTAATATATTTAACACAACATATCTAAAGTATAATCCTTTTCAACATGTAATCAAAATAAAAAATATTGAGATATTTTGCATTATTTTTTGCACCAGGTCTTAAAACTGGTGTGTATTTTGCATCGAGGGTGCATCTCAGTTTGGACTTGTCACATTTCAAGTGCTCCATTAGCCACACGTGGCCAGCAGCTGCCACGGGGACAGCGCTGGTTTAGACCGTAAGAGGACTGGTGAGATGAGCCAGCCTTAGTTCTTTTTTGGTGGTTTGTTTTGTTTTTTTGAGAGGGAGTCCTTCTCTGTTGCCCAGTCTGCAGTGCAGTGGCGGGATCTGGGCTCACTGCAACCTCCGGCCTCCCAGGTTCAAGCAATTCTCCTGCCTCAGCCTCCCGAGTAGCTGGGATGGCAGGCATGTGCCACCATGCCTAGCTAATTTTTGTATTTTTAGTAGAGACAGAGTTTCTCCATTTTAGCCAGGCTGATCTTGAACTCCTGACCTCAGGTAATCCTCCCGCCTCGACTTCCCAAAAATGCTGGGATTACAGGCGTGAGCCACCGTGCCCAGGCAGAGCTAGCCTTAGTTCTGATGCACTTGGAGGGGAGTCTGGATCCTGCTATGCAGAGGTTCAAAGTGAGACGGGTCTTAAGGACAGGGCAGAGGGACAGAGAAGGAGGGATGTCCTTGGAGGCTGGCAAGGGGCACCCGTGACAAGCAGCCCCAAAGGAGAGGCCCTGCCTTCGTGCTGGTGACTGAGCCAGAGAGGGCGGCTACCTATTGTGGGGTGCCCGGCAGCATCGGCCCAGAGCCAGCACCTCAGCTGGAAAATGAAAGGGACTTCTGAAGCTCCTCTCTTTCCAGAGGCCACCAGGAACCCCTCAGACGGCAGGCCAGGAAAGAAAGGGGTCTGGCGCGGGCACAGGTGTCACAGGTAAAGGGACTGCAGCCGAAAATAGATTGAATGCCCGTGGCTCTGGGCCATTTGCTGGGTGTGCCTTCATCACACAGAGTCAGCCCAAAAGAAGGACAGGCTGTGCTTCGAGGGGGTGCGTTGGACGTTGTGGGACGGAGGCTGAAGTTCTGGAATACGGTGCTTCTGCAACCCCCCAGGCTGGGATTGGGTTCGGAAGGGTCGGCAGTCGTTGTTGTGGTTGTGATGGGGACTGATATTGATTAGTGTATGAGTTTGGCCAGATTATGTAATAATAACGATGGATAAGTGGCATCGACAGTAATTAACCCCTAGAATACCTGGTTTCGTCCTATGAAGACAGCGACCTTCATAACCATTTAAGAGTACAAACGTATCTGTAAGAATCAGGTATACAGCAAGTGCTTAAACATGGGAGGGGGGTCCATGACACCATTTCAGGCCACTGATCATGGCTGGGTGGAGAGGTAGTCATAGGAGGAAACCCCATCCTTGTGAGTTCTGCCCCCTGCAACCTCCGGGCCACGCTGTGTCTCCTCTCAGCCCCGGGTGTCTGCGTGTCTGAGTCATTTGTCAGTCTGGATCTTTGGCCGGTGTGAGCCGGGGGTGGGGAGGTGGGTGTCCTGGACGGGCTGTTCTGCCCTGTGCTGTTCCTACAGCGCCTGACAGGCTGTCTGTTGCCATCTGGAGGTGAACATCGTGAGCCGGCCCAGCTCTGTGCACCCCCTTCCCATGGGACCCGGGATGGAGGAGTCCAGAGCACGCCTCTTATTTGCTTGACACTTGACCGTTTACAAAACACACTTCCCTTTTCCACTGGGGATATTATTATCCCGGTTAACAAGCAGAAGGGTTAGGAGCCCTGTCTATAAACTCGGCACTACCCAAAAGAGCATCTTGGTGTCTGCCTTAGATCTGTTTAATTTAAGCCAATGTCACACAGGTGGGTGGCAGTGAATTCCATCCCAGTTGCTGGGTCTGTCTTCCCCCACTTCCACCCCCCACCAAAATCCAGCTATCTTAGAGCCTGGAGATAGTAGGGGCCCTGACTCCCTGACCCCCTTGTTGGAACCTGTGTGCTCCTGTGCACCCCAAGACTGTGCTGGAGTCTGAGGCTGGGAAGCTCAGGGCTGGACCACCTCCGGAGGCGCTTCCAAGGCAGTGGCCTGCAGGGCATTCTGTCATCTCCAGGCTGGCAGGAGATGCTCCCAATCTACGATACTCACTCTCATCTCAAAGATGACTTCCGGCTGCTTTTTCTTGCAACTTGGGGCTTTGCTTGGAAAGTGGCAAGAGGGGAGGGTTACAGGGTAGATAAGCACAGATATTCATGACTCAATCAACTATCCTGCCACACAGGTGAGGAAACAGATCCTTGAGGAAACGCGTGACCGGCGCAAGGTCACCCCAAAGCACTGTGACCCAGAGCTCAAGCCTCTAGAGTATTTCACTCCCCCAGCCACACTGCTCTAGGGTAGAGCGATGATCTCCGCCACAAGTTCGGCTCAGCACCTGGAAAGCAAAGCCTTCTCTACCCTGGGCTGGGCACGTCGTGGGACCCAGGGCTGAGCTGCCTGCTCCCCTGAGCTGGCTCTAGGAACTGGTGGGCAGAGCTGCTGCGGCTCTCACCCCACCCAAGTGCCCTCCCTGGAGCCCTTATCTCCCTGGCCTCCCGCAGCCCTCCGTGCTCAGGAGCCTTTCCAAGCGTCTGAGCCGGGGGAGCTCTCTTCCTCCTGGTTTTGCCCGTCTCCATCCCCACACCACGTTTGGCTGCTCCCCGCCCTGGGCAGAGCCCTCCACCCATGCCCGGAACCCTCAGCTGGCCTGATCCCTGTGGCGCCAGGCGGGTCCCGAAGGGCGGGCAGGGCAGCTGCCAGGATGCTGGGTGGGAGGCAGGCGAGGCTGGGCCAGGGGCTCCCGCTGGGCCTGGGGTGATCCACTCCCTTGTTCATTCTGTTCTCCACATTCCTGAGTGGCCTGCTCAGGTTTGAGGAGGGGCGACAGGCATAGAGGACACCAGCACCTGCAGTCCTGGGAACAGAGGGTCAGAGCCTCTAGGAGGGGAGGCAATCAGGAAGGCTTCCTGGAGGAGTCGATGCTGGAGCTGAATCCTGTTGCTGTCTCTCAAAGGGAGTTGCTTGCTGCTTTCCGGTGGCGTAGGCAAAAGCAGGAAGGCTGAAGGCAGCCGTGACCAGGCACCCAGGCTTTGCCCACCCACACGGCCGCCTGCAGGGAGCTTCTGAGAGCACAGACTCCACGTCTCCCCGCCCTGCTTAAAGCCCGCCAGTAACAGACTCTCAGAGGACGCTGGTCCTTCCTACTCAGCCTAGGCCACCTCAGGGCTCCTATGAAGGACTTTCACTCAATCAGCACCTTTCAAATTTCAGGTCGTGACCCATTAGTGGGGCTTGAAATCACTGTAGTGGGCCAGGAATGACATTTTCATTTATTTATTTATGTATCTATTTATTTATTTAGAGACAGGGTTTCACCCCGTCACCCAGACTCAGCTCACTGCAACCTCTGCCTCCTGGGTTCAAGTGATTCTCCCACCTCAGCCTCCCGAGTGACTGGGAGTATGGGCAGGAACCACTATGCCCAGCTTAGTTTTGTATTTTTTGGTAGAGACGGGGTTTTACCATGTTGCTCAGGCTGGTCTCGAACTCCTGGCCTCAAGCGATCCACTCACCTCGGCCACCCAAAGTGCTGGGATTACAGGCATGAGCCACCGTGCCCTGCCAGGAACAGGATTTTCAGATGGGATGGAATGTCATAGAACAGAATGGAGTTAAATAGAATAGAAAAGAACAGAATAGACTAAATGCAAGTGATCAAATTCAACACTGTCTCTTGTGCTTTTTCTTTTTCCTTCTTTCTTTTATCTTTTGAGAGAGGGTCTTGCTCTGTTGTCCAGGCTGGAGTGCAGTGGCATGATCATAGCTCACTGCAGCCTCAAATCCTGGACTCAAGTGATTCTCCTGAGTAGCTGGGACTGCAGGTGCATTTCACCACACCTGGCTAATGTTTTAAAGTAATTAATTAGAAAAAGATAGGAACAGGGTCTCACTATGTTACTCAGGCTGGTCTCAAACTCCTGGCCTCAGGCGATCCTCCCGCCTCGGCATGATTACAGGCATGAGCCATGGCGCCTGGCCTGCACCTTTGTTTAAGTTTATGTGTTTGCATGTGTATACTGGATCGTGATGAATTGTTTTTTCTGCTCAGCACTGTCAAAAAGTCTAAAAGGCATGGTTGCCATGACTATTTACACATCATTCTCTCCGTCTACCCTGAGGGCTATTGTCATTCCTATAGCAAGCATCTGCAATGCAGCTGGGTGAATGTGTGAGTGAAAAAAATGAGTAGGGATGGGGGAGACCCCTATTGCTATACACCTCCCCAGCCCCCTTGGTGGTCACAGATCAGGCCCCTGCCAAGCAGATAAGAGCCGGGTGCCGGGGTCTTGGGCCCCCAGCTTGGATCACAGGTGGGGTCATGGTTCTCAGGTGGGGCCATGTCTGCTTCTGACCCCATAAGCCCTCCAGACTCCCAGGGGGACAATCAACCGGTTCGGGTCCTCAGAATCCCGAGGACGGGACCAGGCATAGTGGCTCATGCCTGTAACCCCAGCACTTTGGGAGGCCACGGCTGGTGCATTGCTTTAGGTCAGGAGTTTGAGACCAGCCTGGCCAACATGGCAAAACCTTGCCTCTATTCAAAATACAAAGATTAGCCAGGCAAGGTGGTACACTTGGGAGGCTGAGATTGAGATCGCACTGCTGCACTCCAGCCTGGGCAACAGAATGAGACTGTCTCAAAAAAAAAAAAGACCCTGTCTCCAAATACAGTCACATTATGAGGTCCTGGGGGACTCAGAGGACTTCAACATGTGAAGTTTGGGGTGCCACAATTCAGTCCATAACAGAAGGCTTGTGGGAACCTGCGAGCCAGGGGGGGCCTCCTCCTTCCTCCCAGCTCCAAGTGCAGTAAGGGAATATTCTGGAGCTAAGACCTGCAGACTCCCTGATTCCTTTCTCAACCATCAGCACGCTCACTGCAAACCTTCCCTTGCCCTCTCCTGAAAGCAAACCTCTCTGGTTTAGGTTTGTGCCTGGGCTGGAAGGGTGGGTTTCCAGAGTTGGGAGCCCCTCCCGGAACCATATTCAAAATATCCTGGTTAGGAGAAAAGCCCCTACCTGCACTGACTTCTCAAGAGGTCCTTCCTGGTCATGCTGTGTTACTAGGTGGTCTGGGTATGATGCCTGGCGAGGGGCATGTGATTGTCCCTGGCCCTTTCTTTGGTTCACGCTGGGCTACCTACTCTTCTTCCATTAGCCCAGATTGGTGGGAGCCCTGGTTCCCCTATCCTGAACTGTGTATGGGAATTCATGGGTATTAAAAAAAAAAAAAAAAAAAAATAACCACCTGAAAGTGATAATGTGGATTAGGGCGGGGAGTCATGCAGAAGCAGTGCCAGATGGTGCAGTTCAGGAGGGCTTCCTGGAGGAGGTAAGAAATGGCTTTAGCTTTCAGCCTGAACTGCCCTCTTACCCTTTGTCAGGCACCATGCTAGGGGCCTCTATCACAATAACTGGTTTAATATCCAGACAAACAGGGTGGTGCTATTATCCCCCTCAATCTTTTTTCTTTTTCTGTCTTTTTTTTTTTTTTTTTAAGTTTGTTTTTTTAGATGGAGCCTTGCTCTCTCGCCCAGGTTGTCGCCCAGGCTGGAGTGCAGTGGCACAATCTCCACTCACTGCAACCTCCACCTCCCAGATTCAAGCAATTCTCCTGCCTCAGCCTCCTGAGTAGCTGGGATTACAGGTGCCTACCACCATGCCCAGCTAATTTTTGTATTTTTAGTAGAGACAGGATTTCACTACATTGGCCAGGCTGGTCTTGAACTCCTGACCTCAAGTGATCCGCCTGCCTCGGCCTCCCAGAGTGCTGGGATTAGAGGCGTGAACCACCACACCTGGCCTCCACCCCTCTCTGCATCTCTGTCTCCCTCTCTGTCCATCTCCACATGCTCCTGTCTGCATCTTTCTCTGCACCCCGGGGTCTACTCCTGCAGGGTCTGAGGCTCTCGTTACCTGGGTTTGCATTACATTGTTTATCCAGAGGAAATTCAGCTGCCTGAGCTCTCCTTCCGCTCCCAGAGGAGGAAGCATGCTTAGTGGGGTGGTCCCCGTGGCCCCTCATGCAGGTTTTGGCTTTCGGCTCTGGGCAGACAGTGCTTTTCTCTGCCTTGCGCTACTATCCTTGAAATCACCGGGGCAGCCTGGATAGTCTTCCTGCTGTCCCCTGGCCCCCCAGAGGAGGAGACTGAAGCCTGCTGGGATATAGCAGTGAGGTGTGTCTGTGTGTGTCTCTGTGTCAGCATATGTGTGGATGTGTGGCACTATGTGTGCGTGTTGTCGTGTTGACTTGCCAGACAACATCTGCTCACGCAACTGCTAATGCAACTCATAAGAGTATTTTATTTATTTTTGAGACAGGTTCTTGCTCTGTTATCCAGGCTGCAGTGCAGTGGTGCTATCATAGCTCACTGTAGCCTCAGCCTCCCGGGCTCAGGTGATCCTCCCACCTCAGTCTCCCGAGTAACTGGGATTACAGGTCTGCACCACCACACCCGGCTACTTTTTAAATTTTTTGGAGTTGAGGTCTCACTATGTTGCCCAGGCTGGTCTCCAACTTCTGGCCTCAAGTGATCCTCCCACCTTGGCCTCCCAAAGTGCTGGGATGACAGGTGGGAGCCTCCGTGTTGGGCTCCCAGTGTGATTTTAACTTTAATTTCCCTGATGAGTAATGATGGCACACACTTTCTTTTTTTTTTTTTGAGACAGAGTCTCCCTCTGTCGCCCAGGCTGGAGTGCAGTGGCGCGATCTTGGCTCAGTGCAAGCTCCGCCTCTTGGGTTTACACCATTCTCCTGCCTCAGCCTCCCAAGTAGCTGGGACTACAGGCTACAGGCGCCCGCCACCAGGCCCGGCTAATTTTTTTATATTTTTAGTAGAGACGGGGTTTCACTGTGGCACACACTTTCTCACACGCTTCTTGGGCATTTGATTATCCTTGTTTGTGAAGTGACTTTTTACGTCTTATGCACATTTTTGAAAATGGGATTGATATTTCCTTACTGATTCGTGGAGTTCTTTATGTTGATACAATTCTGCAGTTAGCTGTATGTATTAGAAAGATCTTATCTCAATCTTTGGTTTGCCTTTATTTATGTTTATTTTGATTGTTTGTAGAGATGGGGTCTTGCTATGTTGCCCAGGTTGGCCTTGAACTCCTGGCTTCAAGCGATCCTCCCACCTTGGCCTCTCAGGGCACTGGGATTACGAGCGTGAGCTACCGTGCCCGGCTTGGCTTGCCTTACTTTTCATGCTGTCTTTTGATGACTACAATTCCTTGATTTTAACAAAGTCAAATGTATCTGTCTTTTCTCTAGGGGTTAGTGCTTTGTCTGTCCTGTTTAAGAAATCTGTACCCATCCGAGGGTCATGAAGATAATCTCTTATGCTTTTTTTTGGAAGCATTAAAGTTTTACCTTTCACGATTAGGTCTATGATCTACGTTGACACAGAGCGTTTGAAATCTCCCCACAGCCAGGAGTTGGCCTGTCTGCCCTCACCCTTCCCAAAGCGTGGTGGCCCCAGTGTTTGGAAAAAAGCTCTTCCCTCCTGGGTCGCCAGCTGCACGGCCTCTTTTGAGGGCCCCAGCCCTTCCTCCAGGCCCTGGAATTAATAAAAGCTCTGAGCTGCCTGTGGTTTTCAGGCTGAGAGCTGGTTCCAAAGCCTGTTAGGATTCAGGCAGCAAGTTGGGGGCCACCATCCTTTCTTCACTTGGGTTTTTGTGCTCCCCCTCCTGGTGGTGGAGAAGCTCACGCATTCATGGAACTCTGAGGGTCCCCAGACGGGAATAAGGAATCTCTCTCTTTCTCTCTCTCTTTGTTTTTTTTTTTTTTTTTTTTTTTTTTGAGACGGACTCTCACTGTTGCTCAGGCTGGAGTGCAGTGGCGCTATCTCAGCTCACAGCAACCTCCACCTTCTGGGTTCAAACGATTCTCCTGCCTCAGCCTCCCAAGTAGCTGGGATGACAGGCGCCTGCCACTGTGCCCCGCTAATTTTTGTATTTTTAGTAGAGATGGGGTTTCGCCATGTTGGCCAGGCTGGTCTCGAACTCCTGACCTCAAGTCACCCCCCCGCCCTCAGCCTCCCAAAGTGCTAGGATTACAGGTGTGAGCCACCGTGCCCAGCCTGGAATTAGGAATCTCTAAAGAGCCTTGGCTGGGCGAGGTGGCTCACACCTGTAATCCTAGCACTTTGGGAGGTGGAGGCAGGCGGATCACTTGAGCTCAGGAGTTCGAGACTAGCCTGGCCAACAAGGTGTAACTTCGTCTCTATTAAAAGTACAACAGTTAGCCAGGCATGGTGGCACATGTCTATAGTCCCAGCTGCTTGGGAGGCTGAGGCAGGAGAATCACTTGAACGTAGGAGGTGGAGGTTGCAGTGAGCTGAGATTGTGCCAGTGCACTCCAGCCTAGGTGACAGATTGAGGCTCTGTCTCAAAAAAAGAAAAAAGAAAAAGAAAAAGAAAAAAGAGCATCTTATCTAGTCTCTCCTTACTCCTCCCTAAACCCACCCTACAGCCTATATTTCTCCTGCTGCCTCTCTCTTATGGGCTAGAGGAGCTCATTGCAACCAGGATGGCAGATAGATTCCATCACCAACTGTGTTTGATGGGCAATGGCCATCAGAAGTGGTGTTAAGAAGGATTCTGAGGATATCCAGGCTCAGCAGATGCGAATCACACAGTCAATGGGTCATGTCTGCTGGGAGCAAGAGGTGGGAGTTACGGCCTATACTTTGTGTATTAAATGAGCCTGATCTAGTCTAAATCCCTTATTAGGATTAATCCAAAGTAGAGTTTAAATGATTCATTCAATGGTACTCAGGCATTAATTAACATAGGTAGTTTGTCTGGGCGCAGTGGCTCACGCCTGTAATCCCAGCACTTTGGGAGGCTGATGTGGGAGGATCCCTTGAAGCCAGGAGTTAGAGATCAGCCTGGGCAACATAGCGAAACCCCCATCTCTGCAAAAAACAAACAAAACAATTAGCTGGCTGTGGTGGTATACGCCTGTACTCCAGCTATTCAGGAGGCTAAGGTAGGAGGATCACTTGAATCCAGGAGTTCGAGGCTGCAGTGAGTCATGACTACGCCACTGCACTCCAGTCTGGGCAACAGAGTGAGTCCCTGTTTCTAAAAGAAAAAGAAAAAGAATAATAATAATAATAATAATAAGAAGAAGAAGAAGAAGAAGAAGAAGAAGAAGAAGAAGAAGAAGAAGAAGAAGAAGAAGAAGAAGAAGAAGAAGAAGAAGAAGATAGTTTAGAAGCTTGGCTACTACCCCTTTAACAGAAAGGCACTTACTTGCTTATTCAGCTAATACTGATTTAGCAACTACTAATTTCTGTCCCTGTGCTGAGCATTGAGAATATGACGGTGAGTCCAATCTAGTCTGATGTCTGCCTAGTTCTGCGTTTCTCCCTTGACTCTAATATTCAGTGTATGGACTTCATAAGTCAGCCATCTCACGGGACAGTCATTTACCATCTGGTGGGCCAGCTGTTCCTGGGGTGGGATTATAGTAACATTTTTTAAAAATGGGGGCCAGGTGTGGTGACTATGCCTATAATCCCAGCAGTCTGGGAGACTGAGACAGGCAGATCACTTGAATCCGGGAGTTCGAGACTAGCCTGGGCAACATGGCAAAACCCCATTTCTACAAAATACACACACACACACACACACACACACACACACACACACACACACACACTTAGCCAGGCTTAGTGGCGTGTGCCTGTAGTCTCAGCTACTTGGGGGCACTGAGGCTGGAGGACCGCTTGAGCCTGGAAGATGGAGGTTACAGTGAGCCCAGATCATGCCACTGCACTCCAGCCTGGGTGACAGACTGAAACCCTGTCTCAAAAAAAAAAAAAAAAAAAGGAAGTTGGTAGGTAACCAGGGTTCTGAGGTTGTAATGTTTCTTTCCAAGTACCTTTGCAGAAAGAGGTTCCCAAATGAGGCCTGTAAACGAAAGGACGTGAAGACACAAATTACTAATGAAATGGACCGGGGGGCTCCCGCGTTTCTATGATAGTCCTTGGAGACTGTTCGGGCACCATTCAGCGGCCATTCCTCCCCCGGTTCTGCTGGCCTGCAATGCCTGTCTCTTTCTGAGCCGGCCTCAGGACCTTCCACCCTTCCCAGACACACCCTTCCCACTACACCCCTGTGGTTAAAAGCAGAGGTTCTGAATGCACACGGTGCAAGTTCAAGTCCCTCTTACTCCACTTTAGCACTTTGACGTTGAGCAAGGTACCCTCCCTGAGCCTCAGTTTCCTCATCTCTTAGAGAGGGTGTGGCAAGGAGTCAGGGAGCTCAAGCATTGCACGCGCCTGGCACAAAGTAGCTGCTCAGCAAAATCTTAGCTACAGCCCCGCTCAGATCTCTGGCTCAGGGCCGTTTGGAGAAACTGGGGCAGTACGAAGAGGTGTGGCCGCGTCCTGGGGTTCCATAGAAAATTCATTTCTGCATCCTCTACGTGGAGCTTTGCACTGAGCCTGGGACGTGGTAGAGACTCGATCAAGGCCTGTAACGGGTGGGGGAACCAGGGTTTTGTTCTCAACCTTCTGCTGCTTTCCCCATGGAAAAACCCTGATTTGTTTCAGGGGAGTGAAGGAGCGGGGTCTGTAGGTTTTCTGGACCAGGTGGGCTCGGAGAAGGCCCTGCAGTCTCTGTCGGATGAGAGGGGTCCCAGGAGGTGAGCCCCGACCCTGCAGCAGAGCCACTCCCTGGGGTCCAACTGTATCTCCACCGCCCACCAGACCCCATGTTCTAGGCTTCAATGATGTCCACCGCCCTGGCTGGGCCCCAGCCAAGCCCTCACTCGCTGGTGAGGGCCAAGCCGAGGCCGTGCCAGGCTCAGCGGAGGCCCTTGGCCAAGAACAGCAGAGCCATTCTCAGGAAAGCTGAGGGATTAAGCTGGGAGGCCAGCAGGGACTCAGGTATCCGCCCTCTGCCCCAGCTTGGCCATGGGAGGCAGGGCGACCTCACAGTTGTAAAGCAAAGGGACTGACCAGAGCCACCCGCCCGGGGACCTGAGGACACAGCGTGGCCTGGGCCAGCTTGCTCCTGCGGTCGCCTCTGGGGAGGAGTCGAGACCACATGGACTGATGCTGACGGACCGTGGCCTAGGACCTGTCCCTGATCTCAGGCCCGCCCTGCCCTGGTGTTGGAATCTTAGCTCCTCTGGGTCTCCTGGGGGCTGTGCTCACCTGGAGGGATGGGCAGGATGATGTGGATGGCTCACTGCAGAGAGTCCCTTCTGCTGGGGCCACCTTTGTGTCTGGCTGGGCTAGTGTGGGGCGGACGGGCCTGGCCGTGGCTGCTGGGTTGTAGCGGCAGAGGCGATTGGGGTCAGAGGGCTATGTGTGTCTGCCCAGTTCCTGGGCGGAGGGTCTCCAGCTCGGCTCTGGTAGGGGTCCCTGAATTCCTGGGGATCTCTCTCCTCCGCCTCCCGCTGTGGAGGGGCGTCTGCTGCTCCCTCACTCCCCCTGGGTAGAATGTGGTTCCTGCATCCCTGTCCTGTCCAAATCCAACCCACGCTCAGGACTTGCTTACCTCTAGGAACCCCAGACTGGGCCATGTGCTCCCACCTGCTCCCAGCCATCTATTCTCCCTCCAGGGTGACATTGGCTACAATGAACTGCTATCATCTGCAGACAGCCCTGTCTCCCTCACACTGGAGCCCCTACCGGGAAGGGCTGCCCCCTTCCCTTTCTTCTCCCCCATCTCCCTCTCCCCACCTGGCTGATCCCAATGTCCCTGGGCCATGCTGGCCGCTGGCTGGGCCCCACCAGAGCAGGTGGCCGCCTGACCTGGCCTGGTCCCCATCTGGGCCGCCTCTAGGCCACTCCCTACGGGCCCATGCGGATGGGGTGTCTGCAGGGATGCTGACTCAGATGTTATTTTGGGCTCCCCTTGGGCCCGGCGGGCTCTGGGGCCTCAGGCCTGTTTAGACGGCTGGGCCGGATGTGACCGATTCCAGGCCCCTGGGCCTCCACTGACCGGGTGAGAGCCAGGCCAAGGTGGACGCCCTGGGCAGGGGCAAGCAGGTCGGGCAGGCCTGGTGGGTCCAGAGATCCCAGGGCCAGCCCAGCCTCCCTCCTGGACTCCAGTTGCCTGGAGGTCCCGCCTTCCTCATACCTTATTCTCAGGTCCAGGGGTCCCAGCTGAGGGCCCAAACCTGGGGGCTGCCATCCTAGGGGCATGACTGAGAGGTCATTTTCTTTTTTTTTTTTGAGACAGAGTTGCACTCTGTTGTCCAGGCTGGAGTGCAGTGGCATGATCTCGGCTCACTGCAACGTCCTCCTCCTGGGTTCAAGCGATTCTCCTGCCTCAGCCTCCCAAGACGCTGGGATTGCAGGCGCCCACCACCATGCCTGGCTAATTTCTGTATTTTTGGTAAAGACAAGGTTTCACCATGTTGGCCAGGCTGGTCTCGAACTCCTGACCTCAAGTGATCTGCCTGCCTTGGCCTCCCAAAGTTCTGGGATTACAGACGTGAGTCACCGCGCCTGGCCCTGGAGGATTTTCATTCCCAGAATCCCTGAATTAGATTGCCAGCTGGAGAGGGCCAGTCTCCAAGGGCATAGCCTCAGTATCCCCTCGGCCCCAGATACACACCTGTGCCCCCAAGTTAGCGGACTCAAGGCCCGGAGACGCAGAGACGGGCACATTCAAACCTGGGTCTCTAACTCCCAGAAGATGCCCCCTCTTCAAAGCTGCCACCAAAGCTGCTCAGTGGAAGACCATGGGACAAGTCCCCTGGGCTCCCCATGCCCCACATGGGCTCTGCACCGGCTGTCCCGGGCGTTCAGAAAGCTCCCTCTGCTCCGTGGGTCTCGGCTTCCTCATCTGTCAAAGCCACTGTTTGGGTTCCATTGGGAGCCTATGGGCCAGGACAACCCCCAGATTTGCTGTTGTAAAGTGGTTGTCCAGGCAGGGGCAGCTGGTGCTGCTGGTCTTGTGGGCAGAGCTTCACCATCCAGCCCCCTGGAGTAATATATAATTCTATTATTTGTGTTCTGAGAAGCTGGCTGTTATATCTAGAGGCTTGATTAAGGTAATATTCTGGCTGGGCGCGGTGGCTCACGCCTGTAATCCCAGCACTTTTGGAAGCCTATGTGGATGGATCACCTGAGGTCAGGAGTTCGAGACCAGCCTGGACAACATGGCGAAAACCCATCTCTACTAAAAATACAAAAAATTAGCCAGGAGTGGTGGTGCGCTCCTGTAATCCCAGCTCCTTGGCTAAGGCAGGAGAATCATTTGAACCTGGGAGGCAGAGGTTGCAGTGAGCCAAGATCGTGCCATTGCACTCCGGCCCGGGCAACAAGAACAGAACTCTACCTCAAAAATAAATAAATAAATAAATAAATAAATAAATAAATAAATAAATAAAAATAAATAAAATAAAGTAATATTATTTCTTGATCACCCAGCCCGGATTGCAGTGGCACGATCACAGCTCACTGCAGCCTCAACCTCCCGGGTCCAAGCATCCTCCTACCTCAGCCTCCTGGGTAGCTGGGACCAAAGGTGTGTGCCACCATGCCTGGCTAGTTTTGTATTTTTTTTGTAGAGGGGGAGTTTCACCATGTTAGCCACGCTGGTCTCGAACTCCTGAACTCAAGCAATCTGTCTGACTCGGGCCCCAGGTGGAAAATGTTCAAGGAAACATGCAAATCCTTAAGCTTGGCCCACCGTGTCCAAATTGAAAACAGGAGTGGGCTGGAGTGTGCGGTTAACCCCTGAAGAGTGGGTCATTGGCCAGGGCTGGGGGATAGGGGGCGGGTCGTTGGCCAGGGCTGGGAGATAGGGGGCGGGTTGTTGGCCAGGGCTGGGGGTTTGGGGGCGGGTCGTTGGTCGGGGCTGGGGGATAGGGGGCAGGTACCACCGGCCACCCCCTCTGCAGGCTCTATTGCTGGCAAATCTAGGACTGGCTGGTTGGTGGGTGCACGATGTCAGCCACCTTGTGCATTGGGCTCAGTAATATCCAGACTTGCTGCCTAGGTGGGAGGCATTTCTGAGGGACAGTGGGGCAGTGGGGGGAAGGCTGGCAGCTGCTCGGTCCTTAACACTCTCTCCCTTGGCACCATTGGGTCGACAAGGAAGCCCACCACTGCCGAGACTCAGAGCCTTGAGAGAGCCCATTGCACGGAGAGGAAGCCTGAGGTTCAGAGGACTGTGCTTGTGGCACCCCATCTGTCTCCCAGGGTATCTCCCTGTCAAAGACAGTGCTTGGTCAACAGGGCTGGGGGCTGGGTGGGGGGTGACCTCTCTTCCTTGCAAATTCTTTCCCTCTAGATCCCAGCCCCAGCGATGTTCCCCCAGGTTTCCCAGGCAGGTGGTACAGGGAGTGGCTTTGCAGAGGCCAGGCCCCACTGGAATGAGGACATGACTGGCATGGGTGGCCCTCAGCCCGGCAGCCGCCCAAGTATGCAAACGGCCGTGTGGACGGCTGTTCTCGCCGCGTTCCCAGAGCACGCACCAAGGAAAACATAGAATGTTTCTTGGATGACACAGTCTCCATCCAAAGTCGTGCATTCCGGTGGGAGGGCAGCGAGGAGGGGGTCACAGCTGTCTGCGGCGGCGGGGGCTTGCCGCGGCACGCACAGTCCTGCCTTGTGGCTGCTGCGCCTTGGTGGCAGAGGCGATTGGCGTCAGAGGGCTGTGTGCGTCTGCCCAGCCCCTGGGCGGAGGGTCTCCGGCTCGGCTCTGGTAGGGGTCCCTGAACTCCTGGGGCTCTCTCTCCTCCACCTCCCCCTGTGGAGGGGCGTCTGCTCCCTGACTCTCCCTGGGTAGAATGTGGTTCCCACATCCCTGTCCAGTCAAAATCCAACCCGCACTCAGGACTTGCTTGCTTCCAGGGACCCCAGACTGGGTCACGTCCCCTATTCTCCCTCCAGGGTGACACTGGCCACATTCTGCCACCATCTGCAGTGGAGTCTGGGTCACGCACACAATCACAGGGGTCTGCATTGGGTACACCGCCGCGTGGCCGTGCCACGGGCCTGCAGCTGTGTTCCCGTCCACACAGGCAGTCTGCGGCCACCCGGCTTATGACACAGCCCACGCCCTGGTTCTGTCTCCTGCCGGGGTGCTCAGCTTGTACGTCTATCTCCCTGCTGCCCGGGGACAACTGGTATGACCCTGCCCATGTGTGTCCTTAGTCCTGGGCAGGCAGCGGTGCATTCCGGCTCCTTGCATGCAACTGCCAGTCCCCTGACTGAACGTGCCTTGCCAGTTGTCCTGCCTGGGCACCAGCTGGTATGTCCCCGGAGTGGGTATGTCCTCAACCTACTCTGGACAAAGGACCGCTTTAGGGAGTCAAACAGCTTGCTCTCCCACTGTTTGCTGTAGGGCGTGGGTAGCTATATCTCCCCACCTCCAGCCTCAGTTTCCTCCTCTGTCAGTGGGCCCGGTCATTCCCCTCACACGGCTGCTGTGACCAGGATGAAGCGTCACTGCCGGTTGGCCCAGGGCTGAGTTAGCGGGGACGGCTAACTCAGTGTGTGTGGAGGGCAGGATTATGTTGGATGTTAGATCTTTTTCCGCTTGGCGTAGGGCCTCTTCACAAAAGGTGGGAGACTCTAGCTTTGAACTTGGAGATTCTTTTGTTTTAAGACAGGGTCCTGCTCTGTCGCCCAGGCTGGAGTGCAGTGGCACAATCATAGCTCATTGTAGCCTTGACTTCTGGGGCTCAACTGATCCTCCCACCTCAGCCTCTTATATAGCTGGGACCACAGACACACACCACCACACCTGGCTAATTTTTAAAACTTTTTTTGTAGACATGGGGTCTTACTTTGTTGCCCAGGATGGTCTTGAACTCCTGGACTCAAGTGATCCTCCTGTCTCTGCCTTCTGAAGTGCTGGATTACAGGCATGAGCCACCACACCCAGCCATGAACTTGGAGATTCTGAGTCTTCAACAGACCAAGGTGGAGGTCAAGGACCTGCAGAGGGCATTCCTGAGGCCTTTGCCCTGGAAAGCCTCCATCACGAGAGGAGTAGGCTTGCAAGAATGCTGAGTACTGTGACTGAGAGGACTGGATTGGGGTGGGGGTGCTGCAGGAGCTGAGGGCAGTTCCTACCTTAGTTTAGAGAGGCAGGAATGACTGGAGGAGGGCACCTGTGAGACGGGTTTTGAAGGTTGCATAGGGGTTCGCCAGCAGACCAGAGCAGAGAAGGATATTAGAGCCAAGGCATCATGTCTGCAAAGGCCCAGATGTGGCAAGAAGTGTGGGCACACTCAGGAAAGTACAGGAGGTCAGGATGGCTGAGCCTAAGGAGGGCCATGATGAACTGCAAAGAAGGAGAGGCTGGCAGGGTCTGATCATGAGGGGCTCACGTCCAGGCTAAGGGACTTGGGTGTCATCCTGAAGGCAGCAGGGACCCAGCAGCAAAGTGACACAATCAGGTCTGGATGATGGAAGCGGTGGTCTAGGTGAGAGGTGGGATGGCCTGGTCTGGTGTAGTGACGATGGCCCCTGAAGGACCCAGGAAAATGTCTGAGACTAGGTTTGCCTTGGGTGAGGATGCAGAGTTGGGCACGGTTGAAATGATTATGTGAAACAAGGGGTCCAGGCTGGCTGGAGGGGGAGCGAGGCCCGGTCCTGGGCGGCCATGGGGCCTCCTTCCATCTGAGATGCGTGCTTCACCCTTCCCCAGTCTGGGTGTCTTTGGCTGGTACGGGAGAGCTGGGGTGCCCGCTCCCAGCTGTTTACATCGCTTGCATACCTCTGGGCTCTTATCTCTGAGGGTCTGTCGTGCATGCCCACCTTGCCAAGTGGTCCCATCCCTGCTTGCCTCATAAATCAGGCTGGCCTCTCCCCGACGCCTCTGGCTCCTACCCCACCCTCCTGGCGCTGCCCACCTTTGCCCCGCCTGGAGGCATAGAGGGGCCCTGAGGTTAGCCTGGGGCCTGCCCAGAAGCTCCTGGCTCTGCAGAACAGGTGCCCTGGGTGATCCAGGCCCTAGAAGTGTTCTCAAAAGTCCCCAAAGATGGCCCCAGGGGTCACCTTCCACCTGGTCCTAGACGGGTGGTTGAGTCTGCTGTTCCCTACCGGAGCCTGACCCGGAGTGAGGTAGGAGTGGGCAGATCATGGTCCCACATCTCAGGGTCCCCCAAAAACCAGTTCACGTGCTCTGAGGATCTCTTGTAGAAGCCCCGTGCCTGCACTCCACTGTGGCCCAGAGCCACTGTCGCTGCTCTATTGGGACTCATGTGCCTTGTCTGTAAAATAGGTGCGTTCACTTATTCATTCAACAAACATTTACTATGTGCCAGGCCCAGGCATGGAAATGAGCCAAGTACAGCCTCAGCCCTGAGTCTACAGTCTGGAGTGGGAGATAGACAAGTGAAAAGCAGTGCCCCAAAGTGTCTCGTGGCCCAGGACAGGTGGCAAGAGGTACTGCAGGGGGACTGAGGTGGGGCAGTCAGAGAGAACAGGAATGGTTTATAGAGTGCTGGTGGCCAGTGGCTGGGTAGGATGAGTTCTCCAGGTGGAGGCAGTGTGGGGGACAAGGGCTCAAGGGGGTGACAGTTTGGGGACCTGCTCTTATTTTCTCTGATAGAGTGAGGGCTGGGGATGGGACAGCAGACCCTGGGAACCAGACCAAGACTTTGTCCTGAGGCACTGGGGAGCCATGGAGGGTTTGAGGCAGGGAGCATCGCAGATCTGCATGTGAGCAGGTGCTCTCTGCTTACTGAGTGGAGAATGAGCTGAGGCAGGTGGGGAGCTCTATTAGGGGTCTGTGGGATCCTGGTAGGGGGGCAACTGAGGGCTCAGAGGAAGCTCAAATCAGAGGAGATATCCAAGGTTGGCTTTGGCCCCAAAGTCTCACCACTGCCTTGACACCTGCTGGCCCAGTGTGGAGGAGAGGCTGGCACATCCCTGGGAGACATTCGTCATTTGGGCCATCTGGCCAGGGCTCCCTGACATCTCCCCATGGAAGGGCACATCCAGGGCCCTGTGCCAGCCCAGACCCTGTGGGCCCATGTGTGGGGGTGTGAGAGGTCAGATGAGGCACCAGCCCTGCCTGGGCAATCAAGGAAGGTTTCCTGGAGGAAAAGCATTTTCAGCCGAGTCTTTGAAGACAAAGAGAACTTTGCTAGTTTAAAGGAGGGCAGGGAGCACTGCAATCAACTGGCCCCAATCCCAAAAGTACAAAGACGAGAAACAGCAGGCAAGGCTTGGGGTGGGAGCTCAGGAGGGGAGAGTGGAAAGAAACGAGGCCGGGGGGCCCGGATCCTGCTGAATGGAGGAGTAGGAGTGTCTTTGTGAAGGTCTTTGGGCCCCATGGGAGGGTTAAAGCAGAGACTGACATGGACAGATTTGCATCCTGGAATGACCCTGGGGGCATCACCTCTTACGTAAGAAACAGAACCTGGCACAGGCAGCAGCGGTCCTAGAGAAGGAGCTGCAGGGGTCTAGGAGAGATGGTGACAGAGGGGAGGTATTACTCAATCTGGGCCTTAGAGAAGAAGAAGGTTGTCTGGACAGTGGAATGTGGCCCACATCTGTGTCCCTAGGCCTGGGACAGACCCAGGGCTTGCGAAGGGAGCATGTGGGTTGACCGTCCCACGGACGCCATCCTGGCTTAGAGAGAGGTGCAGACAGTTTGGGGGTCTGAAGCTGCATGTCCATCCACAGAAGCTGACCCGCATCAAGCCTTTCCAATAGGGCTGCAGACTGAAGAGGCTCCTTGTCCTGCCTGCAAGGCAGCTGTTTGCTCCCAGCACCTGCTCTTAGCTTGCTTTTCCATAGCACGTTCCTGGAAGGACGAGGGAGGGTCCAGGGAAACTTGGACCTGTCCCTGTGGTCTTTCATTCCCCATTGCCCAAGGCATAGATCTGGGAGCTCAACAGAAGTCCCAGAGGCCATCTCCTGTCTTGGTGGATCACAGCTGCACAAAGCTAGAGATGTTTGTTTCCTTGCAAAGCCTTCCCCTAGAATTTTTCCCTCCCTCCCTCCCTCCCTCCCTCCCTCCCTTCCTTCCTTCCTTCCTTCCTTCCTTCCTTCCTTCCTTCCTTCCTTCCTTCCTTCTTCCTGCCTTCCTGACTTCCTTCCTCCCTCCGTCCCTTCCTTCTGTCCTTCCTTCCTCCTTTCCTTCCTCCCTTCCTTCCTTCTTCTCTTTCTTTCTCTCTGTCTCTCTCTGTCTCCTCTCCCCTCCCCTTCCCTTCTCTCTCTCTCTCTTTTTTTTTTGTTTGACGGGGTCTTACTCTGTTGCCAGGCTGGAGTGCAGGGGTGCGATCACAGCTCACTGCAGCCTCAACCTCCTAGATTCAAGCAATCCTCCCACCTCAGCCTCCCAAGTAGCTGGGAACACAGGCATGTGACACCAAGCTTGGTTATTTTTTTCTGTGGTTTTTGGAAAGACAGGGTCTTGCTATGTTGCCCAGGGTGGTGTCGAACTCCTGGCGTCAAGCAATCCTCCTACCTCAGCCTCCCAAAGTGCTAGGATTACAGGCATGAGCCACCATGCCTGGCCTCCTCTAGGATTTTCTTCCCAATAGTGGACTCCTGAGAATTCGGCGGGAGAGGGGCAGAGTCGTGGGAATACACAGGCTGTAGCCTGCATAAAATAAAATAATATAAAATAAAATAAATCATGCAACAGCTTTGATGGATCTGAAACATAAGGGTAGATAATCTAGGATTCTATTTACATCAAATAAAAAAATGGCAAAAAGGAATCTATGGTGAAGTCAGAGCTGTGGTTGTTCTCAGGGGGAGATTGGGGACTGGGAGGGGAATAAGGGAAATGGGGGTCAGAGGCGCTGGTATGTTGATCTGAGTGCTGTCAACAGCAATGTGTGCAGTTTGTGAAAATTTCTATTCGATTTGATGCAAATTCACATATGGTGTGTGCATGTCTCTGTATAAATAATATCTTAGGTCAGGTGCGGTGGCTCACGCCTATAACCTCCAACACATTGGGAGGCTGAGGCAGGCAAATCACTTGAGGTCAGGAGTTCGAGACCATCCTGGCCAACATGGTGAAGCCCCGTCTCTACTAAAAGTACAAAAATTAACTGGGTGTGGTGGCAGGCTTCTGTAATCCCAGCTACTTGGGAGACTGAGGCAGGAGAATCACTTGAACCCAGGAGGTGGAGGGTGCAGAAAGCTGAGACTGTGCCACTGCACTCCAGCCTGGGCAACAGAGTGAGACTCTACCTCGACAATCAAATAAAACAATAAAATAATTGTAAATAAATAAAATCTTGATTTAAAAGTTCAGGTCAGGCACTGTGGGTCACATCTGTAATCCTAGCACTTTGGGAGGCCGAGGCAGGTAGATTGCTTGAGCCCAGGAGTTTGAGAAAATGAGACCCTGTCTCTACAAAAAATACAAAAATTAGCCACACATGCTGGAACGCACCTGTAGTCCCAGCTACTTGGGAGGCTGAGGTGGGAGGATCGCTTGAACCTGGGAAGCGGAGGCTGCAGTGAGCTGAGATCGTAACACTGCACTCCAGCCCGGGAGACAGAGCGAGGGCCTGTCTCAAAAAATAATAATACTAATACTAAAAAAAAAATTAAATTTAATTAAAAGTTCAGACGTTCGTTGGAGTATTTTATTCTATGTGATATCATATCTGTGTATGTACATGTATGGATGTGTGTGTATGTATATGGATGGATGGATGTGTGTGTATACACACATATACACATGTATGTATGCATCTAGTAATTATCTGTCTCCATACTTTGGCAACAGTTGGGCCAGTACTCTTTCTCCATGCACCTTTGGGTTTTCTGTTGGGAAGTGAGGTGGAGGGAGGTATTGACCATGGCGTAGGTCCCCCTGTCCCCTGCTAACCCAGGACGGAAACCCCACAGACCAGGCACCCAGGGAAGGGGAAGGGCTCCAGGGTATACCTTTAACTACAGAGATACACAGCAACACCGGCCAGAGGGGTCAACTATGTCCTCATTCCCAGTCCCTGCAGACCGGTGGATGGAGGCGGACCAGACCGCAAGCCCCCAGGACTGCCTATATACACCCCCAAATAAACATTTGTTGACCGACTGACTGCCCACGCACAAGCTGCTGCCTAGCACTGCCCAGGGATCCCCGACAACAGGCTGGAGGACACATGGACTTGTCCCAGTTACCAGGAACCTTCTGGAAAAAGTGCCATCAGCACAGTCAGCCCAGGCTCAGAGACTAAGTACAGGGGATAGACGGCTCACACTTACATGCACATGTCACATGCAGAGACATCTGCAGGCACACATGTGGGCCCATGCACAGGCTTGCACCCGGGTGACAGACATCGGCAGAACCGGTAAGCTCTAGGACCCAGAGTCAAAGGACTCAGCCCTCCTGGGATGAAGGCGCGGGACTGGCGCTGGTGTTGAGTCACCCTCTGTCGGATGACCAAAGGGGTAAGACACAGATGCCCGAAGAGCTCTGGGGACACCCCAGTGGGCATAGACACACCCTTGCCTGTTCTCTCAATGGCTTTGGCCTGAAGGGGATTGGCCTCAAAGGGCCATTGGAGAAACAAAAGAAGATTCTAGAAGGGGTAGAGGGTGCGCACTGTCTCAGATCCGAGATCCTAATCTGGGCCCTCTCTCCCCTAGAAATAAGATTCTGGAAGGGGTTGGGAGTGAGGACAGGCTCAGATCGGAGATTCTAATCTGGGGCCCTCTCTCCCCTGGAAAGAAGATTCTGGAAAGGGTTGGGGACTGGGGACCCTCTCTCCCCTGTCCTGGTGCACCTGTCCCTGTTCCCCCAACCTGGTCACACCGTGATGACACGAACCCCTCACCACCCCCAGCCTTGGGGCCTGGCCGGGATCCCTTAAGGGTCTGCTTTGCCTCCCACCCTCACCTCCACAGTGCAGTGACAGCTTTGCCAGCGACCTCTGACCTCTCCCTGACCCTCCGCTGCCTCCTACCTCCCACCCTCATCCCATCCCTGGCCCTGACCTCATGTCTGCAGGGCCATGGGCGAGGGTGAGATAAGGCAGCCATTGCAGGCTGTGCTCCCTCCTGGGTACCGACGGGAAGGGCGGGCCAGGCCGCCAGCCTCGGAAGAGAGTGGCCCATGACTCACCAGGTGGGCAGCGCCCAGGCCGGCGTCCCGGAGGAAACGCCACTTCCTCTGGGTGAGGCAGGAGGCTGGCGGGGGAAGCTTTCTGGTTTGTGCATTTTTTGAGGTTTTGTTTCAGGAGTCCTTAACTTCTATGTCAAAAGATCTACCACAATTTATTCTAGCAACTTCAGAGTCTTACTTTTTTGTTTGTTTTTGTTTTTAGAGACAGGTTCTCCATCTGTGGCCCAGACTGGAGTGCAGTGGTGTGACCTAGCTCACTGCAGCCTTAAACTCCTGGGCTCAAGCAATCCTCCCACCTCAGCCTCCCGAGTAGCTAGGACTATAGGCACGAGCCACCACAGCCCGCTAATTGTTTATTTTTGTAGAGATGAGGTTGCGCTATGTACTTCCAGTACCTTGGGAGGTTGAGGTGGGAAGATCGCTTGAGACCAGGAATTCAGGACCAGCCTGGGCAACCTATTGAGACCCTACCTCTACAAAAACATTTTTAAATAGATGAGCCGGGTGTGGTGGCATGCACCTGTAGTCCCAGCTACTCAGGAGGCTGATGCAGGAGGATTGCTTGAGCCGGGGAGTTTAAGGATGCAGTGAGCTAGGATCACACCATTGCACTCCAACCTGGGAGACAGAGCAAGACCTTGTCTCAAAAGAACAAAACAAATAAGAAAACCAGACTCAGAGAGGAAAGAGTAAGAAAGAAATACAATCCATGGCCCATTTCCACTTGGGTAAATCAAAACCTCTCCAAAACAGTAATACACATATTATGAAATGGAGGTAAAATTTGCATAACAGAAAATTAACCATGAACCACTTGTAAAGGGTACAATTCAGTGGCATTTAGCACACTCACCTCTATCTGGTTCTGAGGCATGTATGTCACCCCAAAAGGAAGCCCTGTCCCCATTACTAGTCATGAGTGATCCTCGTTTTACAAGAACACACATGAAATGAATGGACGTACCTTGAATGCATTGGAAAGGTTGCCTGTGGGTGTGGGTGGTGGGTTAGGACTGATGGGAATACAAGGGACTGGATAAATAAAACCTCTGTATTCCAGGGCCAAAAAGAGATTTAAAAACTAAAAGAGGCCAGGTGCAGTGGCTCACGCCTATAATCCCAGTACTTTGGGAGGCCAGGCGAGTTTGAGGCCAGCCTGGCCAACATGGTGAAACCCTGTCTCTTCTAAAAATACAAAAATTAGCCAGACGTAGTGACGGACGACTGTCATCCCGGCTTCTAGGGAGGTGGAGGCAGGAGAATCGCTTGAACCAGGGAAGCGGAGGTTGCGGTGAGCCATTGCACTCCAGCCTGGACAACAGAGTAAGACCCTGTCTCGGGGAAAACAAACAAAACAAAATAAACAAAACAACAACAACAAAACAGAAGCTGCAGGTTCTGATTCCCTTTACCCCATGCATTCAGGGAGTAGAGACCCTGGAAGGACCCTGGACCCCAGGAGGCTGCCCCTCCTCTACTACCTAGCCCCTTGTCTACTACCCAGCCTCCTGGTGCAGGGCAGAGAACAGGCTGGAGTTGGTGCTTGGACTTGGGCCTGGGGAGGCGTCCAGCAGAGGGAGCGAGGCGGTGATTGGGAGGCTGTTGGTGTGAGGCAGTGAGGAGGGGACAGACAGAACAGGGCTTGAGGACTCTCTTGGGGGGTGTATGGCGTGGTGCTGTCTGGGTGGCTGCCAGGGAAGGGGGCAAGGACCTGAGAGGTGTCAGGCCCCACTTTCTCGTGGTCCCCAGGCTTGGGGCAGGGCAGGGCTTCCTTTTCCAAGCAAGAAACCCAGACATGTGGCTTGCCAGAGGCCGTTTTGTTTTTTGGATTTGAGAATTTATTTATATGAAAAGTCTTACCAAGGTATAAACATTCTGGGCCTTTGCACATGCTTTGGCCTCAGCTGGAATGTTCCTTCCAAGCAAGCCCCCTCTCCCACTGCGTGTCCGCCTGGTGAACTCCGGCCCCTCTCAGCGTGCAACTCCCTTCAGAAAGCTTTCTCAAACCAGCGTCCTCCCCTGCAGCCCCAGAGCGGCCGCTCTCTCCTCGGGGACCCACAGCCCTTCCAGCCTCCTGGTCTCACGTGACAGTCACCTCCATTTTTCCATCCGTCTTTCCTCCGTGTCCCACTTAGCAGTGAAGCCTCCTCTGCCTTGGTTTCCCCTTTTTCCAGGTGCCCGGGACACAGTGGAACTCAGCGCAGGTCAGACAGATGGGTGACACGTGAATGTCCAGTTACACCTGCGGGGCTCGGGCTGGGGCCAAGGCTATCTTCCCAGCGTCGGGTCATCTGATTTGAGTGTGGGTGGTCTCCAGGTCCCCTCCTCACCTTCCCTCTGCTACCGCAGGCAGCACCCCCAGTCTCTCTGCTGCCAGAGATCTAGGTGCCCAGGTCTGCGAGGGGCTTGCTTTCTGGACAGTCAAGACCCCAGAACCAAGACAGCAGAAGGGAGATGAGACGAAGCAGGTTCCCACTTCAGGGGGCTTGGTGACAGGGCCCAGGCTGATATGTGTTGTGTTCATGTCAACTGCCCTGGGTTGGCCAGAGAGGTGGAGTCACCATGGAGATCCTGCCCCCCACCCCCTGAGGCCGAGCTGCTGAACTTGGGTCTGAGAGAAGGAGCAACTTCCAAACCCTCCAGGGACCCCAGGGAAGCCCCCCTGACAGCGTCGCAGGCCCTGTCTCCAAGGGGAACTCTGTTCCCAGACCAGAGGCCTGCCCGGGCCACGCTGGGAGACCTTGTTTAAGCCCCAGTTTGGGAACTTGAGGGAGAGAAGGGATTTCTTTTTCTTTCTTTCTTTTTTTTTTCTTTTTTAATGCATGTACTTTGGTTTTCCGTGCAACCAACTCCTAAAGCCACGACTCCACTCCCCACTTGGCAGGGATGCCCGCCTCGTGCTGTTGACCTTGGCAGTGGGTCTGCGGGGACTGGAGCTCTCACACCATAAATTCCTGTCTTCTAGGAATTCAGCCTGGGAAAGAAAAGAAACACGGAGGAGAATATTTGATTAACATTTTTCCAACGTGACCACATCACAGGGGCGTGTGGCCGGAATTCTCACCCTGGACTGGGTGGGGCGGGACTCGGCTCGTGGCCCGGCTGCTGGGGAGGGTGGGCCTGGGTTTTGGGGGGCCCTTCTGGCCTGAAGGAAGAGTGGGGTCTGGGCTGGCATTTCGCCTTGGGATCGGGGTTGGGGAGGTTCCTGGGCAGAAGCCGGGATGAGTCGGCCACCCAAAGGGTGAGCAGCTCAAGGAGCTTATCTTCAACTTAGGGCCGCCAGGGATTGGACTCTGAGCTCAGGATGAACCTCAGGGGTGGGGGGCTCTGGCCTTGCCTTCTGGCTCCTGACTCTGGGCAGAACCCTCTCTGATCCCAGATTGAGTCTTTTATTTATTTATTTTTTTGAGATGAAGTCTTACTCTGTCACCCAGGCTGGAGTACAGTGGCGCCATCTCAGCTCACTGCAACCTCCACCTCCCAAGTTCAAGCAATTCTCCTGCCTCAGCCTCTCGAGCAGCTGGGATTACAGGTGCCAGCCACCTTGCCTGGCTAATTTTTGTATTTTTAGTAGAGACAGAGTTTCACCATGTTTGTCAGGCTGGTCTCAAACTCCTGACCTCAAGTGATCCTCCCGCCTCAGCTTCCCAAAGTGCTGGGATTACAGGTGTGAGCCACCGTGCCTGGCCTATGTCTTAACTCCAACTCCAGACTGAGACCTGGCTCCAGGTCTACAGTGTCCTCTGAGCCCCGCCCACCATGACTTGTGGCCCAGACCCCACCTGGTTTTGGGCTTCCCTCTGTTTGAGCTCTTGCACAGCAATCCTGCATTCCCCCTTCACTGTCTGAGAACTTTTTTTTTTGAGACAGAGTCTCGCTCTGTCACCCAGGCTGGAGTGCAATGGTGCCAACTCAGCTTACTGCAACCTCCGCCTCCTGGGTTCAAGAGACGATTCTCCCACCTCAGCCTCCAGAGTAGCAGGGATTACAAGCGTGCACCACCACGCCCGGCTAATTTTTTTTTGCATTTTTAGTAGAGATGGGGTTTCACCATGTTGGCCAGGCTGGTCTCGAGCTTCTGACCTCAAGTGATCGGCCCTCCTGAGGGTCCCAAAGTGCTAGGATTACAGGCGTGAGCCACCGTGCCCGGCACTGTCCAAGAACTTCTGACCCTTCGTCCTCAGCTCAGGCTAGCTCTAGGGGACTGTCCTTACCCTTGTGTCTCCAAATGTCCAAGCCTGTGGCCATCTCCCTGTGGATGAGAGACCATTTCTACCAAAGGGTGATCCCACCCACATTGGTTCTCCTTCCCTCCCCTCCACCTGCTCAGACGTCTCAGCCCTCACACCGCCTTTAGGGTTCCAGTCACACCTCCTTTTATTGGCCCCTTCTCGTTGGCATTTAAGCATTCCTTGAACAAAATAAAAGAAACTCCTCTTTGAACCCCACTCCCACCTCTGGCTGCCCCCATCTCACACCTCTCTGTCACAGCCAAACTCTTCAAAGAGCTGTCTACACATATGTTTCTACTTCTCACCTGCTGCTCACTCCTTGGCTGGTTCCTGCCTGGCTCTGGCCCACACCCACCACCCAAACACTCTCACCCAGGTCAGCAGTGACTTCCATGCAGCCCAACCTGATAGCACTGTTGTGTTTGGTATTTATTTATTTCGAGACAGGGTCTTGCTCTGTTGCCCAGGCTGGAGTGCAGTGGCGTGATCCTAGCTCACTGCAGCCTCCAACTCCTGGGCTCAAGTGATCCTCCTGCCTCAGCCCCCTGAGTAGCTGGGGCCACAGGTGCATGTCACTATGACTAGCTAATTTTTTTTTTTTTTTTTTTTTTTTTACTTTTTGTAGGGATGGGGGTCTTGCTGTGTTGCCCAGGCTGGTCTTGAACTCCTGGGGTCAAGCAATCCTTCTACCTTCGCCTCCCAAAATGCTGGAATGACAGGCATGAGCCACCACGTCTAGCCCAGCTTGATGTATAGAAATGCAAATCTTTGCCAGGAGCAGTGGCTCATGTCTGTAATCCCAACAGTTTGGGAGGCCGAGGCAGGAGGATTGCTTGAGCCCAGGAGTTCAAACCTGGGCAAGATAGTGAGACCCCATCCCTGCGAAAAGTTAAAAAAAAAAATTAGCCAGACATGGTGGTGCACACCTGTAGTCCCAGCTACTTGGGAAGCTGAGGTGGGAGGATCACTTGAGCCTGGGAGGCGGAGGTTGCAGAGCCTAGAAGTTTGAGGCTACAGTGAGCTGTGATGGCACCACTGCACTCCAGCCTGGGTGACAGAGTGAGACCCTGTCTCAAAAAAAGAAAAAAGAAACCAAATCTTATCATGCCACTTGCCTAAAACCAGTAACTTCCCACCAGCTGTAAGATAACAGAAACCCCCTTTCATGCCCCAAGGGCCCTGTGATATCTGGCTCCAGACTACTGCGCCCATCTCACCCCCAACTCTCTTTCTCCAGCTCTGCTCCAGCTATCTTCACCCCTCACCCCTGGCCTGAAGCCACTTTGTTCCCCTCTGAGCCAAGACTTGGCGTCCCTCTCCCTGAAGCCCTCTCTTCCTCATCTCTCTTCTCTTGCGACTGGCTGACTGATGTCCGCTCAGCTACTGTCTTCACTCAGACATCACTCCCACCAGGAAGCCTTCTGTTATCTCCAAGTCTGGCCTGGGCTCTCCCACATCACATACGTCGTGATTTCCTGGCTCTCTGACTTCTAGTTTGGAAGCCCCCCAGGGGCAGAGGCTGGGTTCGTGTGCCCACCGGTGGTTTTCCTGTTCCAGGGATAGGGCGGCCACTCAGGAAACATTTCTGGAATGAATAAAGAACGGGCTTGTCTATGAAAGGTCCTCCAGTGGACCATGAGCTCCAGGTGGCTGGGTCCCCGGCTTATGTTTCTTTGTTTTCCTAAGGACTGGGGAAGCCCTGGTACACAGGACAGTGGGGATTGGCTAAACCAATGAATGAATGAAAACAGGGGCTGGGGGCGGTGAAGAGGGGAGGAGAGGGGCTGCGGGTGTTCCCCTCTCCTAGAAGTTCTTGGACCATGGAGCTGTGAGCAGGGAGGCATGGGAACCAAGGAGACCCAAGTGTTTCTCCTTTTCTGAGATGGGGGAGTTACTGAGGTCAGGAGTTAGAGACCAGCCTGGCCAACATGACAAAATCCCATCTCTACTAAAAATACAAAAATTAGCCAGGTGTGGTGGTGCACATCTGTAATCCCAGATACTCGGGAGGCTGAGGCAGGAGAATCCCTTGAACCTGGGATGCAGAGGCTGCAGTGAGCCAAGATCGTGCCACTGCACTCCAGCCTGGGCAACAGAGTGAGACTCCATCTCAAAAAAACAAAAAAATGAAAAAAAGATGGCGAGGATACTGGGTCACTCCCTGGTGGGAAAACAGGGCAGACAAACTAGCCTGGGGCTGTCTGGGAAGAGGAAGAGTGGGTTGCGGGTGTGGGGATACCCCACGGGCAGGGAAGAGGTTCACAGCAATCATGGCACAGAGAGGTGCCTCTCCTTTGACAAAGAGAATCTGAGGCTCAGAGAGGGTTGGCAGCTTGCCCAGACACACACAGTGGCCGGGGTTAGAGCTGGGCACTGGAACCAGGACCTTGACTTTGAGACACGGGCTCAGCATACCCAGGAGATTGTACCACTCTTGGCTTTAACCTTCATTTCCTGTGCCCACAGTGTCATACCTGGTGAGACCACCTGGCTGTCTACAACTCCTGACTTTTTCAGAGCCTCTTTTCTCCTCCGCAACCTGCTTATAATACCCGCCCATCAGCCCTCCTGAGCCAGCTTAGTCATGGGCCTCAAATTCCCTGGAACCCACTGACTTCTCCCCGCTCACCTCAACCAGGCCCTGCCACTCTCATTATGCACTTGACCCTTGACCCCTCTGTAGTGCAAGCTTTGTACTGAAGTGCAAGCTTCCCTTTCTCTGAGTTTTGCAGGCTATCCTTCTAGTTCCTCGTTTGGGATTCATTCCCACCCTATCCGCCAGAATCATTTACACGCTGATGCAGGGTGGGGAGTAGGGGGCAGCCAAGAGTTGGAGGAAAGTTAAGACAGGGTCTCACTCTGTTGCCCAGGCTGGAGTGCAGTGGGGCGATCATGGCTCACTGCAGCTTCAACTTTCTGGGCTCAAGTGATCCTCCTCCCTCAGCTTCCTGAGTAGCTGGGACTACAGGTGCACACAACGAAGTCCAGATAATTTTAATTTTTTTTGTAGAGACGGGGTCTTGCTATGTTTCCCAGGCTAATCTTGAACTCCTGGCCTCCAGCCATCCTCCTGCCTCAGCCTCAAAGCCCTGGGATTATAAATCGTCATGAGTCACTGTGCCCAGCTGGAAATATTTTTTCTTAGGACATCACCAAATGATCCTACATTTCATTTAAAAGAAAACACCAATGACAACTGTTTTAGAATTCCAGGACAAGAGGAGAAATGAAATGAAGTAAGACCTTGCAAATATTGATATTAAAAACAGTGTTTATTGTACACCTACAAGTGTGGCAGGCACCAAGCCAAGTGCTTCACAGAGATTATCAACCTGTGCTCACTACAGCCCTAGATGAGGTTGTTGCTGGGGGAGTCTCCACCACTACCTCTACCTCATATGTGAAAGGACTTTTGCTAAAGGAACATTCCTGTCCTTGCCTTCCATCCTTGTTTCTCCTCTCTCAGTATTTTCTGCTGTGCTCCATAGTAATTTTCTGGGCATAGGGTTTATCTGAGAAAGTGTGTGTGTGGTGAAGACCTAGGGGATCTGGTACTACCTATGACTAGAGTGCTTGAGTCTATCTAAAGCAGCGGTGAATGTCAGAATGCCCACTGAGGCTTTGTTTTTTATCTTGTTTTTTCCATCATTATCCCCTTCATTTCCTTTTCCTGTCTTATTGCATTGGCTAGGAACTCCAGTGCAATGCTAAATACAAGTTGTGACAGTGGATAGCTATCACCTCTACTCAATAATAAGGCTGATGTTTTATCAGCCATCTGATGTCTATATCTAGTTCTCAGTTTGCTCTGAATGTGTGAGGGAGATATTACAGGCCTCTGTATTGGTTTGTTCTTGCACTGCTATAAAGAAATGCCTGAAACTGGGTGATTATAAAGAAAAGAGGTTTAATTGGCTCATGGTTCCACAGGCTGTACAGGAAGCATGGCTGGGGAGGCCTCAGGAAACTTACAATCATGGCAGAAGGGTGAAAGGAAACCAGGCATGTCTTCACATGGCTATAGCAAGGGGAAGAGAGAGAGAGGGAGGTGCTACACATTTTAAACCACCAGATATCACAATAACTCACTATCACGAGAACAGCACCAAAGGGGAAATTCCCCCACAATGATCCAATCACCTCCCATCCGGCCTCACCTCCAACTTTAGGAATTATAATTTGACATGAGATTTGGGCGGGGTCAGAGAACTAAACCATTTCAATCTCCCAGAAGTCCGTTTTACAGATGAGGAACTGTGAGGTAACTCGCCCAAGGTCACACATTTATTAAGTGGCAAAGCTCTTATGTGGATCTCTGCCAGTTTGACTTCAAAGCCCATAATCTTAACTACTGCGCTATAAAGTCTTCCATAAAACGTAGTCTAAGGGAACAATCATTTAATAGCATGATGCTGGAGTAAGATCACGGATACGCACCATTCGAATAGGTTACAAAGCAGCAATTATGTATAAGAACCAATGCTACATAAAAATGCAATCCATGATAACACAAGCATTACACAACAATGGGAAACGGGGCAGGCATTTGAGGTGGGAGCAAATAAGCTAACACTTTATATCTAACACTAAAACGACCTCCAGACAGATTATAAAGTTAAAACTTATATAAATAAGTAATAAAATTCTAGACTAGCTAGTAGGAAATAAATCGAATTCTTTTTTAGCCTCTGGAAAAGCGTTCATAACTTTTCCTTAACTTCCTTAACGTTCCTTAAATTTTCTAAGGAGTTTTATAAATGTTCTAGCAAAAGAAGAAATCACACGGAAAAAGATGAATCTGTTTGGCCATGTGTTGAGTGGTGTTGTGGGGTGGCGAGGGGGTCCCCAGGAGTGCCCCTACTGAGGACGTGGCAGGAGTGACCGACCGTGTAGGAGGAAGCCATGGCAACCAGCAGTGTCCATCATTTCTGAAGGCCGAGAAATGACACCAACATACTTTCGTGATTGCCACGTTGCACTCTCTGGAATTCCCCCGCCCCGGCAACCTTTGGATGCTCACACAAGTCACACCCTTAGGAACACTTACACCCTTGATTGTGCACAAGACCTTACACCCTTGGAGTTCCACAAATGCATTTTCCCTCGGCTTCATGTACCCATTGGTCTCCCACAAAAGTGCTCCTTTGGGGCCAGGCACAGTGACTCACGCCTGTAATCCCAGCACTTTGGGAGGCCGAGGTGGGCAAATCAGTTGAGGTCAGAAGTCTGAGACCAGCCTGGCCAACATAGTGAAACCCCATTTTTACTAAAAAATATACAAAAATTATCTGGGCGCAGTGGCTCATGCCTGTCATCTCAGCACTTTGGGAGGCCAAGGTGGGCAGATCACTTGAGGTCAGGCGTTCAAGACCAGCCTGGCCAACATGGTGAAACCCCGTCTCTGCTAAAAGATACAAAAATCAGCCAGGCATAGTGCCTGTAATCCCAGCTACTCAGGAGACAGAGGCAGGAGAATAGCTTGAACCCAGGAGGTGGAGGTTGCAGTGAGCTGGGATCGTGTCACTGCACTCCAGTCTGGGCAACAGAGCAAGACTCCATCTCAAAAAAAAAAAAAAAAGTCATCGATTATAAGGTGCATCAGTTGTAAGGTTTCCTATGCCCTCTGCAGAGGAGGTACCACTCCCGAAGGGTGAGTGCACCCACACTGCAGCCACGCCAAGTGCCTGCCCTTCTCCCTCGGCCCTCGCTTCTCTCTGCCTGTCCGGTAACCTACACACGACGCCCTGTCCAGCTGCACACCCACAACAGGGCAGAGACCTCTGAAGAGCGGCCAGTGTTGGGAGACGATTCTACCTGCCACTGGTGCCCCTGATACCCGGCTGGGCTGCGTGTCCCCAAACCAGATGACTAGGCTGCTCCCTCACCCAGGGTCCCCTGTGACCAGGGACAAAGCTTCAAGCCAGGTTCAGGCCTTCTCTGGGCTTCAAATGCACTGGCCCTTCCAGGGACTTCCCCTGCAAGACTGTGATCTCATGGGCCCTTTCCCCAGCTGGGACTGGACAAGGAGCCAGCCCTCGGGCACCGGCCTCGTTGCCGCCCACCTCGAAGTCTTCGTGGAGGGCAGAACATGTTTTTAAAACACAAAAAACTCATCCTGTCTGAACCGAACATTTTTCTCTGCTTGTTGAACAACACCATTTACATTCCTGGGCCAGTCGGCGGCCAAGATATTTATAGCCCTGCCCTGGCATTCCATCTTGCCTAATTGGCGTGGCCTGACGGGGGCCCTATCCGTCCTGGTAAGTGGGCCTCTCACCAGCCTCCAGCGGGCCCTCTGCCAGCCCGGACGTTCCCAGGCCTGGGTTGGGGAGGTGGCCCTCACCCCGTCTGCTGCCCAGGCCCCTCTCCAGGGGGCTTGGTCATACCAGGGAAGCCCCCAAGAGCAAACAACTGGCCCAGGCCACCTGGACTGTCCAGCCCAAGAGCAGCTGGGGATCACTGACAGCATCTGTCCAGACATTCCCAGGCATCCACGCTGCCCTCAGCCTCCCTGTCACCCTCACTCCATCCCCCGAGCTTACAGAGGAAGCCCTGTCACTCCACTGCCTGATGACCTCACAATCCCCTGTCCTGCAGGATGGAGCCTCAGCTCCTTTGTGGGCTCTGGAGGGACCATCACTGTCGGTCCAGTGACAGCCCTGCCACTTCTCGCTCTCTGTCCCAGCCATGAGGAGGGACATGATGCTTCCTAGCAAGGGAAGCTGGGCTCCAGGCCTTTTTTTTTTTTTTTTTTTTTTTTTTTATTGAGTCTGAGTCTCTCTCTGTGGCCCAGATTGGAGCGCAGTGGTGCGATCTCGACTCACTGCCATCTCTGCCTCCCGGGTTCAAGTGATTCTCCTGTCTTAGTCTCCCAAGTAGCTGGGACTACAGGCGTGCACCACTAATGCCCGGCTAATTTTTGTACTTTTAGTGGAGATGGGGTTTCACCATGTTGGCCATGCTGGTCTTGAACTCCTGACCTCAAGTGATCCCCCCCGCCTTAGCCTCCCAAAGTGCTGGGATTACAGGTGTGAGCCACAGTGTCCGGCCAGCCAACCCATCTTCTGAGGCTCAGTTTCCACATCTGAAAAATGGGAAGCTGTAATACTCCCTGCTTCATAGGGTGGTCGAGTTAGATCCAGTAGGAGAAGCACTGCATAAGCGCTAGCTGCTTGAAAAATTGTTTTCATTTAGAGACAGGGTCTAATGCTGTTATTATTATATTATGTCATTATGCTCTCACGCTGTCATATCAGTTGCAAATTCATTCAACAGATGTGAGTGCCTCTCAGGGGCGCAGCAGTGAGTGAGACTCATAAGGCTCCTGCCCTCATGGCTCTTACAGTTTGGTGGCAGAGACAAAAGGTGAACATGCCGTTATAAATTAAGGTAAATTCCCATAAAGGAGACACACAAGGGGCTCTGAGGGAAAAGACTTGGGGAAACCTAGTTTAGGTTACTGAAGAAAGTAAGCTCTGGCCAGGTGTGGTGACTCACACCTGTAATCCCAGCACTTTGGGAGGCCAAGGCGAGTGGACCACTTGAGCTCAGGAATTCGAGGCCAGCCTGACCAACATGGTGAAACCCCGCCTCTACTAAAAATACAAAAATTAGCTGGGTGTGGTGGCGGGCGACTGTAATCCCAGCTACTCGGGAGGCTGAGGCAGGAGAATCGCTGGAACCTGGGAGGCATAGGTTGCAGTGAGCCAAGGTTGTGCCACTGCACTCTAGCCTGGGCGACAGAGCGAGACTCTGTCTCAAAAAAAAAGAAAAAAGAAAGTAAGTAAGCTCCAAGCTGAGACCTCAAGTATGAGAAGGGACCAGTGGGGAAAGAATCACAGAGAAGAGCATCCAGGCAGAGGGAACAGCATATGCAAACACACAGATTCCAGGGGAAAAGAATTGGGGGAGAGTGAAATTGGGGGAGGTGAGGCAGCACCAGGTCATGGTGAACCTCCGAGCCATTTGGATGTTGTTGATTTTGGTGCAAATGCAATAGGAAGCCCTTGGGGAAAGGGGTGGTTTAAGCAAGAGAATGTCGATGGGGCCTGATTTACATTGTCGGCAGATTATTCTGACTGGAGGGGGTGGAGAGGAGGCAGGGAGGCAGGGAGGAGGCTGCGCTGGCCTCCAGGGCTGAGTTGGTGGTGGCTTGACACAGAGGTGGCAGCGAGAACACAGGGAAGTGGATTTGGGATTTATTTTGGAGGTAGAATTGATGAGTCTTGGCGGTGGCCGGGGTGTGGGTGGTGAGGGCGGGACCATCCAAAGATGCCTCCCAGTTTTCTGGCTGGAGCCATCAGGCAGACGATGGTGCCATTTCCCGAGATGGGGAAGTCACAGGGAGGGGCAGGCTGGGGAAGAAACCAAGAGTTGACTTTTGGACACATTATGTTTGAGCTGCTATTTGTCCTGCCTGGCTAATGACTGACAGAGCTCTGTGGGCCTCAGAAGTCGCCCCGTTCCCCTGTGGTCCCTGCTCACGTGTGGCCCCATGAGGTGTTTCAAAGCACTGAAATTGTTCGAGCATCCTCTAGCCCCCTTTCTTGGGGCCAGCACCATCTTCCCAGGGGCAGAACTGACTCACTCCAACCACTTCATTTTTTTTTCTTTTTCTCTTTCTTTTTTTTTTTTGTTTTGAGACGGAGGCTGGCTCTTGTTGCCCAGGCTGGAGTGCAGTGGCGCTATCTCAGCTCACCACAACCTCTGCCTCCTGGGTTTAAGCGATTCTCCTGCCTCAGCCTCCCAAGTAGCTGGGATTACAGGGATGCACCACCACCACGTCCGGCTAATTTTGTATTTTTAGTAGAGATGGGGTTTCTCCATGTTGGTCAGGCTGGTCTCTAACGCCCAACCTCAGGTGATTCACCCGCCTCGGCCTCCCAAAGTGCTGGGATTATAGGCATGAGCCTGGCCCCAACCACTTCATCATGAAACAATGAAAGACCTCAGCCTTGTTCACAGGCTCAGTGGGAAGGTGTCTGTGTCTCTGTTGGGATCCCCTGACTGCTATGAACTCCAGGCCTTGGGCCTGTCCCCCTTTCCTGTCCCCCTACTTCAGCCCCCACCTCCTGGATCTGCTCTGCAGAACTCTATCAGTTTTTTAGAGACAGGGTCTCTGTTACCCAGGCTGGAGTGCAGTGGTGGGATCACAGCTCCCTGCATCCTCGAACTTCTGGGCTCAAGCCATCCTCCAACCTCAGCCTCCTAAGTAGCTGGGATCACAGGCATATGCCACCACACCTGGCTTTTAAATTTTTATAGACACGGGGTCTTGCTATGTTACCCAGGCTGGTCTTGAACTGGCCTCAAACAATCCTCCCACCTCAGCCTCCCAAAGTGCTGGGATTACAGGCACATGCCATCATGCCCAGCTAATTTTTAAATTTTTATAGAGAGGGAGTCTTGCTATGTTGCCCAGGCTGGTCTCCAACTCCTGGCCTCCAGCAGTCCTCCAGCCCCAGCCTCCCAAAGTGCTGGGATTACAGGCGTGAGCCACCACACGTAGCCCTGCAGAACTCTTTAGAATCACATAGACTCCAGTTTGAACCCCACCTCTGCCATCCATATCTACCAGTTATGTGAGTGTTCTCCGTCGGTGGAATGGGGTAAAGAACAATGTTCCCTTAAGGGTGTGGTGAGTATTCATTGAGATAATGCTTATAAAGGTTTCATGCCAGAGCTACTGAAAGGCAAGTGTGAAATGTGTTGTTTTTATTATTTAGTATTGCCTGATCTCCCACCCAAGCCCACCGTAAAGGTGTGATTACGAAATCCACAAGCCAGAGGCCCCCACCACCTTCTTGTCTTTTTCTGCCTCACCCCCACCCATCCCACAGCAACCTTACAAGGCTCTGATGGTGGGATTCCAGGCATCATCAACCAATGGGAAGGGAGGGGGCACTGAGTCACCCCATATTGGCGCGTGGCAGCCTCTGGGGGCTGTGGGCAGGGCTGGCCTTGTCTGGTGACTGGGGAGGGAGCTGGCAGAAGGCCGGGGAAGGGGGACAATGGGCCTTTGTCTTTGCCGAGGTTTCTCCGTCCAAGATGCTCTAGCCCCTAGACAAACATGACCTCATTCCTCCTCCAGGCTCCAGGACTCAGGGCAGAGATAGGCTTGGAGTTGGACGCACCCACCCCATTTCACAGACTGGAAAACCAAGTCGCACAAGGAAAGAAGACAAGAGGACACCGAGGCTCCAGCCCTAGGACCCAGCCAGAAGTCATGCCCTCCTGGGTTGCTGAGCCCAGGGAGGGGACTCACAAGAGGACCTTCTAGGCAGCAAAGGTCTAGCTATCCCGCAAGCTCCTGGGACAGACAGGTTGTGCTTGGATCTGCTACTCACAGCTGTGTGGCTCTAAGCAGCTTACTCACCTTCTCTGGGCCCTGGTTTCTGCATCAGAAAGAGATGCAGGCCTGGCAGTCTCTTTCTTGCAAGGTTATGGTGCCCTTGGAGATCACTGCTAAGAATTCAGACAGGCCTGCTT
>NC_045441.1:13156289-13247964 GCF_002776525.5 Piliocolobus tephrosceles | reverse complement strand
AAAAAAAAAAAAAAAAAAAATTACAAAAATCAGCCAGGCATGGTGGTGTGCACATGTAGTCCCAGCTACTACTAGGGAGGCTGAGGTGGGAGGATTGCTTGAGCCCAGGAGGTCGAGACTGCAGGGAGCCGAGATTGCGCCCCTGCACTCCAGCCTGGATTACACAGTGAAATTCTAGTTAAAAAAAAAAAAAAAAAAGAAGAAGAAGAAGAATTCTGAGAACAATGACTTGCCCAGAGCTGAGGTCTAGAGCCAGAGGCCTGACTCTAGAGAGTGAACCGAGAAGCTGAGACATACATGGTCCCTGCATGTGTGGCGTACAGTGGACGCACGTGGCGAGACTCATCGGCTCATGAGCGCAGGACCCCTCCCCCTCTGGCCTGGGAGCCATCTGCCACGGGGGCCACGGACTCCTGAGGCTGCTCCCCTGAGACTCACCAGGCAGGGTCTGGACTGCAGAGTTGACACTAAACACATCCTCCCAGCAAGCGTGGGAGGCACCCCCGAAGAGGCCAGTGCTGTTTTGAACAGAGCGGGGATGAGGTGACCCCTGACTCCCTGCCAGAAAGCCACTTAGCGGCAGCCACTGGCGCACCAGAGACATCCAATCAGTCAGCACAGGCTGCGTGATGGGCTGGTGTCCAGCCATGGCCGCGAGGGGAGCCACCAGAGGGAGCCAGATGGGCCCAAGGCCCTAGCTCAGGGGGAGGCGGGGGCTGTGGTGGCCATCTGTAGGGAGCCACTCTCTTTCTCTCTTTTTAAATTTAAATTTAAGAGACAGGATCTCACTCTGTCATCGAGGCTGGAGTGCAGTGGCGCAATCACGGCTCACTGCAGACCCAGCCTCCTGGGCTCAAGGAGTTTGAGGCTAATCCTCCCACCTCAGCCTCCTGAGTAGCTGGGACTACAGGTGCACTCCACCACACCTGACTAATTAAAAAAAAAAAAAACTTTTGTAGAAATGGGGTCTTGCTATATCGCCCAGGCTGGTCTTGAACTCCTGATTTCAAGTAATCTCCTGGCCTTGACCTCCCAAAGTGCTGGGATTACAGGTGTGAGCCACCATGCCTGGTCCAAAGTAAAGTTAGTTTAAGAATTGTCTGTGTTCACTGTTTACACTTTTCACTTACTACTTTCCTCCTTCATCCCCTCCAACCTGGCTTCTATTACCCCTATTCCACCGAAACTCCTCAGCTCAAGTTCACCGATGACCTTTCTGTGGATCAATCTTGTGAACCCTTTTCACTCCTTATTTTACTCAAAATTGCTCAGCATTTCATGTTAGCTTTTTTTTTTTCTTTTTGAGACGAAGTCTCACTCTGTCACCCAGGCTGGAGTGCAATAGCACAATCTCTGCTCACTGCAACCTCCACCTCCCGTGTTCAATCAATTCTCCCATCTAATCCTCCCAAGTAGCTGGGACTACAGTGCGTGCCACCATGCCTGGCTAATTTTTGTATTTTTAGTAGAGGCGGGGTTTCACCATGTTGCCCAGGTTGGTTTCGAACTCCTGACCTCAGGTGATCCACTCGCTTTGGCCTCCCAAAGTGCTGGGATTACAGGCGTGAGCCACCATGCCCGGCTATTCACACTAGTTTTTAAATTTTTTTTTTTTGAGACAGGGTCTCACTCTGTCACCAGGCTGGAGTGCAGTGGCGCAATCTTGGCTCACTGCAAACTCCACCTCCCAGGTTCAAGCAACTCTCCTGCCTCAGCCTCCTGAGTAGCTAAGACTACAGATGCGTGCCACCATGCCCCACTAATTTTTATATTTTTAATACAAGACGGGGTTTCACTGTGTTGGCCAGGCTGGTCTCGATCTCTTGACCTCACATTCACACTAGTTTTAACTCCCCACTTCGGGAATCCATTTTCTCTTTTCCTCTGTGACCTGCATTTTGATTTTCCTCCCCTCTTTTTCGGCTACCCCTTCCCCAGCTACTCCCATCTCTCGCTACTCTCCCTTTTCCAGCCCTTAAAGTTGTGGCTCTTCAAGGCTCCGTTCTGGGTCCTCCTCTCTTCTCAGTCCCCACACCCTTCTCCAGGGTGCAGTTCACCTTGTTCCCTTTCTTCAATTACCAGCTATAGTCAATATCAGTTGGGCTACAGGCTGGAATCTCCTGGGGAGCTCTGGAAAAATTCCAGTGCCAGGCAGAATCCTCGGCCATTCTATCGGACTAGGGTTGGAGCCCAGGCATCATTATTTCTAAAACCTTTCCAGCTCTCGTTTTAATCTGCCAAGTTGAGAACCACGAAAAGAGATGCTGCTAACTCCCAAATCCGTCATACCTATCCCCAAAGGACCCCGGTGAGCTTTGCTGGCACTATAGATTAGCGTGCAATTTCCAGAATCTTACATATGTTTTTATTGCCTGGCTTTTTTCATTCATGATGAGGATTTTGAGACGCACCCATGTTGCAGCACGCATCAATGGTTTCATTCTTTTTTTTTTTTTTTTAAATTGCTGTTGCGTTTCATTATACTGTTATAGCTGGATTTGTTTATCCTTTTACCCATTGATGGATATTTGGTTTGGTTTTAGTTTTTGGCTTTTGCAAATAACACTGCTATGACTATTCATGTATAACGTGTGCATAGATGTCTTCATGTTGCTTGGGAAATACCTACGGGTGGAGTGGCTGGGTCTTATGGTAGGTGAATGATTAGCATTTTAAGAAACTGCCAAAAGGTTTTCAAAAGTGGCTGTGTTTTCTTCCACACCCCCCGGTCATGAAGGAGAGTTCCAGGTTTTGCCCATTTTTAAATTGGGTTGTTTGTCTTCCTAGCATTGAGTTATCTAAATACAACTGAAAAAAATATTTCAGTCCGTGGTGCATATCTTTATCATTTTCTCCTTCTTTCCTTCCTTTCTTCCTTCTTTCCTCCCACTCTCCCTCCCTCCGTTCCTCCCTCCCTCCCTTTCTTCCTTCCTTCCTCCTTTCCTTCCCTCCTTCCTCCCTCCCTCCCCTCCCTTCATCCCTCCCTCCCTCTTCCTTCCATTCTTCCTTCCTTTACTCCCTCCCTCCTTTGTTCCTTCCTTCCTCCCTTCCTTCACTCTCTCCCCACTTTGTTCCTTCCTTCCTTCTTTCCTTCCTTCCTTCTTCCTTTTCTTTTTCTTTCTTTCTCTCTCTTTCTTTCAACAGGGTCTCACACTGTTACCTAGGTTGGAGTACAGTGCTGCAATCACAGCTCACTGCAGCCTCAAACTCCTGGTTTCAAGGTATCCTCCTGCCTCAGCCTCCCAAGTAGTTGGGACAACAGGCGGACTCCACTGTGCCTAGCTAATTAAAAAAAAAATTTTTTTTTCTAGAGACTGGGTCTCACTAAGTTGCCCAGGCTGGTCTCAAACTCCTGGTCTCAAGCGATCCTCTTACCTTGGCCTCCCAAAGTGCTGGGATTACAGGTGTGTGCCACCGCGCCCGGCCTTTATAATTTTCTAAATAGTGTCTTTGAAGAGCTAAAGTTTTTTGTTTGGGTGAAGTTCAATTTATTTATTTATTTATTTATTTTTATTTTTTGTATTCTTTGCACTTTCGGTATTGTATTTCCAAAGTATTTACCAAGCCCAAGGTAACTAAAATTGTTTTTTCCCCTGAGTTTTCTTCTAGAAATGTTTTATCATTTTAGCTTTTACAAATAGCTACGTGACCTATTTAGAATTAATTTTGGTGTATGGTGTGTGGTAGGGGAAAGCTTCTTCCTCGGTTGGCTTTCCTCATTGAAGAATGGTTTGCTATGACTTGGATCTTTTTTTTTTTTTTTTTTTTGAGACAAGGTCTTGCTCTGTTGCCCAGGATGAAGTGCAGTGGGCGAGCCCAGGCTGGAGTGCAGTGGACGATCTCAGCTCACTGAAACCTCTACGTCCTGGGTTCAAGCATTTATCATGCCTCAGCCTCCCAAGTAGCTGGGATTACAGGCATGAACCACCATGCCTGGCTATTTTTTATATTTTCGGTAGAGACAGGCTTTCACCATGTTGAACAGGCTGGTCTCGAACTCCTGACCTCAAGTGATCCACCAGCTTTGGCCTCCCAAAGGGCTGGGATTACAGGCTGAGCCACTGTGCCCTGCCTACAACTCGAATCTTACCGTGTCACTCCCCTGCTTACACTGTTGTCCCCAGGCAAACCTCAGCCCCTCTAGCCCAGCTTTGTAGATGACAGTTGGCCAAAGTCCATGTCTCCAGCTTTCATCTCCCTGTTCTGTGGACACTAAAACCCATTTGCCAAACATATCAAATGTCTCTCTCGCCTGAGAGATTTGCTTATGCTGAATGGTTCTGTCTGGAAGTACCACTTATCATCCATCTCTCTGTCACGACAACCTTTTTTTTTTTTTCAGAGACAGCGTCCCACTCTGTTGCCCAGGCTTGAGTGCAGTGGTGCGGTATCTCGGCTCACTGCAAACTCTGCCTCCCGGGTTCAAGCGATCCTCCTGTCTCACCCTCCTGAGTAGCTGGGATTACAGGCAGTCACTACCACACCCAGCTAATTTTTGTATTTTTAGTAGAGACGAGGTTTCCATGTTGGCCAGGCTGGTCTCGAACTCCCGACCTCAGGTGATCTGCCCGCCTCGGCCTCCCAAAGTCCTGGGATTACTACAGGTGAGCCGCCATGCCCACCATACAACCTTTTGGGGTTTGTTATAGGTCCTTCAGGGGTTAACTTAGAAGCTGTCCCCTCGGCCGGGCGCGGTGGCTCAAGCCTGTAATCCTAGCACTTTGGGAGGCCGAGATGGGTGGATCACAAGGTCAGGAGATCGAGACCACCCTGGCTAATACGGTGAAACCCCGTCTCTACTAAAGAATACAAAAAACTAGCTGGGCGACAAGGCGGGCGCCTGTAGTCCCAGCTACTTGGGAGGCTGAGGCAGGAGAATGGCGTAAACCTGGGAGGCAGTGAACTGAGATCCGGCCACCGCACTCCAGCCTGGGTGACAGAGCCAGACTCCGTCTCAAAAAAAAAAAAAAAAAAAAAAGAAGCTGAAGCTGTCCCCTCATCCCACCCCAAGAGCCTTGGATAGGGCCAATGGCTCCTCCAAGCCCCAAAGTCCTGCTGAACACTACTGAACACTGGGATTGATTGATTCATTCATTTATTTAATTTGGAGGCAAAGTCTTGCTCTGTTGCCCAGGCTGGAGTGCAGTGGCATGATCCTGGCTCACCACAACCTCTGCCTCCTTGGGTTCAAGCGATTCTCCTGCCTCAGCCTCCCAAGTAGCTGGGACTATAGGCAAGTACTACCACGTCCAGCTAATTTTTTGTATTTTTAGTAGAGATGGGGTCTCACCATGTTGCCCAGGCTGGTCTCAAACTCCTGAGCTCAAGCAATCCGTCCGCCTCGGCCTCCCAAGGAGCTGGGATTACAGGCGTGCGCCACGGTGCCCCCGAACACAGGACTTAGAATGCTCTAGAATTGCCTGCCTGCTTCTGCCTCTTGACTGTGGGCTCCCTCCACGCCAAGGCAGGTGTTCCTTCATTCTGAATGTCAATCAACATACTTAACCACCTGTACCACCCTTCCAGGCCACACCAGCTAATAACCAGCCCCGCCACTTGGTGGCAGCATGCGGCATGACACAGATGAGGCTGGGGCCTGGCTGTGGAGTGAACGACCCTGGACTTGACACCTTTGTGCACCTTGCCCTGCGTCAACCATATGGCTGTTTCCCTTGGGAGCTCTTAGTGGGAGGAGGAGCTAAGGCTGGGAAGGGAAGCAGAAGCTGAGGTTTTGGCAATACCGATTCAGGAAGTTGGGGAAAAATGAGCCCAGAAGCTCAGGATGGGTGGGGTGCAGGGCCTGAGTTGGGACACAGAGGGGTAGCCCCAGGTCAGGGTTTGTGCCCCCATAAGGAGCTCCCACATGAGGCCCCATGACCTCTCAGCAGCTGTAGGTCTTCTGCACCATCTTCCCAACGCTGTTTAGGCAAGGGGTGAATCTGAGGTCACCCAAAGCCTCCAGCCGCACTCCCAAACAGCCGCCTACCACGGGGGACCCAGGAGACCAAGTCAATAACCTAAAATCATAAAATCTCGAAGGCGTTGAGCATTTGGAAGGAGGAGCAGACGCAGCAAATGGGGCCTTTTCCCAGGCAGCTCGTGTGGAACAAGAGAAACAGATTTACGAGCGTCTGGTTGAAGCCAGGTTGTGGGGCGGGGTGGGGGTGGGGGGTTTGGTGGAGACGCAGACGTTTCTAGTGCACAGGAAGGATGATAAACGGGAATGAGCTGCGCGGGCTCCATGACTGTGATTTAAGATGCGTGAAATGCGGGCTCTCTCTTTCGTGTGCTTTGTTACAGATTTGGAAGAACACGAATGTATGTATCAGTGTTTCATGGGCTCTCCCAAGACCTGCAAACTCCGGTCCTCCTTTCTCTGAAAGGCGGGCAATCTGACAGCGATGTTGGACATGGGTGTGTACCGGGGAGCACGGGCTGGATGCCCATCCTTGGCCCTAAACTTGGACTCCCAGATGTAGCCACATGGCCCGGACCTCCCCCGACCCCGCGGCACAGCGGCTTGAGAAAGGCCTGCCTCTGACTCACAGGCAAGGCTCTAACACTGTGGACTCTGGGCTGAGACCCACGGGCTTGAAGGGGAAAGGGCACCCAATTTACAGTCATGTTCATGCACGCGCACACACCTGCACATGCATGCCTGCACATGTACACCTGCACACACATGCCAGCACACACATGCTTGCAAATGTACACCTGCACATGCATGCCTGCACACACTTGCACACGCATGCCTGCACACACATGCCTGCAAACGCACACCTGCACTCACATGCCTGCACACACACGCCTGCACACAAACTCTTCCTGGCACCAGATCTTGCCACAGGGAGGAACAAGCAGCCGGCTTCTCTAGAACCATCCCTCCCTCCAGCCTGTCTCTTGAGGATCAGTTGATTTGTGGGATCAGGGTCTCCTGACCCATTGGGAAGCCTCCCTGCCTGTCTCTAGCTTCCAGCACAGTCCGGGAGATCCGCGGGGTTGGTGTCAGTTCCTCACACACCCTCAGCTGGTATGGGACAGGTGGAAGTTTCTCAGGGTCTGGAGCAGCCAGGTGCAGCCAGGTGAGGGGAACAGGGAGAGAGGATTATCCAGCCTGATCACCACAGGCTCTGAAGGTCTCTCGGGGGAGCCCCTGCTGGCTCAGGTCTGTGGAAATGGGTTAGAAAGGGTCAGAAAACCCCAGAGATGGGTGCCCCATATAGGCATCCTGGGCACCATGTCCTTGGGGCAACACTTCTCCCTTTTCAGCCACAACTGTCCCACCTGTCATTTCTTCAGCCAGCCCCAGTGGGCCCGGGGCTGTTCTCCAGTGTGCAGATTCCAGGGCCTGGTACAAGGGGAGATGCCTTGGGGGGCCACAGGGGCACAGAGGCTGCAGCTCTCAGCAGGGCCAGGGCTACCCTGGGAATTCAGCCTCCGCCTGCACAGGGAGGAGTGCTGGGCAGGTGGCCCTGTGAATCGATGTCTTCCAGGAGTTTGCAAACCTTCTGGCCCTGCTTTCAGGAGCCCCAGGGGTAGTCATCTGACTGCCATGGCCACCCTTTAGAACTCCAGTCCCGAGGGGCAGACGTGGGCTTAGGAAGTGTTCTGCAGCTCTGCCTGGCTGCTGTCAGCACACCATAAAGAATGAGCAAGCGCCGTAGAGCCCTGCCATCTTGCACACGCACTGCGGGGGTGGAGGCGTCCTCCCGCACAGAGTTCCCGCACTCCCTCCCCTTGGCCCTAGAGTTAGAATCCCCTCCAGCTGTGGTCTCTTCTCTGTACCTCAACCAGGGGACCAGTGCAGGCCCCTCAGCCCAGGACCGCTCAGCAGTAACAGGAAAACTCCAGTCCCGAATTTCTAGAGCTGTACTACCCTCCTTTTCCATCAAACCATCCAGGGCCAACGTGCGACCTTGGATCACCCTCCCTGGCTAGGACTACCTAAGCCCTCCGTAGCCTCAGGCTGTCTGAGAACTGCCTTTGACTTTGTTTCCTGGAGATGGTCCTGAGGGGCAGCCCTGGGTCTCTTGATTCTTGCTGGGAACATCAGGGCGAGTGCCACCCCTCTGCATTTGCTACAGAAAGTTCTAGGCCTCCTGAGGATTTTTCCGTCCAGCTCCATAAAGTAGGGTTCTGTTTTTGTTTTCCTTGAGATAGGGTCTTGTTCTGTCACCCAGGCTGGAGTGCAGCGGTGCAATCTCGGCTCACTGCAGCCTCCACCTCCCGGGTTCAAGCGATTCTCCTGCCTCAGTCTCCCAAGTAGCTGGGATTACAGGCACGTGCCACTACGCCTCACTAAGTTTTGTATTTGTAGTAGAGACAGGGTTTCATTATGTTGGCCAGGTTGGTCTCGAACTCCTGAGCTCAGGTGATCTGCCTGTCTCAACCTCCCAAAGTGCTGGGACGACAGGCGTGAGCCACTGCGCCTGGCCCTAAAGCAGGTTTTTAACTAGAAGATTCACGGAGGGACTTCGGGGAACTTACTGAATTTTCCATGTGCCTGTACAGGTGCTTTTTGTTTTTTGTCTGGGAAGACCCCTGAAGATCAGTAACCATAGCTGAAGGAGGATGGGACAGACGGGCCCTAGAACTGCAGCCAGGGCCTGGCACAGCCTTTCCATGTCCAAAGCTGTGTTATAAGGCCGGGTTCAACGCAGCTTCCCTTTCACCCCAGGGGAAACTGAGACACAGCAAGATGGGGACTTGGCTCAGGGCATACACCCATGCAGGGGAGAGCCGGCCTGGAAGTCCAGCCAGGGCTGCAGTTCTCAGGAGGGCTGGGGGTACCCTGAGAATTCAGCCCCTTCCTGCATAGGACGGCAGAACACTTCCCACCTGTGTCCTCAGATGTCTTGGGAAGGTCTCATCGGCAGGTTCTGGGGTGGAATGAGCCTATTGCAAACCCTAATATTCACAGGTACACGCACACACGCACACGTGCACATAGACATATACACACATGCACACGTGTGCTCATATGCACACGTCCATATAGACATATACACACATGCATACAGACATATACACACATGCACACATATACACATATGCACACGTGCATGCACACACATGCACATGCTCCCTCTCAGAGTGCAGCAGAAAGAGTGCAGTTTCCCCAGCCAGCTCGCCCACCGAGCCCTCTCACTCGCTCCTCTGTGGGTGTCTGGCTTCCCACCCTCGCTGCAGCAAAAGGCTCCATGAAATGATGAATGAGAAGCCCGGGCAGGGAGAGAGGCCGCAGCAGGATGGCATGGAAGCCGCCTCCAGACTGGGGCGTCACCCGGAAAAAAAATCACAAGGCTGTAAACACAGGCAAACAATAGGGGAGATGGGCCCTGGGGCTTCATAAAGAGCCTGTGGCCGGGACAGAGCTCAGGGCCCGCTTGGCTCAGGGGCAGCTGAGGGGACGGCAAACCGGGGGCTGCTCCGGGCTTGGCTGGGACGGACGTCTCGGGCCACGGCTGGCCCGTCCAGCTCAGAGTTGGCTGGGAGGCCTGGCCTCCATGCAATAAACAACACAGGAGATAAATCGAAAATGTGTCTGGAACTGGTAGGAGTGGGGAGAGGTGGGCGGGGGTCACTGGGAGGCCTGTCTCCTTCCTTGGCCACTGCCTCCTCTGAGAGGAGGGCCCAGAGCTCTGGTGGGGGGGGCTGAATCTTGGAGCCCACAGGCCTGCGGGGGGTTGGAGGTGGTGGGTGCAGAGACAAGATGTCTTGAACATGTAGAATCAGAGAGGGCCTTTGAGGAGAATTTGCACCTGGAAAATTCCAGGGGTGTGTGAGTGCTCTGTGTGGAGTTGAAGTGCTGGAGGGCAGAGGTGGGGGCCTCAGGCCAGGGCAGGCGGGCCTGGGGGAGCCCACAGGCCCTTCTGAACCTGCCTCTGGGCCTGGGGACACATTCTTAGACAGGACAGCCATGTTTCAAACCACAGGGCCTGGGGGCAGCAACAAAGTTAAATTCCATACTTTTTTTTTGTTTTTGAGACAGAATCTCACTCTGTCACCGAGGTTGGAGTGGCGTGGCGCGATGTCTGCACACTGCAACCTCCGCCTCCCAGGTTCAAGCAATTCTCCCACCTCAGCCTCCCGAGTAGCTGCTCTCCTCCTTATTTCACCTCTGGGTCACCCTGACTCAGTCTCAGAATGTCCTCCCTCCCCAGGCGGCCTCACACATGCAATGCTACCTGCACTGCCCCAACTTCTCGGCCTCTACCCCTGGTGCACACTTGTTCTTGCACCAGAACGCTGGACTATTCTCTTTGCAGGTACAGGCCCTGAATAGCCCCCATCATCTCTCCCGCCAATGTGTCCTCCCAAGAACCCCTTTGGTTGCCTGGGCCAGAAGCCAGGGAGCTGAAGTTGACTCCCACATCCTCACGCCCTTTATTGCACCCAAGAAATTCTTCCTCCCCACCTGTTCCCCCAGTAGTCCAGCACCCCGGGCAGTCCAGGCCTTAAAGCAGTTGCCTCGTCACAGGTCCCCCGGCCTGCCCACCAGGCCACCGTAGCCAGGAGGATCAGTGGGAAACACTGGGTTGCCCCCATCAGATGCCAATAACCCACATCTCTCTTTGCCTCCCAGGTCCCCTCAGCTGCCCCCAGACCCTGTGGTTTGGGACATGGCTATATTGCCTAAGAGTGTGTTTAATCTTTAAGAAATGCCTCAAAAATATGGAATTTGGGCCGGTGTGGTGGCTCACGCCTATAATCCCAACACTCTGGGAGGCTGAGGTGGGTGGATCACCTGAGGTCAGGAGTTCGAGACCAGCCTGGCCAACATGGTGAAACCCCATCTCTACTAAAATTATAAAAACTTAGCAGGGTGTGGTGGTGCACGCCTGTAATCCCAGCTACTTAGGCAGGAGAATCGCTTGAACCCGGGAGGAGTAGGTTGCAGTAAGCCGAGATGGAGCCACTGCACTCCAGCCTGGGCGACAGAGTGAGACTCTGTCTCAAAAAAAAAAAAAAAAAAGTATAGAATTTTACTTTCTTGCTCCTTCCCTGTCTTCCACAATCTTAGGGACCAAGGCTCAGGCTCCTGGCATCATAGACCCACCTGGCCTCTAGCTCCTCCTCCGCTACTCTCTCTCCTCCACCTCTGGACTTCCTACCCATAGAGCACCCGGTGAGGCCTTGAATTCACCATGTTTCCCCCAACATCGGGAACTTCTCATGCTAATTCTTTCCAGAACGTTCTTGCATTCCTTTCCCTAGTCTGAGCAGGAGACGTAGACTGGCCCCAAAAAGTCAGTCAGTCAAGCCTGGGCAACATAGCAACACTCTATCTCTACAGAAAAGAGAGGAAAAATAAAACTGGCCAGGTGTGGTGGTGTGTGCCTGTAATCCTGGCACTTTGGGAGACGGAGGCAGGAGGATCACTTGAGGCCAAGCATTTGAGACCAGCCTGGGCAACATAGCGAGACCCTGTCTCTACAAAAAATATTTTAAAAATTAGCCAGGCGTGGTGGTGGTGCGTACCTGTAGTGCCAGCTATGTAGGAGGGTGAGACAGGAGAATCGCTTGAGCCCAGGAGTTGGAGGATGCAATGAGCCTGGGGCACAGAGCAAGATTCTGTCTCTAAAAAAAAAAAAAAGTCAGAATGGGAAAGGCACCCTCTTGCTCTGGGAAGGGGTCTGAGTGAGGAGACACAGCTCTGGCCCGGAAAGTCTAGTCTAGTGGGGAGGTGGTGGTGTAGGACACAAGGCCCTTCCCTGAGAAGCCCTAGTCAAGGGTGGCAGTTGGGGACAGGGACCCTCAGAGCCTGGGGAGAGATGTGGTCCCACTCCTCAGGCCCCACTCATCAGGCCTCCCTGGGAGGGTCAGCGGGCGTAGGTCTGGCTCCCGGCACCTTCAGCTCCTGGAGGGCCGACTGGCATAGGCACAAGCCTGCATCCACCCACAGGAAGCTTGTACCCGGGCAGTGCCAGAGGGATGCCAGGCATAGGGCCAGGATCAAGGACAGGGCTGGCCTTGCCAGCAGCTTCAGGGCCAGGGCTGGGTGCGCCTGGTTCTGGTCCCCGCAGGGCTGCCAAGGAGGGCAGAGGGCGAGGGCCTGTGGCAGCTTGTGGGCAGGAGGGCACCCCCTGTACCCTCAACTCAGGCAGCCATCTCTCTCAGGGCAGGGACTTCCAGGACCACCCTACTACCCTTGCATTCCCACAGGGGCACATTGGGGGGCTTCTACAGGCTGGAAGGTCCCCAATCCCTGCTTGAGGATGGCCCCAAGAGTTCCACGTCGAACCAGAAGCTCTGGAAGAAGAATGGGCTGCAAAGCGACCCACTGTGTGCCTTCTCAGCCTAAACCATCGCTTCCACTACCCTGGCGGGGAATGGCGTCACCGGGCTTCATAGTTGAGGAAATGGAGGCTCAGAGAGGGTGAGTGTCTTGCCCAAAATACACAGCTAAGAGATAGTAGAGCTTAAATTCCAGCCCACGTCATCCTATGCTCTAGGCTGCCCCAGAGCAGGCTTCCCTGGGGACAGGAGCCAGGTTGCCTCCATCAGACACCGATAACCTGTGCCTCTCCTCGCCTCCCAGGTCCCGTCAGCTGCCCCCGGACTCTGTGGTTTGAGACATGGCTGTCCTGCCTGACAATGCATCTAATCTTCAAAAAATACCTCAACAGTATGGAGTGGAGGAATGAATGAATGTGTCCCCAGGGCCCTGTTAGACCAGTGTTGGATCCTGGGGCCACAGAAAAAAGGAAACCAGGCTGATGCCTGCCTCTAGGAGGGCTTTTGTTTGTTTGTTTTTTGTTTTTCGTTTTGAGATGGAGTCTCACTCTGTCGCCCAGGCTGGAGTGCAATGGCACAATCTCAGCTCACTGCAACCTCCGCCTCCCAGGTTCGAGTGATTCTCCTGCCTCAGCCTCCTGAGTAGCTGGGATTACAGGCGTGTACCACCACACCCGGCTAATTTTTTATATTTTTGGTAGAGATGGGGTTTCACCATGTTGGCCAGGCTGGTCTCGAACTCCTGACCTCAAGTGATCTGCCCGCCTCGTCCTCCCAAAGTGCTGGGATTATAGGCGTGAGCCACTGCGCCTGGCCTAGGAGGTTTTTTTTTTTTTGGTTTTGTTTTGCTTTTTGAGATGGAGTTTCACTCTGTAGCCCAGGCTAGAGTGCGGTGGCGCCATCTTGGCTCACTGCAGCCTCCACCTCCTGGGTTGAAGTGATTCTCCTGCCTCAGCCTCCCGAGTAGCTGGGATTACAGGAAGGCACCACCTTGCCCAGCTAATTTTTGTATTTTTAGTAGAGATGGGGTTTCACCATGTTGGCCAGGCTGGTCTTGAACTCCTGACCACGTGAGCAGCCCGCATCAGCCTCCCAAAGTGCTGGGATTACAGGTATGAACTACTGCGCCTGGTCTAGGAGGTTTTATATTGGTGAAGACAGGCTAAGACCCAAATTGGTGCCCCCAGTGTAACAGTCAATGTGTCACACCAGTGTCATATGGGTGCCGCATGTGTGCCCAGCAGCCTAAGTGGGGCAGCCTCAAGGGGGTGGTCAACTCCCCCAGGCTGTGGGGAGGTAGGGAGGCAATGTGGAGGTTTCATGGAGACCAGGATGTTTTAGCCAAATCTTGAGAGAAGGCTGTTCCAGGCCTGGGCTGCAGGAGCACTGCTGAACAGCCAAAACTTTCCAGGAGTTACCTTACCTGGAAGGCAGGTGAGGTGCATGCAGAGAGGGACCCAGAGAGCACCAATGCCTTAGGGGCCAGGACTCCGGGAACCTTGACTACACAGCTAAGGAGCTGGAACTTTCTCTACAGTGTACAGGAAGCTGGGGAAGGGCGTCAGGCTCAGGGGACACGGTCATATGGTAGGAGTTGCCACTTTCGCAAGCTCCCCCTGACTGCCGAGGGGTTTGGACAGATAGGGCGAGCCTGGGGGCAGGGGAGTCTGGCAGAGGCTGGTGCAATGATCCCAGTAAGGGATGGAGAGGTCTGTGCTTAAACACTGCCACGTGGCTGCAGAGCGAGAGCGAGAGAGAGCGAGAGAGAGAGAACAAGAGAGAGAGAACGAGAGAAAGAGAGAGAGCGAGAGAGAGTGAGAGGGAGAGCGCAGGCTGTCCGGAAAACTGAATGAAATTTCATAATGGAGTGGAACTGAAAGTCGAGGGGGTGGTTATAGAGAGCTGCCTGGACTCTGGGGAGACCGTCGGTTTCACCTGCTGAGATGAGACACCCAGAGGTTCCGGGGAGGCTTGCAGACGACGAGTGACTGAGGACACCCAGTGGGAGATATTCGGGTATGTGGACCTCCCTTGCCTCCTCTCACCTGGAAAGTCTCCCCTAAAACACCCACTCACTGCCAGCCCTCAGCTCCCCTCTCCTACCTTAGATCTCATCTGCTTCTCCTCACCTCTTGGTGGGCAGTGGGCAGCAGGGGAGCCAAGCCCAGATACCAGGCCTGAGCCCAACCTCGGCCCCAGAGGCAGCCCCAGAGGCCTCACTCTCCCTGCTCAATGAGGCTCCGTGTCTAGACGCCAGCTGCCTGCTCAGCCCCGTGGCTGGCTGTGGCTGGCGTGGGCCCAGGGCTCACTTATGGACGGTGCTCCAGGTACCCAGGCCCACTGGCGTGGGAGTTGTGCCTGGACCATGGGGAGAGAGGGCGGTGGCTTGGGGAACCAGGCGTTCTGGCCACCCGCGGTGCAGCAGGCACCAGGCCCTGGCAGAAGCAGGCTGGGCTGGGGGTGGCAGGCAGCCCTGGCCCGCAGGCGGTTGGCGGGCTGAGCAGCTGCTTGTCTTGTTTTCCATCTCCTCCCCAGATCACCATCCAGCCTTTCCCCATGGGTCCTGCGGGGACTGGATGGGGAACAGGGGGCTTCCATGCACGTCTCAGGGGCGTCGAATGAACCTTGAATCCTCCCAGCTCTGCTTTCACTGTGCACCTTAGGCAGTTGCCAAACCTGAGCCTCAGTTTCTCCACTATGACATAAAGTGTCTGGGGCAGCTCTAGATGAAGGCGAGGCAGGCATGACTGTGGCACAGGAGTGTGGCTCTCCTGGCAGAACTGCTGCCAAGAATCCTGATGTTAGACGGAGTCTCGCTCTCTGTCGCCCAGACTGGAGTGTAGTGGCACGACCTCGGCTCACTGCAACCTCTGCGTTGAGGTTCAAGTGATTCTTCTGCCTCAGCCTCCCAAGTAGCTGGGATTACAGGTGCGCGCCACCACGCCTGGCTAATTTTTGTGTTTTTAGTAGAGATAGGGTTTCACCATGTTGGCCAGGCTGGTCTCAAACTCCTGACCTCAAGTGATCCACCTGCCTTGACCTCCCAAAGGGCTGAGATTACAGGTGTGAGCCACCATGCCCAGCCTTGACTGTCATGTCTAAAGGCTTCATCTGGCAAAAGACTCCTGGACCCCTGGACCCAAAACAACAAAGACAGGAAGGGAAGAAAGCCCGGGACTCAGGCTTGTCCTGGAGTACCAATCTCCATGGACATTGGACCATTTTGCTCATGATGCAAAAGACAGCATCAGCTCAGGGTGGCAGGAAGGAGAAAATCCCAGGTGTTAGCTCTGGCTCTGTCCTTGCCCTGCTCTTCTCTGGCTTTGACTCTCCTTTGAATGATGTGGATGTGCGGGTGGGCTCCGAGGACCCTCCTAGGGCTTGGCTTTAAGGATCCAAGATCCTTCTTCTATTTTTTAGACAGGGTCTTGCTCTGTCACCCATGCTGGAGTGCAGTGGTGCAGTCATAGCTCACTACAGTCTGGAACTCCTGGGCTCAAGCCATCTTCCCACCTCAGCCTCCTGAGTAGTGGGAACTACAGGTGTGTGCCGCTATACCCAGGTAATTTTTTTTTTTTTTTTTTTTTGAGAGACAGGGTTTCACCATGTTGCCCAGGCTGGTCTCGACTCCTAGTGCTCAAGCAATCCACCTGCCTTGACCTCTCAAAGTGCTGAGATTACAGGTGTGAGCCGTCACACACAGCCTCCAAGATCCTCCTTATTTACCGGCCAGGCGTTCATGCTCTTACAGCCCCCACCCCACTCGGTGCTTTCTCAGGTCTCCAACACTTGCCTGATCAGATAGCCTCTCCTGTGACCCCCTTCTTCCTCTTCTCTGGTTTTCCAAGGCCTCCTGGTTCCCTGACACCCACCTCAGGCCAGCCCTTCCCAGCATTCTTGCCTTTGAACTCCCCAACGACATTCTGCCAAGTCCTGCTTCCAGGCCTGGAGTTGCTCACTCCCTCCCAGTCCCGCTCTGCTGCCGTAAGCCTAACGTCTCCCTTACCTGGCCCGGCTATGGGCTCCAGGGTAGGGGCTGGGCCTCAGCGTTCTTGTGTGCCCCCTTGAAGTCGGACACACAGTCCCAAAGCAGCAGGAGGTTAGAAAAGGAAGCAGGAGGCCCACAGCCAGGCCCCGAATCCCTGCACTGTCACTTCAGACTGGATGACCTCAGGCAATTCTCCCCGGACTCCATGCCATCCCTGCCAGTTCTGCGCCTCCCTCTGAAAAGTGGGGCTACACCACCCCTGTCTGCCTGCTCCCAAGTGAGAACTGAAACCAAATACTGGGCCTGGCACAGTGGCTCACACCTGTAATCCCAGCACTTTGGGAGGCTAAGGCAGGAGGATCACTTGAGGTCAGGAGTTCGAGGCCAGCCTGGCCAACATGGTGAAACCCTGTCTCTACCAAAAATACAAAAATTAGCTGGGTGTGGTGGTGGGCACCTGTAATCCCAGCTACTCAGGAGGCTGAGGCAGGAGAATCGCTTGAACCGGGAGGCAGAAGTTGCAGTGAGCCGAGATTGTGCCACTGCACTCCAGCCTAGGTGACAGAGTGAGACCCTGCCACCGGAAAAAAAAAAAAAAAGAGAGAGAGAGAAATGAAAAGAAAGCAAGTGCTATACATGAATGAGCTCAGGTCATCTGCATAGACTCCACCCCTTAACTTAAGCCTAGCAGGCTGACACTGCAGTGAGCTATGATTGCAACACTACACTCCAGCCTGGGTGACAGAGCAAGACTCTAAAAACAATAATAATAACCTACCGTTTAAGATGCCCTTATGTGGTAGTTTATGTGGTGGAGTGTATTGTTTATCCTCTGTTGACAGATGAGGAAGCTGGCGCTCGGCAGAAACAGTGAGTGACTTCCTCAGGGTCTCAGGGCTGCTGAGAGGTGGGGGCTGGAAATGCTTCCAGGTGGTCTGAGACGGAAGCCCTGCTGGGAAGTCCTCCCTCATGGGACAGGGACCTGTGGACATGCCTTGCACCCTGGTGCACCCTCTGTGGATGTGAGGAAGCGCTGCTCTCTTCATCTTAGAGATGAGAAAGGGAGGCCTGGAGAGGAGGCAGTGACTTTTGGAGGCCACCCTGAGTCTACAGCACAGTTGAAGCACTGATTTCTGCTTTCAGCTCTTCCCTCCTCCTGGAATTTCCTGATTTCTTTGAGATCTGAAGTAAGGGGGACAAGGCTCCTGAGCCCCCATGAGCCAGGTGGCCCTGATGGTGAGCCACCCACAGATCTGTAGGCATTGGCAGCAGGTGCCAGGCCAGTCAACACAGACCTCCACCATCTGCTATCATTGCCATGCAAGAAAAGAGTCCCAGCTCACAGGCAGACATGAGCCACAAGGCAGGCAGGACCTGCAGCCTGGCCACACCCATCATCCAGGGTCACCTCTCTGTCCAGACCCATGCCTGGTTATTAAGCATTTAGTGATGGCAGAAGACCCATCTGGAGGCTGGGTGGGTGAGGGTGGCAGTGATGATGATGGAGTTGGTGAAGATAGTGGAAATGAGGATGAAGGTAAGGACAGATGTGAAGGTGAAGGTGGAAGTAAGGATGGAAGTGAAGGTGGAGGTGAGGATAGAGATGAGGATGAAGGTGAGGATAAAGGTGAGGGTGGAGGTGAGAATGAAGGTGAGGATGGAGGGCAGGAGAAAGGGGAAGGCAGAAGTGAAGATGGAGAGAAGAATGGAGGGGAGGACAGAGATGAGGATGGAGGTAAATGAGTGACAGTGAGTGAGAATAGAGTGAGAATGGAGGGGAAATGGAGGTGAGGAAAGGAGAATGGAGGGGAGGAGGGAGGTGAAGATGAAGGTGAGGATGGTGGTAAAGGTGGAGGTGAGGATGGAGGTGTGGATGGAAGTGAAGTAGAGGTGAGCATGGAGGTGAGTGTGGAGATGAGAGTGGAACTGAAGGTGGAGGTGAGGATAGAGGTGTAGGTGAAGGTGGTCTTAAAGATGCAAGTGAAGGTGGAGGTGAGGATGGAGGTGAGGGTGGAGGTGAGGATGGAGGTGAGGGTGGATGTGAAGGTGGAGGTGAGGAGAGAGGTGAAGGTGGAGGTGAGGAGGGAGGTAAGGGTGGATGTAAAGGTGGAGGTGAGGGTGGAGGTGAGGATGGAGGTGAGGGTGGAGGTGAGGATGGAGGTGAGGGTGGAGGTGAAGGTGGAGATGAGGGTGGAGGTGAGGGTGGAGGTGAGGGTGGAGGTGAAGGTAGAGGTGATAGTGGAGGTGAAGGTGGTGAGGACAGAGGGGATGATGGAGGTGAGGATGGAGGTGAAGGTGGAGGTGAGGATGGAGGTGAGGGTGGAGGTGAAGGTGAAGGTGAGGACAGAGGGGAGGACAGAGGTGAGGGTGGAGATGAAGGTGGAGGTGAAGGTGGAGATGAGGATGGAGGTGAGGGTGGAGGTGAAGGTGGAGATGAGGATGGAGGTGAGGGTGGAGGTGAGGGTGGAGGTGAAGGTGGAGGTGAGAGTGGAGGTGAAGGTGGTGAGGACAGAGGGGATGATGGAGGTGAGAATGGAGGTGAAGGTGGAGGTGAGGATGGAGGTGAGGGTGGAGGTGAAGGTGAAGGTGAGAACAGAGGGGAGGATGGAGGTGAGGGTGGAGGTGAAGGTGGAGGTGAAGGTGGAGATGAGGATGGAGGTGAGGGTGGAGGTAAAGGTAGAGGTGATAGTGGAGGTGAAGGTGGTGAGGACAGAGAGGATGATGGAGGTGAGGATGGAGGTGAAGGTGGAGGTGAGGATAGAGCTGAAAGTCGAGGTGAGGATGGAGGTGAAAATGAAGTTGGGATAGAGGTGGAGGTAAGAATGGAGGTGAGGATGGAGGTGAGCACAGAGGTGAGAATGGAGGTGACGGTGGAAGAAATGATAAAGATGGTGAAGACACTGGCTGTGGCAATAGTGGGATGGGGATGCCATTGTGGGTCATGAGAAGAGCTCTTGACCGAGGTCCCTCCATGAACCTCGAAGTTCACCCTGCCACAGGGTGGATCCCTTCATTTCAGTCCCAGCAGGCTCCCCCAACCAGTCAGGATCCCTGAAGAGCACCTGGCTCTCCACAAGACAATAGGCAGCAAGGGGACCCAGTGGACCCCAAGTCTTAGCTAATGTGAGTAAAGCACCAAGTAGGAGCCAGGCAGAAGATGGGATAGGAGTTTCCAAGCCAGTGCTTGGTGACAGGCCCTCCCATTCAGAAATGAAGCAAGGCCCTGGCCACAGCCGGGAAGGATTGCAAGGGCCTTCCTGAGCAGACACAAGGGAGCCCTGAGCCGCTGGGGGTGATGAGGAAGGGAGGCAGGGCTGGGCAGAGGGTCTGCAAAGAATTAGACTGGAAAGGTGGAAGAGGGACATTGGGCCTAGTGGTTTGGCCTGGAGAGAGCTGTCAGGAGAGGGGACGATGAGGCTGGTGGTGACGCCTGAGGCAAGGATGTTTGGGGGCACGGTAGCAGAAGGCTCTCAGGCAGCCGCTGGGAATCCCACCACCTCTGGCTCGCAAACACCTCCCCTTTTGTTAACATGAACACAGACTGTCAGGCCCTCCATGATCAATGCTTGGACTTGTCCATTATCCATGGGCAGCCTGCCACTCACGGTTCCCCGGGCGTGCCAACTTCTGGCCACCGCCGGGACCCCAGCGAGGGGCTGGCTTGGAGAAGCCTGGCTGGGAGCATGGGCCGGCCTTCCCGACTAGCTGCCCAGGCTGTGGGCCTTGCCAGGTGTCAGACTCAATTTCCTGACCCTTCCTGCTCAGAGAACCAAACATGTCATCTCTCTACCCAAACTGGGTCCACCCAGGTCACTGGATTGGCAGGAGGAAGACTCCTGGGGGTCCAGACCAACTGACCAGGCAGGCAGGGTAGGGGCAGAAGACTGAAAAGTCATGGGTCCAATTTGTCACCCATGGGACAAATTGCCAAAGGGAAGGCAATGCCAGGGAATGGGGTGGCCAGGGAGGCCGCGGGAGGTACTGGAGGGAGCCCCAGGCCCAGAATCCCCCCATTCAATCCCCTGACTCGCCCTGTCCCATGGGCAAGAATCAGGACCAGCTCCACTGGCAAATCAGGTAGTTGAGTAACTGGATTTTTGAGTTCCACCCCACCTTCCATTAGTCAGCAGAGATCCCTCCTACGGCCAACCCCATATCCTTACACAATTTTGCACTTATTGCTTTTATTAAAAGAATAGCTTTATTGTGATAAAATTCACACACCATACAATTCACCCATTTACAGTGTACAATTCAGTTAGTGGGTTTTAGTATATTCACAGGGTTGTACAATCATTTCCACAGTCTATTTTATTTTATTTTATATTTTTTGAGATGGAGTCTTGCTGCGACACCCAGGCTGGAGGGCAATGGTGCTATCTCGGCTCACTGCAACCTCCGCTTCCTGGGTTCAAGCGATTCTCCTGCCTCAGTCTCCCAAGTAGCTGGGACTACAGGTGCCTGCTACCATGCCCGGCTAATTTTTGTATTTGTAGAAGAGACAGGGCCGGGCGCGGTGGCTCACGCCTGTAATCCCAGCACTTTGGGAGGCCAAGGGGGGGCAGATCACGAGGTCAGGAGATCGAGACCATCCCGGCTAACACGGTGAAACCCCGTCTCCACTAAAACATACAAAAAATTAGTCGGGCATGATGGTGGGCGCCTGTAGTCCCAGCTACTCGGGAGGCTGAGGCAGGAGAATGGCGTGAACCTGGGAGGCGGAGCTTGCAGTGAGCTGAGATTGTGCCACTGCACTCCAGCCTGGGCGACAGAGCAAGACTCCGTCTCAAAAAAAAACAAAAACAAAAACAAAAAGAAGAGAGGGGTTTCACTATATTGGCCAGCCTGGTCTTGAGCTCCTGACCGCAAGTGAAATGCCCACCTTGGCCTCCCAAACTGCTGGAATTACAGGCATGAGCCACCACACCTGGCCTCACAGTCCATGTTAGAACATTACATTATCCTGATAAGAAAACCTGTGGTTTTTGGACTGGGTGCAGTGGCTCATACCTATAATCCCAGCACTTTGGGAGGCTGAGGTGGGGGGATTACTTGAGCCCAATAGGAGTTTGAGATCAGCCTGGGCAATATAGCAAGACCCCATCTCTATAAAAAAATTTAAAAATTAGCCAGGAGTGGTGGTACACACCTGTAGTCTCAGCTACTTGGAGGCTGAGGTGGGAGGGTCGCTTGAGCCCAGGAGTTGAAGGCTGCAGTGAGCTATGATGGCACCACTGCACTCCAGCCTGCACAACAGAGCAAGACCCTGTTCCTCGTAAAAAAAAAAAAAAAAAAAAAAAAAAGCTTAAATCCCTCCTAATCTCTGAGTGGCCTCTCCTGGTCTTTGAGCCTGGAGTGAAGCTGAACCTATAGGTGAGAGAATAAGAGGCCCCAGCTACAGGGAGAGAGGATTGCAGAGCTGGAGGCAGGTGACCCAACTACCACCCAGCAGATATGAATAAGCATCCACTGACTAGGTGCTCTCCTAGTCATTGGACAGCTCTGGGTCCCAGCTGTAGGCAAAGCCTGCGCTGGGTGCTTTGGGATTCTGGCTCTGTGCCTGGCATCCCTTTTAGTTCTGTCTGAGTAGCAGCTTCCTGCAGACAGATGTGGCCTTGTGCCCTGTGCTGGCAGGCCCTCCCGAGAGCTGAAGGTGCCTTAGGACCCAAGCCCATGCCTGCTGACCTCCACTGATCAAGGGAGGCCTGATGAATGGGGGCTTTTCTAAGTGGGACCACGTCTCTCCTCAGGTCACAGTTCCCAAGAAAGGGTCACAGCTTCCCCCCTCTGACTGGGGCTTCTCAGGGAAGGATCCATGCCCCCCTCAGATTAGACTTTCCAAAGCATGTTTGTACCTCCCTCATCAGACTGACTTTTCGGGGGAGCTCCCTGTGTCTTCCCTCTGACATTTTGCAAAGCATGCCTATGTCTCTCCCCTCAGGGTAAGGCCATGTCCTTTCTGTTATACCAGCTTCCTAGGAGTTCCACTCACTATGTGGCCTTCTATCTGAGCCGCTCTTTCCTCATCCGTAAAGTAGGGAGAATCATATTTGCCTCATAAAATTGCCATGGATGGAACAAGAACAGCATAACATCACAGTATTCGCCATCCAATCAAAACTTACTATAGCCATACTATGGAATGTTATTGGCAATAAAAAGAAACAAGAACTGATATATGCCACAACATGGATGGACTTTGAACACATGACACTAAGTCACAAAGAATCACAGATTGTCTTATTCCATTTATATGAATAGACAAATCTCTAAAGACAAAAAGTAGATTGGTGGTTGCCTAGGGCTGAGGGTGGGGCAGAATGGAGGGACTGGGGGATGAGGGCTTCTTTTAGGGATAAAGAAAATACTGTAAAATTGATTGTGATGATGGATGTACAATTCTGTGAATATACTAAAAGTCATTATATGTGTTAAATTAGTGAATTGTATGGTAAAGTAAACTGTATTTTGATAAAGCTGTAAAAGGCTGTACAGACATGTGAGGAAGCAGGAAAATATGACTTGTAATTTTTAAAAAATTCAATGAAACAGACCCAGAAGCGATCAAATTAGTTTGCAAGACTTTAAATTGGCTGTAAAAATATGTTCAAGATTTTAAAGGGAAAACAAATATAATGAGGAGAGAAATAGAAGATTTAAAAGAGAACCAGTGGAATTTCTGGAGATGAAAACATAATGTCTAAGATAAAAAACATATGGGGTGAGCTTAACAGCAGATTTGACACTACAAAGACAAGATCAACGAAGCTGAACCTATCCAAACTAAGGCACTGAGGGAAAAAAGCAAGCCAAAAATTTTTAACAGAGCCTTGGTAACCCATAGGACAATATTAACCCATGCAACACACATATAATTGGAGTACCAGAGGCAGAAGAAACAATTGCTGAATTTTTTTCAAATTGCAAATTTGATGAAAACCATAAACCCAGATCCAAGAAACTCAAATAGCTCTAAGAAGAATAAATATTAGTTCAAAGAAAATCACACGAAAACATATCACAATCCAGTTGCTGAATACCAAAAATAAAGAGAAAAATCTTTTTTTGTTTTTTTTGAGATGGAGTCTCGCTCTGTCGCCCAGGCTGGAGTGCAGTGGCTGGATCTCAGCTCACTGCAAGCTCCGCCTCCCGGGTTTACGCCATTCTCCTGCCTCAGCCTCCGGAGTAGCTGGGACTACAGGCGCCCGCCACCTTGCCCAGCTAGATTTTTGTATTTTTTAGTAGAGACGGGGTTTCACCATGTTAGCCTGGATGGTCTCGATCTCCTGATCTCGTGATCCGCCCGTCTCGGCCTCCCAAAGTGCTGGGATTACAGGCTTGAGCCACCATGCCCGGCCTGAATACCAAAAATAAAGAGAAAAATCTTAAAAGCAGCCAGAGGGGGGAATGACACATTATGTAGAAGGAACAAAGATAAGAATGACTGCTGACTTACCATCAGAAAATGAAAGCTAGAGGACAATAACATGACATCTTTAGAGTGCTGGGGTTGGGGAGGAAGCTGTTAACCTAGAATACTTTATTCAATTAAAATAGTCTCCCCTAAATGAAGAGAAAATAAAGGTTTTGCTTTTTTTTTTTTTTTTTTTTTTTGAGATGGAGTCTCGCTCTGTCTCCCAGGCTGGAGTGCAGTGGCGTGATCACGGCTCACTGCAAGCTCTGCCTCCCAGGTTCAGGCCGTTTTCCTGCCTCAGTCTCCTGAGCAGCTGGGACTACAGGTGCCTGCCACCATGCCCGGCTAATTTTTTGTATTTTTAGTAGAGATGGGGTTTCACTGTGTTAGCCAGGATGGTCTCGATCTCCTGACCTCGTGATCTGCGTGCCTTGGCCTCCCAAAGTGCTGGGATTACAGGCATGAGCCAAAAATAAAGGTAGTTTTTAAAGAAACGGTGAGAAAATTTATTGCCCAGCAGAAATTGCACTACAAAAAGTTATAAAATTAAAATTTCTGGCTAATGGAAAAAGATACATGTAAACATGAGATACGAGACAATGAAAAACACTAGGAATGGCAAATATGTAGACTAATGTAACAGTTATTTTCTCATATTTTCATTTCTTTAAAAGATAATTGGCTGGGCGCAGTGGCTCACTCCTGTAATCCCGGCACTTTGAGGCCAAGGCGAGCAGATCACCTGAGGTTGGGAGTTTGAGACCAGCCTGACCAACAAGGAGAAACCTCATCTCTACTAAAAATACAAAGTTAGCTGGGCGTGGTGACACACGCCTGTAATCCCAGCTACTCGGGAGGCTGAGGCAGGAGAATCACTTGAACCGGGAGGCGGAGGTTGTGGTGAGCCAAGATTGCGCCATTGCACTCCAGCCTGGAAAATAAAAGTGAAACTCCGTCTCAAAAAAAAAAAAAGGTAATTGTTTAAAGAAAAAAATAGCAGTGTATTGGGGGTTTTGGGGGTTTATAACTTCATAGATGTGAAATGCATGATTACAATAGCATAAAGGATGGAAGAGTGAAATCATAGTATGCTGTTGTAAGGTTCTTGTATTATTCATGAAGTGTTAAATGCAATTTAAGGGTAGATTGTGAAAAGTTAAAGATTCAAATTATAAACTCTAGGATTATCACACACACAAAGAAATAGCTTATAGGTAAAAGGTAACAAAAATGGCAAACAAAAACCAAAACAAACAAAAAACTTCAATCTCAAGGAAGGTAGGAGGCTGGGCACGGTGGCTCACATCTGTAATCCTAGCCCTTTGGGATGCCGAGGCGAGTGTATTGCCTGAGCTCAGGAGTTTGAGATCAGCCTGGGCAACATGGTAAAACCCCGTCTCTACTAAAATACAAAAAAAAATTAGCTGGGTGTGGAGGCGGGCACCTGTAGTCCCAGCAACTTGAGAGGTTAAGGCAGGAGAATCGCTTGAACCTGGGAGGTGGAGGTTGCAGTGAGCTGAGATCGCGCCACTGCACTCCAGCCTGGATGACAGACCAAACTCTATCTCTACCAAAACAAAAAAAAATGGCTGGGCATGGTGGCAGGCGCCTGTAATCACAGCTACTCGGGAGACTGAGACATGAGAATCACTTGAACCCAGGAGGTGGAAGCTGCAGTGAGCCAAGATCACGCCACTGAACTCCAGCCTGGGCGACAGAGACAGACTTTGTTTAAAAAAAAAAAAAGGTAGGAAAATAAACAAAGAGGAAAGAAATAAACAAATAGTGAGATGGTAGAGTTAAACCCAAACATATCACTTCGCATCTAGCCACATGGAACGAGGGGAACTGGATTGATCCTTCTATCTTAAAAACTAGAAAACCAAACAAAATACGTGAAACAGCAGTTGCCTGACATGAACCACAGGCAGTGGCTGAGATGTGATCCCCAAGAGAAGAGAAATAAAGTGAATTCTAAGATCTGGAAAATTTGCAAATATTAGGAAATTATCATAATTCTAAATAACCCATGGGTCAAAGAAGAAATCACATGGGAAGTTAGAAAATACACTGAATTAAATAGAAATGAAAAAACAGCCTATTAATATTTGAGGGGCAGCCTTAAGCAATGCTTTGAGGGCAATTTATAGCTCTAATTGTTATACACAAGAAGAAAGCTCTAAAATAAATGAGTGACGGTTCTACCTTTGTGTGTGTGTGTGTCTGTGTGTGTGTCTGTGTGTGTATGACGGTCTCGCTCTGTTGCCCAGGCTGGAGTGCAGTGGTACAACCATGACCTCCCAGGCTCAATCAATCCTCTTACCTCAGCCTACCAAGTAGCTGGGAGTACAGGCATATGCCACAGCACCCAGCTAATTTTTAATTAATTCATTATTTTTTGGTAGAGATAAGGTCTTGCCATATTGCCAGGGATAGTCTCAAACTCCTAGGCTCAGGTAATCCTCCTACCTTGACCTCCCAAAGTGCTAGGATTACAGGCATGAGCCACTGCACCCAGCCAAGGGTCTACCTTACATGCTAGATGATGAAAGAGCAAATTAAACCTGATGTAGAAAAATATGAACATAAAGAGCAGAAATCAATCAAATAGAAAATGAACCAATAATGAAGAAAATCACTGATACCAAAAGCAGCTTCTTTGAAAAGTCCAATTGTTGAAGTATTCATTATCCATTGCTATGTAGCAACACAACCACTACAAACATAGTGGTTTTAAACAACATACATTTATTTTCTCATAGTTTCTGTGGGCCAGGAGTCCAGGCACAGCTTAGGTAGGTCCTCTGTCTCTGGCTCACTAAGTTGCAATCAAGGTGTCTCATCTGAGGCCAACTGGTGAAGAATCTACTTTCAACTCATGTGGTGGTTGACAGAATTCAGTTCCTTGCAGGCTGCTGGACTGAGAACTTCAGTTTCCACCTGGCTGTCAGCCAGAGGCCACCCCCATCTCCTTGCCACATGGCAGCTTACTTCCTCAAAGCCATTAGGTGTAGGGTGGGGAGAAGAGTGTCCCAGCAAGATGGATTATTATCTTACATAATGTAATCACATACACGTCATCACGTACATGCCTTCACCTGTGTTATATTCTATGATTTAGAAGCAAGTCACAAGTCACATGCACACTCAAGGGGAGACCACACAAAGGTGTGATGGCAGGAGGTGGGACTCATAGGGCTAGTCTCTCACCACCACTGATAAGACTCAAGCTATATTCTTCAAACCAAAAATGGAGAATACTGCATTATCAATATTAATAAGGAAAGAAGAGACATTACTAAAGCTTCTGTGTACATTAAAGAGATAATAAGGGAATATTATGAACAATAGCATGCCAGTACATTTAATACTTCAAGTAGCACGGACAAATTCTTTGAAGACACAAATGACCAAAACTGGCTCAAGAATAAATAGAAGTTTAGAAGGAAAACATAGCACTGTAAATTCCTATATTAAAAATGAAACAAGATCTCAAATCAATAACCTAAACTTCCACCCTAAGAAACAAGAAAAAGAGGAACAAAGTTAAACTCAAAGCAAATACAAAGAAAGAAATAATATAGATTAAGGGGAAATAAATGAAATAGAGACAAAAAAGCAACAGAGAAAGCTAATGAAACCAAAAAGTTGGTTCTTCGAAAAGATCAACAAAATTAACAGATCTTTAGACTTGCCAAGAAAAAAAGAGAAAAAAAATTCAAATTACTAAAATTGAGAATGGAAGAAGGGACATTCCTTTTTTTTTTTTTTTTTTTTTGAGATGGAGTCTCTCTCTGTTGCCCAGGCTGGAGTGCAGTGGTGCGATCTCAGCTCACTGCAAGCTCCACCCCCTGGGTTCAAGTGATTCTCCTGCCTCAGCCTCCCAAGTAGCTGGGATTACAGGCACATGTCACCACGGCTAGCTAATTTTGTATTTTTAGTAAAGATGGGGTTTCGCCATGTTGGCCAGGCTGGTCTCGAACTTCTGATCTCAGGTGATCCGCCTGCCTTGGGCTCCCAAAGTGCTGGGATTACAGGTGTCAGCCACTGTGCCCGGCCAGGACATTACTATTAACCTTACAGAAGGATAGAGAATTATAAGGGAATACTATGAACAATTGTACCTCAGGGATAAATTCTTACAAAGGCTCAAGCTACTAGAACAGACTCAAAAAGAAATTTAAAAACCTCAAAATATCTATAACAAGAGATTGAATTAATAAAACAAAACAAAACAAAGCAAAACAAAAACAAAAGAACTCCTTGCAAAGAAAAACCCAGGACCAGATGGCTTCACTGATGATTTCTGCCAAACATTTAAAGAAGAATTAATATCAATCCTTCAAAAATCCTTCCAAAAATAGGGGTGGAAATTTTCCAGCTCATTCTGAGGTCCTGACACCAAAACCACACAAAGACAAAGCAAAAAAAGAAAACTATAGACCAATAATTCTTACAAATAACGACAAAAAAACTCAGCAAAATACTAGAAAATGAAGTCACTAACATATAAAATGATTATATACCAATGATCAAGCGGGATTTGTGCCAGGAAAGTAAGTTTGCCTCAATATACAAAAATCAACCCAGTTAATACACCCTGTTAATGGAATAAAAGGCAAAACCGTAGCATCGTCTCAATAGATGTAGAAAAAGCATTGTCAAAATCCAACACCCTTTTATGATAAAAACAATCTCCAAACTAGGAATAGAAGGATAATCTCTCAACCTGAAAAAGGACATCCATAAAAACCCACCCAACATCATACATAGGGATGAAAGATAGAAAGTTTTCTTCCTAAGATCTAAAACAAGACAAGGATGTCCTCTGTCAACACTCATATTCCACATTGCATCACATGTTCTAGCCAGGGCAATTGGGCAAGAGAAAGAAATAAAGGCATCCAGACTGGAAAGGATTAAGTATAACTGCCTCTATTTTCAGAGGATGTGGCCTTGCATAGAGAAAATCCTAAGGATTACACAAACACACAGACATGTACACACATACACACACACACAACTATTAGAACTAATGAGTTCAGCAAGGTTGTGGAATACAAGATAAATATACAAAACTCTGTTATATTTTTTGGAAATGAACAATCCAAAAAATTAGATTAAGAAAACAATTCCATTTATAATAACATAAAAATAAAATACTTAGGAATAAATTTAACAAAACAAGTGCAAGACATACTCTGAAAACCACAAAACAGGGTTGAAAGAAATTACAGAAGACCTGGCTGGGGGCAGTGGCTCACACCTGCAATCTCAGTACTTTGGAAGGCCGAGGAGGGTGGATCACCTGAGGTCAGGAGTTTGAGACCAGCCTGGCCAACATGGTGAAACCCCGTCTCTACTATAAATATGAAAATTAGCCAGGCATAGTGGCACTTGACTCTAATCCCAGCTACCAGGGAGGCTGAGGCAGGAGAATTGCTTGAACCCAGGAGGCGGAGGTTGCAGTGAGCCAAGATTGTGCCATTGCACTCCAGCCTGGGTGACAGAGTGAGACTCCATCTCAAAAGAAACAGCAATTAAAGAAGACCTAAATAGATGGAAAGACATCCTGTGTTTATGGATTGGAAGACTTAATATTGTTAAAATGCCAATAATCCCTAAAATGATCTATGGATTCAATGTAATCTTTATCAAAATCTCAGCTGCCTCTGTTGTAGAAATTGTCACGCTGATTCTAAAATTCATACAGAAATGCAAGGGACTCAGAATTACAAAACAATCTTGAAAAAGAAGAAAAAAATTGGAAGACTCACACTTTCTTGACTTTAAAACTTACTACAAAGCTGTAATAATGAAAACGTCATGATAGTGACTTAAGAATCCACATTGGATTAATAGAATAAAATTGAGGCTCTAGAAATAAGCCCACACATTCACGGTCAATTGATTTTTGACAAGAATGTTAGTCTTTTCAATAAATGGTGTGAGACAACTGTATATCCACATGCAAAAGAATGAATTTGAGCCCCTACCTCATACCATATACAAAACTTAGCTCAAAATAGATCATAGACCCAAATATAAGAGCTAAAGTGACAAAACTCTTAGAAGAAAACATAAGCATAAATCTTTGTGACCTTGAGTTAATTTCTTAGATACGGCACCTAAAGCACAAGTGATGAAATAAAAAATTCATAAATTAGAGTTCACCAAAATTTAAAACTTTGTATTTCTTTATCTTTTTTTGTAAGGACAGGGTTTTGTTTTTGTTTCTGTTTTGAGACGGAGTCTTGCTCTGTTACCCAGGCTGGGGTGCAATGGCACAATCTTGGCTCACCACAACCTCCGCCTGCCAGGTTCAAGTGATTCTCCTGCCTCAGCCTCCCAAGCAGCTGGGATTACAGGCACACACCACCACGCCAGGCTAATTTTTGTATTTTTAGTAAAGACGGGGTTTCACCATGTTGACCAGGCTAGTCTGGAACTCCTGACCTCGTGACCTGTACACCTCGGCCTCCCAAAGTGGTGGGATTACAGGCATGAGCCACTGCGCCTGGCCCCTGAGACAGGGTCCTATTGTGTCACCCAGGATGAAGTACAGTGAAACAATCATGGCTCCCTGCAACCTTGAACTCCTGGGCTCAAGTGATCTTCCTGCCTAGACATCATCAGGCATATAGGCATGTGCTACCATGCCCAGCTAATTTTTTTGATTTTTTGTAAAGATGGGGGGGGGTCTCATTATATTGTCCAGGCTGGTCTTGAACTACTGACCTCAAGGTGATCCTCCCACCTCAGTCTACCAAAGCACTGGGATTACAGGCATAAGCCACCCCACCTGGCCAAAAACTTTCTGTTTCAAAGCACCAAGAAAATGAAAAGACAAATCACCTAATTTTGTGTTTTGTGTTTTTAGTAGAGATGGGGTTTTGCCATGTTGGCCAGGCTGGTCTCAAACTGCCGAGCTCAAGCAATCCACCTGCATTGGCCTCCCGAAGTGCTAGGATTACAGGCGTGAGCCACTGTACTCAGCCTAAATTAAGGATAATGAGGTGGAGAGATTATCCTGGATTATCTGGACAGGTCCCATTGCAAAGTTTCTTGTAAGTGGGGAGGCAAGAGGGTCAGAGTCAGAAAAAATAGATGTGATAATGGAAGCAGAGGTTGTTACAATGAGAGCAAGAGCCAGACCAAAGGGGGTGGGATTTAGGCTGGGCTCGGTGGCTCACACCTGTAATCCAAGCACTTTGGGAGGCCAAGGCGGGTGGATCATGAGGTCAGGAGATCGAGACCATCCTGGCTAACACGGTGAAACCCCGTCTCTACTAAAAATACAAAAAAATTACCCAGGCATGGTGGCGGATGCCTGTAGTCCCAACTACTCAGGAGGCTGAGGCAGGAGAATGGCCTGAACCCGGGAGGCAGAGCTTGAAGTGAGCCGTGATCACGTCACTGCACTTCAGAATGGGCAACAGAGTGAGACTCCATCTCAAAAAAAAAAAAAAAAAAAAAAAAGCAAAGGGGTGGGATTTGAAGATGCTGCATTGTTGAATTTGATGATGGAGGAAGAGGCCATGAGCCAAGGAACTCAGGCAGCACCTAGAAGTGGAAAAAGGCAAGCATCTCCCCCAAGAGCTTCCAGAAGGAACCTGAACCTGTGGCATCTTGATTTCAGACAGACTGACTTTAGACTTCTGACTTCCAGGACTGTATGGTAATAAATTTGTATTAAGTCACTACATGGCAATGTTAGAGTAGCAATAAGATACTAATATACATGCCTATTATTAAATTTATTCCTAGATATTTTGATTTTTAAACACTATTATTAATAGCTTTCTTTTGGCCAGGCGCGGTGGCTCACGCCTGTAATCCCAGCACTTTGGGAGGCTGAGGCCAGCGGATCACTTGAGCTCGGGAGTTTAAGAGCAGCCTGGCCAACCTGGTGAAACCTCATCCCTACTAAATATACAAAAATTAGCCATGCGTGATGACAAATGCCTATAATCCTAGCTACTCGGGAGGCTGAGGCAGGAGTATCAGTTGAACCCGGGAGGTGGAGGTTGCAGTGAGCTGTTAATGATTTTCTTTTTAAAATTTCAGTTCCCATTGTTTGAGCTAGCATATGGAAATTCAACTGACCCTTTGTTCTGCTAACTTATTAGCTCTAGTAGCTTATTTCCTATTTCCTAGGATTTTCTACATAGATGATCACATTGTCTGCAATAAGGACAGTGTTACTTCCTCCTTTCCAATGGGTATGGCTTTTATTTTTTCTTATTTTATTATTGCACAAGCTGGAACCTCCAGTACCACGCTAAATGCAAATGGTGAGAGTGGACATGCTTGCCTTATTTGTGATCTTAGGAAGAAATCATTCATACTTTACCCATTAAGATATTAGCTTTAAGTTTTTGTAGCTGTATTTTTTTGTGGTTGAGACAGTCCCTTCTTATATTTAGTTTGCTGAATTCTTTTTTTTTTTTTTTAAATTATCAATGGGGCGGGCACAGTGACTCATGCCTATAATCCTAGCACTTTGGGAGACTGCAGTGAGTGGATCACTTAAGGGCAGGAATTCGAGACCAGCCTGGCCAACAGGGCGAAACCCCATCTCTACTAAAAATACAAAAATTAGTTGGGCGTGGTGGCGCATGCCTGTAGTCCTAGCTACTGGGGTGACTGAGGCACAAGAATTGCTTGAGCCTGGGAGGGGGAGGTTGCAGTGAGCCGAGATCATGCCACTGCTCTCCAGCCTGGGCAATGGAGCCAGACTCTCTCTCTCAAACAATGATAATAATAATAACAATAAATGGATTCTGAATGTTATCAAATGCTTCTTTTCTGCAACCATTGAGATGATCATGCCATTTTAAACCTTTCTTCTGTTAATATATTGTATTACATTGGCTTATTTTTGTTTTCTTTGTTAAAGCAACATTGTATTTCTGGAATACATTTCACTTGATCTTGATATTTTATCTCTTTTATTTATTGAGTTTGATTTGCTAATCTTTCTAAAGCATTTTCGCATCTTTTTCCATGAAGACTGCTGGTCCATATCAGGGACCAGCAGACCTTGTTCTGTAAAGAGTCAGTAATATTTGAGGCTTTGCAGGTCATGTAACTTCTGCTATAACGACTACTCAACCCTACTACTGTAACAGGAAAACAGGAAGAGACAGTATGTAATTTAATAAATGTGGCTGTGTTTCAATAAAACTTTATTTACAGAAACAGATCGTAGTCTTGTTTGGCCCCACAAGCCATGGTTTGCTGACTCCTGGTCTACTTGTTAGGTGTTTGGTTTTGGTATCAGAGTTAACACTGGCCTGATAAAATTACTTGGGAAGTATTCTCTTCTATGTTTTCTAAAAGTTTTGGTGGAATTTGTGTTACTCCCTCTGTAATTATTTGATAGGATAATCAAATAATTATCCTGGTCCCTCCATAATTATTTGACTGGTAAAGTCAAGCCATCTGGATCTGAAATTTTTATCAGAAAGATTTACATAAAAAATTAAAATTTTGGCCAGGCATGGTGGCTCATGCCTGTAATACCAGCACTTTGGGAAGCCGAGGTTCTTGAAGCCAGGAGTTTGAGACCAACTTAGGAAACATCACAAGACCTCATCTCTACAAAATATATATAAAAATTAGTGGCTGGGCACGGTGGCTCACACCTGTAATCCCAGCACTTTGGGAGGCTGAGGCGGGCGGATCACAAGGTCAGGAGATCGAGACCATCCTGGCTAACATGGTGAAACCCCGTCTCCACTAAAAATACAAAAAATTAGCCGGGCATGGTGGTGGGTGCCTGTAGTCCCAGCTACTTGGGAGGCTGAGGCAGGAGAATGGTGTGAACCCGGGAGGCGGAGCTTGCAGTGAGCCAAGATTGCACCACTGCACTCCAGCCTGGGCGACAGAGCGAGACTCCGTCTCTGAAAAAAAAAAAAAAATTAGCTGGGCTTGGTGGCATGCGCCTGTGGTTCCCAACTACTCAGGAGGCTAAGATGGTAAACCAGGTACAGACTGAAAGAGCTCTAAGAGAAGCTCTGTATTTGTGGTTCAGGGTTCCCCAGAGGTCAGGACGAATGGAGACAGCCCCAGTTTGTTTTTTGTGACGTCGTTGGTCGGTTGGTTGGTTGGTTTTTGGTGTTAATTGCCGTTCCCTACTGTCCCAGCTTCCAGACAATCCCATGACACAGTGAGACAGGCAAAAGCAGTTGGGAAGCCACCAAATGCTCTGACAGGGAACACTTCTCTCAAGAGTCTGTGGTCCCAAGGGTGCTGGAGGGATTCCTGTTGCTGTCTTTCTCTCTATGCTCTTGCCACTTGGCGCTGAAGAAAGATGCAGTCATAAGAAGTATGTGGCAGAGCAGAGAAACTGAAGCCCTGGTTTTATAGAGGACTAGGGAGGGGCTCTTAGGAGCTGAAAAGTGTCAGTGAAATCGATGAGAAGGGGGAGCTCAAAACTATAATTTAATAAACAATTTATATAAACTCCTCAGCTCACCCCTGAGCTGTGTGTGTGTGTGCATTTGCCCCTAAACAGCACAGGCTTTGAGAAAGAAATTACAGGACGGACCACTCCCCAGGTTCCAGACTGGCCACTGCATGGTACATACTCAGGACATATCTGAATAGTACTGCAAAGTGTTTGGGAACTAAACTGACATTGTAACCACAGCTCACAGAATGTAGGTAGGAAGTTACAGCTGGAACCTAACCAAATCCATTGTCTTTTTTTTTTTTTTTTTAATTAAACTTCTCCACAGAATTTAAGCAAGACTCAGAACCACATAACAATATGTTCGATACATCCAAAACACAATTCAAAATTATCCAATATATAAAGAACTAGGAAAACCCTAAACATCTTATACGGAAAAAGATAATTAACAGATATCAACCCCAAGATGGCACAGATGTTGGAATTATCAAACCAGGATTTTAAGGCAGCTATTTAACTATTTTTCTTATTTATTTATTTATTTATTGAGACAGAGTTTTGCTCTGTCACCCAGGCTTGAGTATTCAGTGGCACGATCTTGGCTCACTGCAACCCCTGCCTCCTGGGTTCAAGCAGTCCTCCCACCTCAGCCTCCTGAGTAGCTAGGATTACAGGCATGTACCACCATGTCTGGCTAATTTTTTTTTTGTATTTTTAGTAGAGATGGGGTTTTACCATGTTGGCCAGGCTGACCTCGAACTCCTGACCTCAGGTGATCCAGCCCCCACAGCCTCCCAAAGTGCTGCGATTACAGGCGTGAGCCACCATGCCTGGCCGATTTAACTACTTTTCTAAGGGAGAATATTTTATAAATGAATAGAAAGATAGAAACCCTCAACAGGAAAATAGAAGATACAAAAAAGAACCAAATAGAAATTTTAGAACTGAAAATATACAATTATCAAGTTTTACAATTAACTCAATGAGTTCAGTAGCACAATGTGTATGACTGAAGAAAGAGCTGGTAGACTTGAAAACAGGTTTTAAAATGTTATTTGGTGGCTCACATTTGTAATCCCAGCACTTTGGGAGGCCAAGGTGGTAGATCACTTAGGCCCAGGAATTTGAGACCAGCCTGGCCAACATGGCGAAACCCCATCTCTGAAAAATACAAAAAAAAATTAGATGGGCGTAGTGGTGTGCACCTGTAGTCTCAGGTCCTTGGGAGACTGAGATGGGAGGATCTCTTGAGCCTGGGGAGGTCAAGGCTGCAGTGAGCTGTGATCGCACCACTGCACTCCAGCCTGGGTGACAGAATGAGATCCTGTCTCAAAAAAGAAAAAACAATTATCCAACATGAACTACAGAGAGGAAACAGATTGGGAAAAACAACGGCAACAACAACAGCAAACAGTCTCAATAAAGTCAAAGAATGTGGTGCCAAAGGTATTTGAAGAAATAATGGTTTAAAATTTCTGAAACCTGGAAAAATAAAAAAGCTTACAGATTCAAGAAGCTTAGCGAACTCCAGTTAAGATCATCTCAAAGAAATCCATATCCAGACACATTATAATCACACTGCTGAAAACTAAGGACAAAGAAACCATCTTGAACACAGTCAGAAAAATGACACATCACGTAGACAGTAACAGTTATTTGAATGACTAGGGATTTATCATCTGAAACCATGAAGGCCAGAAGGAAATAACACACCCTGCAAAAGTGCTGAAGGAAAAGAAAGGTCAACCAAGAATACTATATATCTAGTAAAAACATCCCTCAGGAATGAATGTAAAATAAAGACATTTTGAGATTAAGAAAAACTGAGAGAAATCACTGACAGCAAAACTACACTAAAAGAAATGCTAAAGAAAGTTCTTTATTCAAGGGAGGAATAACACCAGAGGGAGTCTTGGAATCTCAGAAAGAGCAACAGAAATGATAAATATCTGGACACATAAAATGCACTATTTTGCCCACTTAAGTTCTTTGAAATATGTATGATTTTTTTTTTTTTTTTTTTTTTTTTGAGACTGAGTCTCACTCCGTCACCCAGTCTAGAGTGCGGTGGTGCAATCTCGGCTCACTGCAGCCTCTGCCTCCTGGGTTCAAGCCTTCTCTTGCCTCAGTCTTCCAAATAACTGGGATTGCAGGCACACGCCAACATACCCAGCTAATTTTTGTATTTCTAGTAGAGATGGGGTTTCACCATTTTGGCCAGGCTGGTCTTGAACTCCTGACCTTAGGTGATCCACAGCCTCAGCCCAAAGTGCTGGGATTACAGGCGTGAACCACCACGCCCGGCCTAAAATATGTATGATTATTGAAAGCAAAAAGTGTAATATTGTCTAATAAGTATTTTAAAAGTAAGCTTTATTTTTTGGAACAGTTTTAGATTCAAATGGAGTTTTCAATGTTTGTAGATGTAATACATCTGATAACTACAACATAAAAAGGATAGGGGAAAGGAACCTACATGATAGCCAGGTTGCTACATTTTACAAGTAGTAAAATATTTATTCTAAGCAGAAAGTAAAAAGTTTGGTGTACATTTTGTAAGTTTTAGAGCCACCACTAAAAGAGCACTATACAAAGAGATATAGTAAAATAATAAATTGATAAATTAGAATTGAATACTAAGCAATATTCAAATAACCCCAAAGAAGGCAGGAAAGGAAACAGTGAGGAATAAAAAACGCAGAGAGCAGCCAGGTTCAGTGGCTCACGCCTGTAATCCCAGCACTTTGGGAGGCCGATGCGGGAGGATCACCTGAGGACAGGAGTCTGAGACCAGCCTGGCCAACATGGTGAAACCCTGTTTCTACTAAAAATACAAAACTTAGTGGGGCATGGTGGGGGGTGCCTGTGGTCCCAGCCACTCAGGAGGGTAAGGCACGAAGATCATTTGAGCCCAGGAGGCAGAGGTTGCGGTGAACCGAGATCGCACCACTGCACCCCAGTCTGGGCGACAGAGCAAGACCTTGTCTCCTGTCTCAAACAAACAGAGAGAGCAAACAGAAAATAATGAATAAAATGACAGACCTAAATCCAAGTACATCAACAATAACAATGAATGTAAATGGTCTAATCACACCAACTAAAAGGCAAAGATTGACAAAAGAGATTTTTTTTTTTAAGAAAGACATGACTAGGGCCGGGCGCGGTGGCTCAAGCCTGTAATCCCAGCACTTTGGGAGGCCGAGACGGGCGGATCACGAGGTCAGGAGATCGAGACCATCCTGGCTAACACGGTGAAACCCCGTCTCTACTAAAAAATACAAAAAACTAGCCGGGCGAGGTGGCGGGCGCCTGTAGTCCCAGCTACTCGAGGCTGAGGCAGGAGAATGGCATAAACCTGGGAGGCGGAGCTTGCAGTGAGCTGAGATCCGGCCACTGCACTCCAGCCCGGGCGACAGAGCGAGACTCTGTCTCAAAAAAAAAAAAAAAGAAAGACATGACTATACATTTTGTTGTTGCTGTTTTATTTATTTATTTATTTAAGACAGAGTCTTGCTCTTTCACCCAGGCTGGGGTGTAGAGGCGCCATCTTGGCTCACTGCAACCTCTGCCTCCCAGGTTCAAGCGATCTTCGTGCTTCAGCCTCCTGAGTAGCTGGGACTACAGGCACGTGCTGCCACACCTGGCTAGTTTTTTGCATTTTTGGTAAAGGCAGGGTTTCGTCATGTTGCCCAGGCTGGTCTCTAACTCCTGGCCTCAAGTGATCTGCTTACCTTGGCCTCCCAAAGTGCTGGGATTACAGGCATGAGCCACTGCGCCTGGCCTGACTACACATTTTAATATAGGTAGGTTATAAGTTTAAAAATGGAAAAAGATATGTTACGTAAATGCTGGTCAAAGGAAAACTGAAGTGGTTATATTTACATAAGACAAAGTATACCTCAAAGCAAGGAAATTTACTATGGATTTAAGAGGGACATTACATAATGGTAAAGACCCAAGGCAACACCATTTAAAATGTATACACATGTAAAAACAGAACCTCAAATATATAAAGCAAAACGGACAGAACTTGAGGAGAAAAAGACAAATTCACAATTATACTTGGAAGCACCAATGCTCTTCAAGAATGGCTAGAACAGATAGAAAATCAGCTAGGATATAGAACTAAACACAATCATAAACCAACTAACATTGATAAAACACTCCATCCACAACTGTATTCTTTTTGAAGGCACATAGCCAGGCATGATGGTACATACCTGCAAGCCCAGCTATTCAGGAGGCTGAAGCACGAGGATCACTTGAACCCAGGAGTTGGAGACTGTAGTGCACTATGATTGTGCTGGGAATAGCCACTGCACTCCAGCTTGGGTAACATAGCCGAGAAAGCACATAGAACATTCATTAAGACAGACCATGTCTTTGGTCACAAAATAAACCCTAAAAAGTGTTTGTAATTTAAAATTACATAAAGTATGCTTTCTGATGATAATAGAATTTAACTAGAAGTCAATAATAGAACACTAAAAAATATTCAAATGCCTAGAAATAAACTACACACTTCTACATAATCCTGGGTGAAAGGGGAAGTCTCAAGGAAAGTAGAAAATATTTTAATTTGAATGAAAATGAAAATAGAACATGTCAAAATTTACAGCATGCAGCCAAATTAAAGGGGAATTTATGTAATTAAATGATTATATTAGAAAAGAAGAGGCTGGGCACCAGAGGCCCACACCTGTAATCCCAACATGTTGGGAGGCCAAGGTGTGAGGATTGCTTGAGGCTAGGGGTTCAAGATTAGCCTAGGCAACATAACAAGATACTGTGTGTACAAAATTTTTAAAAAATTAGCCTGGTATGGTGGCACATACCTGTAGTCCCAGCTACTTGGGAGGCTGAAGCAGGAGAATTACTTGAGTCATGACTTTGAGGCTGCAGTGAGCTAGGATTCTGTCATGATACTCCAGCCTAGGTAACAGAGTGACCCTGTTTCAGGAGAACAAGAAAGAAGGAAGGGGAGGAGATGGAGGAGGAGGAGAGGAGAAGGAGGAGAAAAAGAAAGAGAAGGAAAAAGAGAAAGAGAAGAAGGAGGAGAAGAAGAAGTGAAAAAGAAAGAGGAGGAAGGGGAAGAGGAGGAAGAAAGTTCTCAAATCAATAACTTAAACTTCTGTTTTAAGAAACTATAAAAAGAAGAGTAAAATAAACTCAAGGCAAGCACAAAGAAGGAAGTAACAAAGGTAAGAGCAGCAACCAATGAAATTGAAAACAATAGAGAAACCAATTAAACCAAAAGCTAATTCTTTGAAAAGATGTGTAAAATTCCTAAACCTCTAGCCAAATAACACACACACACAAAAAAAAGAGAGAAAAGAAAGGAAACAAGACATAAATTATCAGTATTGTGAATGAAATACATGATATCACTACAAATTTCACAAGCGTTAGATAGATAATAAGGGGATATTATGAGCAAGTCTATACTCATAAATTTGACGACTTAGATGAAATGAACCAATTTCTCAAAAACCACAAACTACCAGAACTCACACAAAGGTAAAATAGATAATTTGAATAGTCCCATACTATTAAAGAAATTGAATTTGTTGTTAAAAAAAACCTTTCAAGAGGAAATCTCAAGGCCCAGAAAATTTCTCTAGATAATTTTTACTAAAGATTTAAAAAAGAAAAAACAATTCTACACATTTTTTCCCCAGAAAATAGGGGAGTGAATACTTCAAAAATTGTTGTATAAAGCCAACATTACTTTTACACCAAAACTGGACTATGCTAGTACAAAAACAGAGCCTACACAGACCAATAGTCTGTATGAACATAGACAAAAGAAATCCTCAAAAAAAGTAGCAAATTGAATGCATCAATATATAAAACAGTAATAAATCACAACCACGGCAGTTTCATATCAGCAATGCAAGGCTGGTTCAATATCTGAAATTAATCAATGCAATGTTTCTTATTAACAGCTTATTAACAGAAGAAAAAACATCTAATCATATCAATACATTGATCAAATGTATCCATTTCTTAAAATAATCAATATATCAATATGATCATATCAATACATCATACTATCATATGCAGAAAAAGCATTTGAGAAGATTCAACATCCATGCTAAATAAAAACTCTTATCAAAGTAGGAATAAAAGGGAACTTCCTCAACCTGATAGAGGACATCTCCAAAAGTCCAGAGCTAAAGTCACACTGGTAAAAGACTGAATGCTTTCCCCCAAGTTAAGGTACAAGGTAAGCATATTCATTCTCATTGCTCCTCTTCAACATTGTACTGGAAGACCACAGTAGGGCAATAAGGCAAGAAAAGAAATAAAGAGCATACAGATAGAAGAGGAAGAATTAAAACTGTCCCTACTCACAGAACTTATGATTGTCACTACAGAATATCCCAAGGGCTGGGTGTGGTGATTCATACCTATAATCCCAGCACTTTGGGAAGCTGAGGCAGGAGGATCACTTCAGTCCAAGAGTTCAAGACCAGCCCTGTCAACATAGCAAGACCTCATCTCTACAAAATATAAAATAAAATTAGCCAAGCATGGTGGCATGCCTTTAGTCCCAGCTACTTGGGAGGCTGAGGTTGGAGGATCACTTGAACCTGTGAAGTCAAGGCTGCAGTGAGCCGTGTTTGTACCATGGCACTCCAGCCTGGGTGACAGAGCAAGACCCTGTCTCGAAAAAGGAAGAAACGAAATGAAAAGAAAAGAAAAGAAAGGAAGGAGGAGAGAAAGAGAGAAGGAAGGAGGGAAGGGAAGGGAAGGGAAGGGAAGGGAAGGGAAGGGAAGGGAAGGGAAGGGAAGGGAAAGGAAAAGGAAAAGGAAAAGAAAAGAAAAGAAAAGAAAAGAAAAGAAAAGAAAAATCTCAAGAAATAGTCAGAAAGAGGCTGGGTGCAGTGGCTTACGCCTATAGTTCCAGCACTTTGGGAGGCCAAGGTGGGCAGATCCCTTGAGCCCAGGGGTTCAAGACCAACCTGGGTAACATGGTGAAACCCTGTCTCTACAAACAATACAAAAAATTGACTGGGTGAGGTGGTGCACACAAGTAATCTCAGCTACTCAGGAGGCTGAGGTGGAGGATTCCTTCAGCCCGGGAGGTCGAGGCTGCAGTGGGCTATGATCACGACACTGTACTTCAGCCTGGGCAACAAAGTGAGAGCCAGTCTCAAGAAAAAGAAAAAAAGGAATCTAGAGAAAGAAAAATATATTATAACTATAAATAAGTTTGTAAAGCTTACAACATAGAATTGTCTATTTATGTGCTAGCAACAAAAGATTAAAAACTGAAATTTTAAAAATACCATTCACAAAACACCAAAACAATGAAATACGTAGGTATAAAATCAACAAAACATGTGCAAGATATTTATGCTACAAATGTCAAAATGCTTTTAAAAGAAATCTTGAAAGGCCTAAATAAATGAAGAGGAATACTGTGTTCACAGATTAGAAGACTTAATATAGGTACATGTCACTGTACCCCAAACTGATCTGTAGATTTAACAAAACACAGATCAAAATCTGAGCAGGTATTTTGTAGATATACACAAGCTGGTTGTAAAATGTATATGTAAATGCAAAGGAATTAGAATAGCCAAAGCCAATTTGAGTAAGAATACAGTTGGAGTACTCACATTACCTGAATTTAAGACTTACTATAAGGCTATAGTAATTAAGACAGCATAGTATTGGCAATGAGACGCAGGTCAATGCAACAGAATGAAATAGAATACATCAATGCAAAAGAATAGAGTATAGAAATAGATGCACAGAAATACAGCCCACAAGATTTTTGACAAAAGTGCAAAGACATTTCAATATAAGTATAATCTTTATAACAAATGGTGCTGGAACATTGCATTTTATTTGGCAAAAATAAAAGACCTTCAATCTAACCTCACAGCTTATGGAAAAAAAAAAATTAGCTCAACAAGACACAGATCTAAAAGTAAGACTAAAACTTTTAGAAGAAAACATAGAAGAAAATAATTGTGACGTTAGTTAGGCAAATTGTTCTTAGGTACAATATCAAAACCACAATTTGCAAAATAAAAGATTGATTAATTGGACTTCATTAAAATGATAAACTTTTGTTCTCTGAAAGATTACTTACTATTAAAATGAAAAGACAAGCTACAGAAAGAAAAAAAAATTTAAAGATGTACTTACTCTGTCAACCAGGCTGGAGTGCAGTGACACAATCACAGCTTGCTACAGCCTCAGCCTCCTGGGCTCGAGTGATTCTCCCACCTCAGTTTCCTCAGTAGCTGAGACTACAGGTACATACCACCATGCCTGGCTAAGTTTTTAAATTTCTTTCTTTCTTTTTTTTTTGTAGAGACAGGGTCTCACTATGTTGCCCAGGTTGGTCTTGAACTCCTGGCCTCAAGAGATCCTCCTGCTTTGGACTCCCCAAATGGTGGGATTACAGGTATGAACCACTGTGCTCAGCCCCAAGAAAGAAAATCTTTACTAAACATATACTCAACAAAGGACTTGTACCTAAAATATATAAAGAATTATTAAAACTCAACAGTTAATCTATTTCCCCAACTTCCTCAGGCAAAGTGGGGAAAAATTGAACAGACACTACTCCAAAGAAGACAAAACAGGTACAGTACATGAACAAATGCTTTATATCATTGGTCTTTAGTGAATGCTACTTAAAACCACAAGAGGATACCACGAAACACCTCTTTAGAATGGCTAAAATTAAAAGGGCTGCTCATATAAGTGCTGACAAAGATATAAAATGACTGAAACTCTCATACAATGCTAGTGGGAGTGCAAAATGGTACATCCACTTTGGAAAACAGTTTAGCAGTTTCTTAAAAGATTAAATATATACCTACCAGATGACCCAGCATTCCATTGCCAGGTTATTTATTGAAGAAAAATGAAAGCATGTGCCCACACAAACACTATTATCTAGATGCTCACAGTATCTTTATTGGTAATAGCCAAACACTAAAAACTACCTAAATGTCCATCAACAGGATGAATAGATTAAAAAATTGTGGTATATCCATTCAGTGGGGTACTACTTAGCAAGAAAAAGGAATGAACTATTGATACACATAACATGCATGAATCTTAGAATAATTATGTTGAATGAAAGATGCTAAAAAGAGCATATAGTAAATGATTCCATTTATATGAAATTCTAGAACTGCGTGGTACAACGTAGAAGGTACTAGCCACATGTGGCTGCTGAGTGTTTGATAGGTGACGAGTGCAAAATAACCAACTTTTAAATTTTACTTCATTTAAAATTTAAAATGAAAGCAAAATAAAATATTTTCTCCATTAAGCAACTTGTTTTGGTAGAACTGCATTTCTTTCATGACTGTGTTGTGTTATTTTTGCATTGTGGTGTGAGGGTTGGGCTTACACAATTGTTTCTAGTATTACATACTAGGCATACAGACACTGACACATCTAGTCAATGTCAATGATCTGATTCAACTGGAATATTTTCTTTTTTGTTTTTTTTTGAGATAGAGTTTCGCTCTTGTCACCCACGCTGGAGTGCAGTGTGCGCCACCATGCCCAGCTATTTTTGTATTTTTAGTAGAGACAGGGTTTTATGATGTTGGCCAGGCTGGTTTCGAACTCCTGACCTCAGGTGATCCACCTGCCTCCGCCTCCCAAAGTGCTTGGATTACAGGCTTAAGCCACTGACCCTGGCCTCAAATTGAATATTTTCTATGAACCACTGTAATATTGTAATATGTATATTGATTTGAGTATTTTATGTAGATAGTGCTAGTTATGGTGATGCTTATGTACATTGTAAAGGGTAGGAAAAATTACAATACTCTTATTTTCTTTTTTTTTTTTTTTTTGAGACGGAGTCTCGCTCTGTCGCCCAGGTTGGAGTGCAGTGGCCGGATCTCAGCTCACTGCAAGCTCTGCCTCCCGGGTTCACGCCATTTTCCTGCCTCAGCCTCCCGAGTAGCTGGGACTACAGGCGCCGGTCACCTCGCCCGGCTAGTTTTTTGTATTTTTTAGTGGAGACGGGGTTTCACCGTGTTAGCCAGGATGGTCTTGATCTCCTGACCTCGTGATCCACCCGTCTTGGCCTCCCAGAGTGCTGGGATTACAGGCTTGAGCCACCGCGCCTGGCCAATACTCTTATTTTCATTATGATTTAATTAATTCATTTTTGCAGTTTAAAAAACAAGTACAGATGCATTTTTAAAATTTAAAACAGGCTGAGCGCGATGGCTCATGCCTGTAATCCCACACTTTGGGAGGGCAGATCACCTGAGGTCAGGAGTTCAGGACCAGCCTGACCAACATGGTGAAACCCCATTTGTACTAAAAATACAAAAATTGGCCAGGCATGGTGGCGGGTGCCTGTAATCCCAGCTACTTGGGCAGGAGAATTGCTTGAACCCAGAGACGCAAAAGTTGCAGTGAGCCGAGATTGTGCCATTGCACCCCAGCCTGGGTGACAAGAGTGAAACTCTGTCTCACAAAAAAATTAAAATTAAAAATTAAAACAAAGTCATACTACTGATGCAGAATCAAGTTGAGGTACAACAGGAAAGGGTAAAAAAAAAAAAAAGGACTGAAAGAAAGTATATTGCAAATTTCTTTTTTTTCCTGCCACTTCCTCCTCTCTATTGCAAATTTCATGGTAAATAACAATTTGGCTGTATTAGAGCAAAACAAAACCAAACCTATTTTTCTGTTGTTGTAAATTTTTTTTTCTTTTTGTGACGGGGTCTTGCTCTGTCACCTAGGCTAGAGTACAGTGGTGCAATCATAGCTCACTGCAACCCCAACCTCCTGGGCCCAGGGGATCCTCCCACCTCAGCCTCCTGAGTAGCTGGGAACACAGGCATGTCCCACCACGCCTTGGTAATTTTTAAAATTATTTTATTTTTTGTAGAGATGGAGTCTCCCTGTGTTGCCCAAGCTGGTCTCAAACTCCTAGGCTGGCCAGGGGAGGCGGCTCACACCTGTAATCCTAGCACTTTGAGAGGCTGAGGTGGGCAGATCACTTGAGGTCAGGAGTTCAAAACCAGCCTGGCCATGATGGTGAAACCCAGTCTCTACTAAAAATACAAAAATTAGCCAGGCATGGTGGCACAAGCCTAGAATCCCAGCTACTTGGGAGGCTGAGGCAGGAGAATCACTCGAACTCAGGAGGCGGAGGTTGCAGTGAGCCGAGATTGCACTACTGTACTCCAGCCTGGGCGACACAGTGAGAATCCATCTCAAAAAAAAAAGGTATCTCTGATGACAATGTAGTTTTTGAGTTGTAATGTGCTTTAAGTTATAAACCATACACTGAAGTTTGAAGCACCAGTGCTTTTCAAAACGGAAAGTAAACTATCTCATTCATAATTCTTTATGGTGATTACAAGTTGAAACAATATTTTGAATATGGTGGATTAAATATATTATTAAAGTCAAATTGATTTTACTTTTTAATGTGCCTGCTGAAAATGGAAAACTACTACATGACTCCCATAATATTTCTATTGGCAGCAGTACTTTAGAAAATGCTAACTCATTTTAGCATTTCCATCATTATACTGACGGAAAACAGATCAATTATTCACTGGGAAGGGGAGACGAGTGAGGGACAGGATGCCCAGACTACAAGGAATTGGTCAGGCACGGTGGCTTACACCTGTAATCCCAGCACTTTGAGAGGCTGAAGCAGGCAGATCACTTGAGGTCAGGAGTTCGAGAACAGCCTGGCCAACATGGCGAAACCCCGTCTCTACTAAAAATACAAAAATTAGCCAGGCGTGGTGGCACGTGCCTATAGTTCCACCTTCTTGGGAGGCTGAGGCAGGAGAATCACTTGAACCCAGGAGGTGGAGGTTGCAGTGAGTTGAGATCAGGTCACTGCACTCCAGCCTGGGCAACAGAGCAAGATTCTGTCTCAAAGAAAAAAAAAAAAAGAAAGAAAGAAAGAGAAAAGAAACTCCAAAATTCTACTTTTAGATAGAAACAACAGAAAAAAAAACTTGTAAAAAGCCTGTCAGAATCCATTTTTCGCAACTCTGGAAATTAACCAAAGGCTTGTAGCAATCTAGGAGCACTTATTCAAGAAGAACAGCTGAATCTCAGTAAGAACAGCAAAGTTTGTGGTGTTTTAACTTACCCCAGTCCCATTCTCCACTCCTCCAGCTCAGTTTAACAGCCCACATTCTGCTAGTGCAGAATGGACCGCATTCATCTAAAAATGTAATTAGTTATTTTGACCAATTTGGTGGTTCCCTATAAGATCATCTCAGAATGCTTGTCTTTATTTTGCCTAACTCAGAGCTGGCCCAGTGCTAGAGCCACTACCTTGGGGTAGATGGTGAAGGTGTTTATCAAAAACATTTGCAGGCAAATATTTAGTCACTGCTGCCTGAGTCATTGGATAACAATGGGGCAAACAATAGCCTAACCAAAAAGCTTGGCAAGAAAGGTCAAGAATGAAATGTCCATAAGGGATTTGACAGCTCCAACATATTCTGGGAATCCAGGAGGCTATAGACATGTCCAAGGATGATTGCATGCTCTTCGGCAAAGGCTGGGAGATTTCTTGGTTCCAGAAAGGTTCAAGTACATCTTTGTCTAATCATTAGCTGGAATAGACTTCAGTGGCCATGCTTGACAAAGAATACAGAATTTACAGAATTTGTTCCGACATCACTGAACAAACAATAATGATCACAATAAGCAGAAGCAACGACAAAACCTGGGGATAAAGAGGAAATCTTATTTCTAGAGTTGTATATTATAATATTTCAAAATGTACAATTTTCAACAAAAAATTATAAGGCAGGTAAATAAATTGAAAAGTATGGCTTATAGATGGTGGGGTCAGGGGAAATGGGAAGCAATCAATAGAAATTATTCCTGAGGAAGTCCAGACATTGGATTTTCTAGACAGACTTTATTTATTTATTTTTATTTTATTTTTGAGACAGTGTCTCACTCTGTTGCCCAGGCTAGAGTGCAGTGGTGTGATCTCGGCTCACCACAACCTCCGCCTCCCAGGTTCGAGTGATTCTCTTGCTTCAACCTCTTGAGTAGCTGGGATTATAGGTGTGTGCCACCATGCCCAGCTAATTTTTTGTATTTTTAGTAGAGGTGGGGTTTCGCCATGTTGGCCAGGCTGATCTCGAACTCCTGACCTCAAGTGATCCACCCGCCTCAGCCTCCCAGATTGCTGGGATTACAGGCTGGACAGACTTTAAATAAACTATTTTAAATATATTCAAAAAGCTAAAGAAACCATTTCTAAAGAACTAAAGGAAAGCATGAGAACAGTACCTCACCAAATAGAGAATATCAAAAAAGAAATTGAGGCCGGGCGCGGTGGCTCAAGCCTGTAATCCCAGCACTTTGGGAGGCCGAGACGGGCGGATTACGAGGTCAGGAGATCGAGACCATCCTGGCTAACACGGTGAAACCCCGTCTCTACTAAAAAAATACAAAAATCTAGCTGGGCGAGGTGGGGGGCGCCTGTAGTCCCAGCTACTCGGGAGGCTGAGGCAGGAGAATGGCGTGAACCCGGGAGGCGGAGCTTGCAGTGAGCTGAGATCCGGCCACTGCACTCCAGCCCGGGCGATAGAGCAAGACTACGTCTCAAAAAAAAAAACAAAAAAAAACAAAAAAAAAACAAAACAAAACAAAACAAAACAAAAAAAAGAAATTGAAATCATACAAAGGAAGGAAATAGAAGTCCTGGAATTGAAAAGTACAAGAACTGAAATGAAAAATTCACTAGAAGGGCTCCACAGATTCAAGCAAGCAGATTTTTAAAAATAGCAAACTTGAAGATTAGTCAATTGAAATTATCAAGTCAGATGAACAGAAAAAATAAAAAAGAATGAAGAAAAATGAACAGAGCCTCAGAGAACTACGGAATGCCATAAAGCACAACAACATATGCATAATAGGTGTCTCAGAAGAAGGGAGAGAGAAAGGGAAAGAAAGAACATTTGAAGAAATAACAGACAAACATTCCCAAATTTGATGAAAACATAATCTGTACATCTAAGAAGTTCAACAGACCCCAACTAGAATAAATTCAAAGTGATCCATACCTAGATACATCATAATCAGATTGTCAGAGGTCAAGGAGAGGATCTTAAAAGCAGCATGAGAATAAAGGTTTACCACATACAAGACATCCTTAATAAGATTAATGTCTGGTTTCTCATCAAAAACCATGAAGGCCAGAGGGAGTAGGATGACATATTCAAAGAGGTGAAAGAAAATAAAATCAACCAAGAATGCTATATCTGACAAAACTATCCTTCAAAAATGAAGGAGAAATTAAACATTCCCAGATAAACAAAAACCGAGAGAATTTGTTCCTAGCACACCTGCCCTATAATAAATGCTAAAGGGTGTCCTTCAGGCTGAAATGAAATAACACTAGCCAGTAACTCAAATCCACATGAATAAATAAAGAACACCGGGAAAGATAACTCCATAGTTAAGTATAAAAGGCAGTATAAATGTATTGTTTGTAACTCCTATTTTTCTATCTGGTTCCAAAGACAATGGTACAAAGCAATAATTATAAATCTATGTCAAGGGGCACATAATGTATTAGGATGTAATTTGAGCAAGAACAGCATGGGAGGGCAATGAAGCTATATAGCAGCAAAATTTTATATACTATTGAAATTAAGTCAGTATTAATCAAAACTACTATTAGCCAGACACAGCGATGCATGCCTTTAGTCCCAGCTACTTGGGAGGCTGAGGTAGGAGGATTGCTTAACCCTGGGAGGCCGAGGCTGCAGTGAGCCAAGATTGCATCACTGCACTCCAACTTGGGCAAATTGGAGTGAGACCCTGTCTCAAAAGAAAAAATAAGGAAAAAAACACAAAACTACATTGCTATAAACAAAGACGTTAATTGTCATCCCAGGGCAAACACAAATAACTAAAACATATATAGTAAAAGTAACAAGGAATTAAAATGGCATACTAGAAAATATCTAGAAAACGTAAAAGAAGGCTGTAATGGAAGAACCAAAGAATAAAAAGGCAAATGACATATAAACTGGCAAAAGTAAATCCTTATGATTAATTACATTAAATTAAATGGGTTAAACTCTCCAACTAAAAGGCACAGATTGGCAGAATGGAAATAAAAAACACAAACAGGTTGAAAGTGAAAAAATGGAAAAAATATTCCATGCAGAAAGTAACCAAAAGAGAGCTAGAGTGGCTATACTAATGTCAGAAAAAAATTAGCTTTAAGAAAAAAAATGTTACTATAGAGACAAAGAAGGATATTACAGAATGACAAAAGGGTCAATCCTTCAAGAAAATATAACATTTGTAAGCCTATGTGCACCTAAAAACAGAGTCTCAAAGTACAGGAAGCAAAAACTGCGGTAATTGGAGGGAAAATAAACAATACAACAATAATATTTAGCCACTTCAATACTTTTTTTTTTTTTGAGATGGAGTCTTGTTCTGTCGTCCAGGCTAGAGTGCAGTGGCGCGATCTTGGCTCACTGCAACTTCCACCTCCCAGGTCCAAGCGATTCTCCTGCCTCAGCCTCCTGAGTAGCTGGGATTGCAGGTATATGCCACCACGCCTGGCTAATTTTTGTATTTTTAGTAGAGACAGAGTTTTCCCATATTGGTCAGGCTGCTCTCGAACATATGACCTCAGGTGATCCACCAGCCTTGGCCTCCCAAAGTGCTGGGATTACAGGTGTGAGCCACTATGCCTGGCCTCCATTTTTAACAATAAAGAGAATAACTAGATATCAGATCAGCAAAAAGACAGAATGTATGCCAACCAGACCTAACGAACATCTATAGAGCATCCTACCCAACAACAATATGATACACATTCTTCTAAAGTGCACGTAAAATATTCTCCAGTATAAATTATATGCTAGGCCATAAAATAAGTCTTAATAAATTTTCTTAAAACTGAAATCATACAAAATACATTTTCTGACCACAGTGGAATGAAATTAGAAATTAATAACAAAAAGATATTTGGAAAATTCACAAATACGTGGAAATTAATCAACATACTTCTAAATAACCAGTAGGTCAAAGAAGAAAGTAAATTAGAAAAATCACAAGGTAAATCAGAAAATATTTTGAGTCTGGGCACGGTTGTTCACACCTGTAATCCCAGCACTTTGGGAGGCCTAGGCAGGCAGGTTGCTTGAGCCCAGGAGTTTGAGATCAGCCTGGCCAACATGGCAAGATCTGTCTCTACAAAAAATACAAAAAATTAGCCAGACATGGTGGTGCACACCTGTGGTCCCAGCCACTCAGGAGGCTGAGGTGGGAGGATCGCTTGAGCCTGGCGAGGCAGAGGTTACAGGGTGAGATTGCACCACTGCACTCCAACCTGGGTGACAGAGCAAGACTCTGTCTTAAAAAAATATATATATATATATATTTATATATGGAGAGAGAGAGAGAGAGAGATGAAAACAAAACACAATGAAATGAAAACAAAAGCATAACATATCAAGATGTGTGGGCTAGAGGGAAAGCGGAGGCCCAGAGTGAAATTTATATCTACAAATATTTACGTTTAAAAAGAAGAAATATCTCAAATCAATAATCTAATATTTCACCTTAAGAAAGTATAAAAAGAACGGCCGGGCGCAGTGGCTCAAGCCTGTAATCCCAGCACTTTGGGAGGCCGAGACGGGCGGATCACGAGGTCAGGAGATCGAGACCATCCTGGCTAACACGGTGAAACCCCGTCTCTACTAAAAAAAATACAAAAAACTAGCCGGGTGAGGTGGCGGGTGCCTGTAGTCCTAGCTACTCGGGAGGCTGAGGCAGGAGAATGGCGTAACCTGGGAGGCGGAGCTTGCAGTGAGCTGAGATCCGGCCACTGCACTCCAGCCCGGGCGACAGAGCGAGACTCCGTCTCAAAAAAAAAAAAAAAAAAAGAAAGAAAGTATAAAAAAGAACAAAAATAAGCGCAAAGGAAGCAGAAAGAAGGAAATAATATAAAGTAGAAAAAGTTAAACAGGAATAAAAGATTAAAGAAAATCGATAAAACCCAAAGTTGGTTCTTTGAAAAGATCAACAAAATGGACAAACCTTTAGCTAGACTGATCAGCCTAGAAAATGTAGCAAGACATTGTGTCTAAAAAACAAAAAAAAATTTTTTTTTAATTAACCAGGCGTGGTGGTGCATGCCTGTAGTCCTAGCTAGTTGGCAGGCTGAGGCAGGAGAATCGCTTGAGCCCAGGAGTTCCAGACTGCAGTGAGTTATGATTGCACCACTGCAATCAAGCCTAAGCAACAGAGTGAAAACCCTTTTTCTTTTTCTTTCTTTCTTTCTTTTTTTTTTTTTTGAGATGGAGGTTTTGCTCTTGTCACCCAAGCTGGAGTGCAATGGCGCGATCTCGGCTCGCTACAACCTCTGCCTCCTGGGTTCAAGCAATTCTCCTGCCTCAGCCTCCTGTGTAGTTGGGATTACAGGCACACACCACCAAGCCCAGCTAATTTTTTGTATTTTTAGTAGAGACGGGGTTTCACCATGTTGGCCAGGCTGGTCTTGAACTCCTGACCTCAGGTGATCCACCCACCTTGGCCTCCCAAAGTGCTGGGATTATAGGCATGAGCCACCGCACCCGGCGTGAAACCCTTTTTCTCCTAAAATGAAAAGAAATGAAACAAAATGAGGATGAAACGGCAACCCGCAAACTAGGAGAAAAATTTTGAAATCGATTTTTCACAAAAGATTCAGATTATATGAAAAAACATATGAATTAATAAAAAGATAAACCACCAAATGTTTAAAAAGATGGGCAAGTCCTAAGCAGGCTTTACTGAGGAAGGTACGTGAATTGCCAATAACTACATGAAAAAGTCCTTAATATCACGAGTCATCAGGTAAATGCAAATTAAAACTTTGAGTTATTACTATATACCCCCAAAACCAATTAAAATTCACAAGACTGACAAAACCAAACGTGAGCCAGAAGGGGATTGCCTGGAAATCTCTTACACTGCTGATGGAAATGTTATTAAGATAGTACAAGCTGGGCACAGTAGCTCACGCTTGTAATCCCAGCACGTTGGGAGGCCGAGACAGGTGGATCACGAGGTCAGGAGATTGAGACCATCCTGGCCAACACAGTGAAATCCTGTCTCTACTAAAAATACAAAAGTTAGCTGGGCATGGTGGCACGCGCCTGTAGTCCCAGTTACTCAGGAGGCTGAGGCAGGAGAATTGCTTGAACCCGGGAGGGGGAGGTTGCAGCGAGCCGAGATCGTGCCACTGCACTCCAGCCTGGGGATGGAGTGAGACTCTATCTAAAAAAAACAGTACAGCCACTTTGGAAAACAGTTTGGCAGGTTTTTTAAAAACTAAAATATATATCTACTATATGACCTAGTCATTTTTCACTCCTAGGTATTGCACAAGAAAAATGAAAGTATATGTTCATACTAAGACATGTGTAACAATGTTCATATCAGCTTTATTCATAATAGCCAAAGGTGGAAACAACACAAGTGTCCATCAAAACAATGGATAAACAGGCCAGGCACAGTGGCTCATGTCTGTAATCCCAGCACTTTGGGAGGCCCAAGTGGGCAGATCACCAGACGTCAGGAGTTCAAGACCAACCTGGCTAACATGGTAAAACCCATCTCTACTAAAAATACAAAAATTAGCTGGGTGTGGTGGTGTGTGCCTGTAATCCCAGCTACTGAGGAGGCTGAAGCAGGAGAATCGTTTGAACACGGGAGGTGGAGGTTGCAGTGAGCTGAGATCACAGCTCTGCACTCCAGCCTGGGCAACAGAGCAAGACTCCATCTCAAAAAAAAAAACAAAAAAACAAAAAAAAAGAAATAAACTAATGATACATGCAAAAACATGAATAAATGTTAAAATCATTTTGCAAAAGACACATACATTATTATTCCATTTATAGAAAATACTATAAGAGGCTAATAAATCTGTAGTGACAAAAATTAAATCAGTGGTCATCAGGGGCTGGGAAAAAGGTAAGTATATTCATTTCCTGTGGCTGCTGTAACAAATTATCACAGACCTGGTGGGTTGTAACAACAGAAATGTATCCTCTTACATTTCTGGAGGCCAGTGGACCAAAATCATTATTGCTGAGCCCAAATGCAGGTGTCCTAGGGCTGTCTGTGATTCCTCTGGAGACCCCCCCGGGGAGAAGCCATTTCTTGCATCCTCCAGCTTCTGGTGACCACCAGCATTCGTTATTTATTTATTTAGACGGAATTTTGCTCTTGTTGCCCAGGCTGGAGTGCAATGGCACGATCTCAGCTCACTGCAACCTCCACCTCCCGGGTTCAAGCCATTCTCCTGCCTCAACCTCTCAAGTAGCTGAGATTACAGGCATGTGCCACCACACCGGCTAATTTTTGTAATTTTAGTAGAGACGGGGTTTCGCCGTGTTGGTCAGGCTGGTCTCGAACTCGTGACCTCAGGTGATCCGCCCACCTTGACCTCCCAAAGTGCTGGGATTACAGGTGTGAGCCACCGTGCCCAGACTGTTGCCAGCATTCTTTGGTTTGTGGCTGCATCACTCCAACCTCTGCCTGCCTCGGTGATCACACTGCCTTCTCATTTTCTGCCAAATCTCTCTCTGCCTATTTCTTATAAGGACACTTGTGATTGCATTTAGCCCCCACCACCCTCAGGTAATGCAGAAGAATCTTCCCATCTCAAGATCCTTCACTTAATCACACCTGCAAAGTCTATTTTTTTTTTTTTTTTTTTTTTTTTTGCCACACAACTTTCATACATTCATAGGTTCCAAGGATTAAGGCATGGATATCTTTAGGGAAGGACATTATCCAGCTTCCCACAGAGGAACTGACTATAAAGGGACAAGGGGCAGGTTTTAGAGATAACAAAAAAGTTCTATATGTTGATTGTGGTGGCAGTTTTTTGAGGTATATATCTACGAGAAGCCATTGAGTTATATAATTTAACTGGATCCAGTTTGTTGTACCTGAAGTATGGCTCAATAGTATGCATTTAAAACTTTGTTTGTTTGTTTGTTTATTTATTTATTTATTTATTTATTTATTTATTTATTTATTTATTTTGAGATGGAATCTCACTCTGCTGTCCAGGCTGGAGTGCAGTGGTGCAATCTTGGCTCACTGCAACCTCTGCCTCCCAGGTTCAAGCAATTCTCCTGCCTCGGCCTCCCAGGTACCTGGAACTACAGGCGCCCGCCACCATGCTCGGCTAATTTTTCGTATTTTTAGTAGAGAGGGCGTTTCGCTGTGTTAGCCAGGATGGTTTCCATCTCCTGACCTTGCGATCCACCTACCTTGGCCTCCCAAAGTGCTGGGATTACAGGCGTGAGCTACCATGCAGGGCCTGGATTTAAAACTTTAAGAAGAAAAGTCATACATTAAATTGCCACCTTAAGGAGCTAGAAAATATAAGCAAATGAAGCACAAATAAGTAAAGGAAAGAAATACTACAGCTAAAAAGAGTGATCAGTGAATTAGAAAACAAACAATAGAGAAAATGAACAAAACCAAGAGTTATGTGGTCAGGTGCGGTGGCTCACTCCTGTAATCCCAGCACTTCGGGAAGCCGAGGCAGGCAGATCACTTGAGGTCAGGAGTTTGAGATCAGCCTGGCCAACATGATGAAACCCCGTCTCTACTAAAAATACAAAAATTAGTTGAGTGTGGTGACACGCACCTGTAGTCCTAGCTACTCCGGAGGCTGAGGCAGGAGAATCACTGAAACCCCCCCCCCAAAAAAGTTAGTTCTTTTAAAAGATTAATAAAACTGATGTACTTACAACAACACTGAACAAAAAAGAGAGGAAAACATAACTTACCAATAACAAGAACAAAAGAAGGAATATCTATATTGATCATATAGATATTAAAAGATAGTGAGGGAAATTCTGCTTCCACCAAGAATATAGAAAGGTGGATCTGGGCGTGGTGGCTTATGCCTGTAATCCCAGCACTTTGGGAGGCCGAGGCGGGCAGATCATGAGGTCAGGAGATCAAGACCATCCCGGCTCACATGGTGAAACCCTGTCTTTACAAAAATTACAAAAAAATAACTGGGTGTGGTGGTGTGTGCCTGTAGTCCCAGCTACTCGGGAGACTGAGGCAGGAGAATCGCTTGAACCCAGGAGGCAGAGGTTGCAGTGAGCAGAGATCACGCCACTGCACTCCAGCCTGGGTGACAGAGCGAGACTCCGTCTCAAAAAAAAAAAAGAAAGATGGAAAGAGTATCACTCTGCAGTGAGCTGAATGTTTATGTCTCCCCCAAATTTGTACGTTGAAGCTCTAACCCCTAAGATAATGGTTTTAAGAGGCAGGGCATTTGAAATGTGATTAGGTCATGAAGGCGGAGCCCCTATGAATGGAATCAAGATCCCTCCCCTTTCTGCCATTTGAGGACACAGCAAAAAGATGGCTGTCAGGGCCAGGCACGGTGTCTCATGACTAATTCCAGCAGTTTGGGAGGCAGAGGCAGGCAGATCATGAGTTCAAGAGGTTGAAATCATCCTGGCCAACATGGTGAAACCTTGTCTCTACTAAAAATACAAAAATTAGCTGGACATGGTGGTGCACAACTGTAGTCCCAGCTACTTGGGAGGCTGAGTCAGGAGAATCGCTTGAACCCAGGAGGCAGAGGTTGCAGTGAGCCAAGATCACGCCACTGTACTCCAGCCTGGTGACAGAGCAAGACTCTGCCTCAAAAAAAAAAAAAAAAAAAAAAAAAGATGGCTGTCTATGAACCAGAAATGTGCCCTCACCAGACACTGAAGCTGCCAGCACCTTAATCTTGGACTTCCCAGCCTCCAGAACCGTGAGAAATATCTGTTGCTTACAAGCCATGGTGTTCCGTTATAACGGCCTGAATGGACTGAGGCACATTCCCACCCTAACAAGATAAAGCAAGATAAACCACAAAACCATATTTTCTTGAACCCATCATATTTTTGAGGTTGTATGGCAACAAAACAACCTGAAATCCAAGGAGAAACAAGTGCCTCAACGTACAGACATGCCAAGAGCACTGACTTACCTGTAGCAGAGTATGAGAGGGAGAGATACCAGGCGGTATTCATGTGGGTAAGAAGGATTCCGGTGAAGTTTAGAGTGAGTTTCTAAGGGCTGGGTGTGACTAGCATGAGAGTACAGAATCCTTGAAAGCAAAACACACAAGGGGAGCTCACACATACTTTAGCCAACTCCTCTCCGCATACCTCCACCAGGTTCTCATGAGAAAGTTTGGGGGCAGGGCAGAAACTGGAGAAAGCCTCTATCACTGGCACAGACTAGAGGTGAGGACCAATAGTCTCTGAGGAAAACGGTAATGAAAGCAACAAAACCGCAAATCAACTTAATTTCTGATTAGATTGGCTCAACCCCAAATCCCCAATAATAATTGCCTGGCAGTAAAAGAGACGTACATTTCTGAACATAAATACTATCTTCTTCAATCTCTACTGTCTACTCATGATGTTGAGTATTCAAGCAAAAATTATAAGACACGCATAAAAGCAAGAAAAAACAATCAATTTGTCAAGAAACAAAGCAAGCAACATAACCAAACTCAGAGGTGATCCAGATTGGTAATGATTTGAAAGGGTATTTAAAATAACTATGAGTAATAGTTTAGAGACTCTGGTGGAAAATATAAATGCAACGTATAAACAGGTGGGTGATTTCAATAGACAGATGGAAATTATCACCTGAAGAAAATGGGCATACTAAGAGCAGAAAATGTGATAAAAGATAAAGAATGCCTTTAACCTGTAATCCCAGCACTTTGGGAGGCCGAGGTGGGCGGATCACGAGGTCAAGAGATAGAGACCAACCTGGCCAACATGGTGAAACCCCGTCTCTACTAAAAATACAAAAATTAGCTGGGTGTGGTGGCATGTGCCTGTAGTTGCAGCTACTCAGGAGGCTGAGGCAGGAGAATTGTTTGAGCCCGGGTGACAGAAGTTGCAGTGAGCCGAGATCACACCACTACACTCCAGCCTGGTGACAGAGTGAGACTCTGTCTTAAAAAAAAAAAAAAATGCCTTCAGTAAGTTTGTCAATCAATCCAACACAACCAGGGAAAGAATTAGTGAACTTGAAGGTAAGTTAATAAAAAACACAGCAACTGAAACATAAAAAGAAGTAAGAGTGGAGATAAAAAAAATCATAGTATCCAAGAGAAGTGGGACAATGTCAAACATTTCGTATGTACAATTGGAATCCAAGAATAGGGAAGGAGAAAAAATATCTGGAAAAAATATGACTGAGAATTTTTCAATATAGTTAATATGCTAAATCACAGACCCAAGAAGAATTTCTAATACCATAAATTCATTAAAAAATCAAACATGACCCGGCACAGTGGCTAACACCTGTAATCCCAACAGTTTGGGAGGCCAAGGTAGGAGGATCACTTGAGCCCAGGAGTTCAAGACCAGCCTGGGCAACATAGCAAGACTCCATCTCTACAAAAATAAAAATGAGACAAGCATGGCAGTGCATGCCTATAGCCCCAGCTACTTGAGAGACTAACACAGGAGAATAACTTGAGCCCAGGAGATCAAGGTAGCAATGAACTGTGATCATGCCACTGCACTCCAGCCTGGGCAACAGAGTGAGCTACTGTCTCCAAAAACATATATTCAAAATAAAAAGTAAACCTTGCCATGGTGGCTCACACCTGTAATCCCAGCACTTTGGGAGGCTGGGGCGGGCAAATCACCTGAGGTCAGGAGTTCGAGACCAGCCTGGCCAACATGATAAAACCCTGTCTCTGCTAAAAATACCAAAAATTAGCCAGGTGTGGTGGTGCAGGCCTGTATTCCTAGCTACTCGGGAGGCTGAGACAGGAGAATTGCTTGAACCCAGGTAGCATTTGCATGAGCCGAGATCGCGCCACTGCCCTCCAGCCTGGGCGACAGAGCAAGACTCCATCTCAAAAACAAAAACAAAAGTAAAATAAATTTAAAAAAACCAAACACCTAGAAATACAATATTCAAACTATTTTAAACCAAAGATAAAGCAAAAATACTGAAGGCGGACAGAGAAAAATGACACATTACATACAGTGAAACAAAGATAAGTATTACGTTAGGAAAAAATGCAAACCAGAAGACAATTGGTATGAAATTGCTAAAGTACTGAGAGAAAAATAGCAACAACAAAAAACACTGTGAAGCCAGAATTTTCTAGCCACTGAAAATAGCTTTCAAAAATGAGGAAATAAAATATTTTTCAGACAAACAAAATCTTAGAATTTATTACTATCGAATCAGCACTGAAGGAATAGTAAAGGAAGTTATTTAGGTAGATGGAATATAACATCAGTTAAAACTTGTATCTATCAAAGACGTAGAAAGTGCTTAAAATGCCATCAACAAAAGTAGTTATGTTTTTTCTTAATTGTGATGGTTCTAAAAGATAACTGAAGCAATTATAGCAAGGTTGCAGGATGTAAAGCTAATACATAGAAATCTATTGCTTTTCTTTTTCTTTTTTCTTATTTATTTATTTATTCATTTATGTATTTATTTATTCTGAGATGGAGTTTCACTCTGTCGCCCAGGCTGGAGTGCAGTGGTGCAATCTCAGCTCACTACAACCTCTGCCTCCTAGGTTCAAGTGATTCTCCTACCTCAGCCTCCCTAGTAGCTGAGATTACAGGTGTGCACTGCCACGCCTGGCTAATTTTTTATATTTTTAGTAAAGATGGGGTTTCACCATGTTGGCCAGGCTGGCCTCGAACTCCTGACCTCAAATGATCCACCTGCCTTGGCCTCCCAAAGTGCTGGGATTACAGGCATGAGCTACCGCGCACGGCCATCTATTGCTTTTCGATGTATCAGCAAGGAACAAGCAGAATTTGAAATGAAAAATACATTCCCATTTACATTAGCTCTCCCCAAAATGAAATACTTAGGTATACATGTGACAGAACGTGCAGAAGAACCCTCATCTATTGCCGGTGGGAATGCAAATTGGTGCAGCCATTTTGGAAGAGAGTTTGGTGGTTTCTTAAAAAAGTAAATACAGGCTGGTTTCAATGGTTCACGCCTGTAATCCCAGTGCTTTGGGAGGTCGATGCAGGCGGATCACCTAAGGTCGGGAGTTCGAGACCAGCCTGACCAACATGGAGAAATCCCATCTCTATTAAAAATACAAAAAATTAGCCCGGCATGGTGGCACATGCCTGTAATCCCAGCTAATTGGGAGGCTGAGGAAGGAGAATTGCTTGAACCTGTGAGGCGGAGGTTGCCGTGAACTGTGACTGCACCATTGCACTCCAGCCCGGGTGACAGTGTGAGACTCTGTCTAAAAACAAACAAACAAACAAACTAGGCCAGGAGCAGTGGTTCACGCCTGTAATTCCAGCACTTTGGGAGGCCAAGGGGGGCAGATCACAAGGTCAGAAGATCAAGACCATCCTGGCTAACACAGTGAAACCCCGTCTCTACTAAAAATACAAAAAATTAGCTGGGTGTGGTGGCGGGCGCCTATAGTCCCGGCTCATGCCACTGCACTCCAGCCTGGGCGACAGAGCGAGACTCCATCTCAAAAAAAAAAAAAGAAAAAAGAAAACTAAATACATTCTTACCAAACTATCCAGCAATCACGCTACTTGGCATTTACCCAAATGACTTGAAAATTTATGTCCCTGTGAAACCTGGACAGAAATGTTTATAGCAGCTTTATCCATAACTGCCAAAACTTGGAGGCAACCAACAAGTCCTTCAGTAGGTGAATGGATAAATAAACTGGTATATTCAAACGATGAAATATTTTCCAGCACTAAAAAGAAATGAGCTATCAAGCCATGAAAAGACATGAAGGAAACCTAAATGCCTATTATTAAGTGAATGAAACCAATCTGAAAAAGCTACATATTCTATGATTCCCATTATATGACATTCTGGAAAAGACAAAACTATGCAGACAGCAAAAAGATTAGTGGTGGCGGGGCGCAGTGGCTCACGCCTATAATACCAGCATTTTGGGAGGCTGAGGCAGGTGGATCACCTGAGGTCAGGAGTTCAAGACTAGCCTGACCAATATCGAGAAATCCCGTCTCTACTAAAAATACAAAATTAGCCAGGCATGCTAGCGCATGCCTGTAATCCCAGCTACTTGGGAGCCTGAGGCAGGAGAATCGCTTGAACCAGGGAGGTAGAGGTTGCAGTGAGCCGAGATCACACCATTGCACTCCAGCCTGGGCAAGAAGAATGAAACTCTGCCTCAGAAAAAAAAAAGATTAATGGTTGCCAGGGAGGGATGAATAGGCAGAGCACAGAAGATTTTTCAGGCAGTGAAACTATTCTGTATGGTAGTTGTAGGATACTATTATACAACAGTGGACACATGCCATTATACATTTGTCAAAACCCATAAAATGTTAGCCAGGCGCACTGGCTCACGTCTGTAATCCCAGCACTTTGGGAGGCCAAGGCGGGCAGATGACCTGAGGTCAGGAGTTCAAGACCAGCCTGGCCAACATAATGAAATCCTGTCTCTACTAAAAATACAAAATTAGCTGGGTGTGGGGCACACACCTGTAATCCCAGTTACTGGGGAGGCTGAGGCAGGAGAATCGTTTGAACTCGGGAAGTGGAGGTTGCAGTGAGCCGAGATCGCGCCATTGCACTCCAGCCTGGGCAACAAGAAGGGAACTCCATCTCAAAACAAAACAAAACCACAGAATGTATAACACCTAGATTGAAGACTATGGAAACTGTGAACTTGGGTGTTAATATAGGTTCATGGGTTGAATATAAAATCATTGCCAAATTCAAGGTCACGAAGGTTTACCCCTGCTTTCTTCCGAGAGTTTTATAATTATAGCTCTTACATTTAGGTCTTTTCTCTGTTTTTGAATTATGGCGTCAAGTATGAACTCTGGTATATCCAAATATACCATCGTGATGAGGGATGTTAATAGCGGGGAAGGTTGTATGTAGGGGCAGGGTGATATGATAATTCTCTGTACTTTCTGCTCAGTTTTTCTATGAACCTAAATCTGCTCTAAAAATAGTCTAGGCTGGATGCAGTGGCTCATGCCTGTAATCCGAGCACTTTAGGAAGCCAAGGCAGGGGGATTGCCTGAGGCCAGGAGTTCAAGACCAGCCTGGGCAACATAGCAAGACCTTGCCTGTGATCAGTGAGCCGTGACTCCAGCCTGAATGACAGAGTGAGACCCTTTCTCTTAAAAAGAGAGTGAGAGAGAAAGAGGAAAACACAGTCTATCTAAAAAAGAGATAATTGACGGTCTAATAGCAAAAATAGTGGCAATGAATTGTGTATTTGTAGCATATGTAAAAGTAAAAGGGATGGTAGAAATAGCATCAGCGGAGGAAGGGATTGAGAGCATACTGGTGAAAAGTTTTACTCTGCACATAAAGTAGTATATGACTTGAAGATACACTTTGATTACTTAAACACTTTAATTGTAAGCCCTCATATGTAGCTGGTGGGAATGTAAAATGATACAACAACTTGGGAAAATAGATTGGGAGTTTTAAAATAAGGCATACAGAGTGATGTCACTGAAAAGAGCAGTGTAAGGAACTCCAGAAATCCATCAGTCCACTAAAGCAATAATTAAACTGGCAAAAAGTGTCAGATTCAACTTTTTTGAAACTCTGAAATTAAAAAAAAAAAAAACTTACATCCACTAAAGGAGTGCTTAATTAAGAAATAACCTGTTAAATTTTGGTTAGGAGAATGTTGCAACTTTTCGCTTAGTGCCTACAGTCTCGCATTGTCCACCTCAGAGGTGGCTGTGGTGATGACAGTTTGTGCCCCTGGTGTGGCTTGCTAGTGCCAGAGTAGGGGAATAAAGAACTCTGTTCCATACACTTGTAATAAGCAATTCAAAAATAAAATTAAGAAAGCCATTCTATGTGCAATAGCTTCAAAAGGAATAAAACACTTAGGAATAAATTGAACAAAGGAGGTGCAAGACTTGTATGCTGAAAAGTACACAACATTGTTGAAAGAGATTAAAGAAAGCCTAAATAAATGGGAAAGCATCCCGTGTTCATGGATTGGACAACAATATTGTTAAGATGGAAATACCCGCCAAAATGATCTACAGATTCTATGCAATCCCTATCAAAATTCCTACGGCCATTTTTCACAGAAATGGACAAGTTTATCCTAAAGTTCAAATGCAAATACAGTGAATTTCAAATAGCCAAAAATAATCTTGAAGAAGAACAAAGTTGGAGGACTCAAATTTTCCAATTTTGAAACTTACTTACAAATCTGCAGTAATTAAGAACTTGTGATACTGCCATAAAGCTAGACATATAGACCAGTGAAATAGAGTTCAGAATCCAGAAAAAAAAAAAAAAAAAAAAAAGCCAATTCATCCATTGTCAATTGATTTCCAACAAAGGTGCCAAGATCATTCAATGGGGAAAGAATAGTCTCTTCAACAAATGGTGCTGAGACAACCAGATGTCCACATGCCAAAAAATAAAGTTAGACCTTTGCCTCACCTCATGTATCTTTACCTAACACCACAATTCAAAATGGATAAAAGACCTAACCATAAGAGCTAAAATTATAAAACTCTTAGAAGAAAACAGAGGTAAATATTCAAGACCTTGGATTTGGCAATGATTTTCTAGATATGACACCAAAAGTACAAACAACAAAAGAAAAAATAGATAAGTTGAACTTCATCCAAATAAAAAAACTTACATTCATTAAAAGACACTATCAAGAAAGTGAAAATAAAAACCCTACAAAATGACAGAAAATATTCGCAAATCATATTGCTAATAAGGATCTAGTTCCCAGAATATATAAAGAACTCTCAAAACTCAACAACAAAAAGACAAACAACCCGATGAAAATATTGACAAAAGACTTGAACAGACATTTCTATAAGGAAAAAAACACAAATTGCCAAAAGGCATGGGAAAATCTGTTCAACATCATGAATTATTAGGGAAATGTAAGTGAAAACCACAATAAGACACCACTTCATACTCGTGAGGATGACTATAATAAAAAAATGAGGCCGGGCGTGGTGGCTCACGCCTGTAATCCCAGCACTTTGGGAGGCCGAGGCGGATGGATCACGAGGTCAGGAGATCGAGACCATCCTGGCCAACATGGTGAAACCCCGTCTCTACTAAAAATACCAAAAAAATTAGCCGGGTGTGGTGGCGGGCGCCTGTAGTCCTAGCTACTCGGGAGGCTGAGGCAGGAGAATGGCGTGAACCTGGGAGGCAGAGTTTGCAGTGAGCTGAGATCACAGCACTGCACTCCAGCCTGGGCGACAGAGCGAGACTCTCTCAAAAAAAAAAAAAAAAAAAAAAAAAGATAAATTTTGCTGAGGGTCTGGAGAAATTGCAGTTCTCTTATGTTGCTGGTGGGAATGCAAAATGGTGCAGCTTTTGTGAGAAACAGTATGGCTGTTCCTCAAAAAGCTAAACAGAATTGCCCTGTGACCCAGTATCTCCACTCCTAGGTATATTCCCAGGAGAACTGAAAATGTGAGTTCACACAAAAACTTGTTGGCTGCACGTGGTGGCTCACGCCTGTAATCCCAGCACTTTGGGAGGCCGAAGTTGGTGGATCACGAGGTCAGGAGATTGAGACCACCCTGGCTAACACAGTGAAATCCCATGTCTACTAAAAATACAAAAATTAGCCGGGCGTGGTAGTGGGTGCCTGTAATCCCAGCTACTCAGGAGGCTGAGGCAGGAAAATTGCTTGAACCCAGGAGGTGGAGCTTGCAGTGAGCCGAGATCATGTCATTGCACATTGCACTTCAGCCTGGGTGACAGAGTGAGACTTAGTCTCAAGAAAAAAAAAAAAAAAAATTGACCGGGCGCGGTGGCTCACTCCCGTAATCCCAGCACTTTGGGAGGCCAAGGTGGGCGGATCACAAGGTCAGGAGATCAAGACCATCCTGGCTAGCACGGTGAAACCCCGTCTCTACTAAAAATACAAAAAATTAGCTGGGTGTGGTGCCAGGCGCCTGTAGTCCCAGCTACTCAGGAGGCTGAGGCAGGAGAATGGCGTGAACCCAAGAGGTGGAGCTTGCAGTGAGCCGAGATCACGCCACTGCACTCCAGCCTGGGGGACAGAGCGAGACTCCATCTGAAAGAAAAAAAAAAAAAAATTAGCTGGGCACCTGTAGCCCAGCTACTCAGGAGGCTGAGGCAGGAGAATCGCTTGAACCTGTGAGGTGGAGGTTGTAGTGAGCCAAGATGGTACCACCGCACTCCAGCCTGGGCGACAGAGTGAGACTCCATCCCCTCCCCTTCACCCCTCCCCATCCAAAAAACTTTGTACATGAAGGTTCACAGCGATACTATTCAAAATACCCAAAAGTCAGACCCCAAAGGAGCTGACCAACACGCACAAACAAAAACAAAAACAAAAACAAAACGGTAGCCAGAAGGTGGAGACAACCCAAATATCCACCAATGGATGAAAGGATAAACAAATTGTGGTCTATCCATACAATGAAATATTATCCAGCCCTGAAGAGGAAGGAAACTTTGATACATTCTGCAAAGTGCATGAACCTTGAAAACATTATGCCAAGTGAAAAAAGCTAGACACAAAAAGCAACCTACTGTTGATTCTATTAATATGAATATCGAGAATAGGCGAATCCATAGAGACAGAAAGTAGATTAGTGATTGTCAGGGCTGGGAAAATGGGAGATTGGGGAGTGACAGCTTAATGGGTATTGGATGCCCTTTTGGAGTGATGGTAGTGGTGAGAATTGCACAATATTGTGGATGTACTTAATGCCACTGAATTAAAAAGCAGTCATCAATAAAAACATCAATACGAAAACCACAGACTTTTAAGAAAATAGTCACAAACTATGTATCTGATAAATAATTTGCATCCAGAATATATACTTTCTACAAATCAATAATTTAAAAAAATTAAGACCCCAATTAAAAAAAAAACAGGCAAATCACATAAACATTAGACACTTATCTAATGAATTTGTCTAAATGGTAACAAGTTCAACATAATTAGTCAGCAGGAAAATAAATGCAAATTAAAATCACAATGAGACACCACTGTGTATCTATTAGGATGGTCAAGCTAAAAAAAAGGCTATAGACTGTATGACTCTACTCTAAAGGCTAAAATTTAAAAGACTGACAACACCAAATTTGGTGAGAACACAGAGCAACAACCTCATCCACTGTTGGTAGAAATGTAAAATAACACAAATGCTGTAAGTTGAATCTTGGCTGCTCTTGTTTGGTTAAACATCCACTTTCCTTATCACCCATCTATTCCACCCCTAGTTAGTTACCCTAGAGAACATTCTAGAATGATAAAAACTTTCTCTGTCTTGACTGGTGTTAGGAACTGAATGCTTTGGTTTCCTGCCAATTTACACATCGAAGCACTAACCTTCCACAATATGATGGGTATCTAGAGATAAGACCTTTGCGGGGTAATTACGTTTAAGTGGATTATTGAGGGTGGGAACTCCATCGTGAGATCAATATCCTCATGAAAAGAGGAAGAGAGACCAGAGCTCACTCTCCTTCTACCATGTGAGGACACAGCAAGATGGCGGCCATCTGTAAACCGGAAAGAGGACTCTGGCTGGGAACCGAATCTGCCAGCACCTTGATCTTGGTCTTCTCAGCCTTGAGAACTGTAAGAAAGAAGGCTGTTCTTTTAGCCACCCAGTCTATGGTATTGTTATGGCAGCCTGAGCAGACCAAGGCAATTGTGTGATGGGTAGCACAAATACATGCATTTGTCAAAACTTATCAAGTCATACACTTAAAACGTGTGCATTTTACAATATTAAATTGTATCTTAAGGAACTGTGAAGAGATGTTGGACTCGGCCAGGTGCAGAGGCTCACGCTTGTAATCCCCAACACTTTGGGAGACCTAGGTGGGAGGATCACCTGAGGTCTGGAGTTTGACACCAGCCTGGCCAACATGGTGAAACCCCATCTCTACTAAAAATACAAAACTTAGCCAGGCATGGTGGTGGGTGCCTGTAATCCCAGCTACTCGGGAAGCTGAGGCAGGAGAATTGCTTGAACCCAGAAGGTGGAGGTTGCAGTGAGCCACCTTACTCTAGCCTGGGTGACAAGAGCGAAACTCCACCAAAAAAGAAAAGAAAAGAAAGAAATGTTGAACTCTAGTTGTAGCTTGCGTGTTACAGTCATATGGGTTTTATCAATTCTGAAACTATTCTCTTGTATTCTAGGCTCGAGCAAATGGTGAAAAACAGGAGCCAAATTTTAAAAAGTAATTCATCAGGCATGGTGGCGCGTACCTCAGTCCCAGCTACTTGGGATGCCTAGGAGGGAGGTTCACTTAAGCCTAGGAGTTCAAGGCTGCCATGAGCTATGATCACACCACTGCACTCCAGCCTGAGTGACAGAGTGAGACCCTATCTCAAAAGAAAATTGAAGCCAGATTTCCCATTGTTGGAGAAGTGAAGTATATATATCGAAAGAGTAAATTTAGACGTATATGAGGTTATCAAATTGGAATTGGATGTATCAATATGAACTTGTGTGTGTGTGTGTGTGTGTGTGTAGAGAGAGAACATGGGCCAGGCGTGGTGGCTCACACCTGTAATCCCAGCACTTTGGGAGGCTGAGGCAGGTGGATCACCTAAGGTCAAGAGTTCGAGACCAGCCTGGTCAACATAGTGAAACCCCATCTCTGCTAAAAATGCAAAACATTAGCCGGGAGTTGTGGCAGATGTCTGTAATCCCAGCTACTCGGGAGGGTGAGGCAGGAGAATTGTTTGAACCTGGGAGGTGGAGGTTGCCAGTGAGCTGAGATTGCGCCATTGCATTCCAGCCTGGGCAATAGGAGTGAAACTCTGTCAAAAAAATAAAAAGAGAGAAAGAGGAGAGGAGAGGAGAGGAGAGGAGAGAGAAGAGAAGAGAAGAAAAGGGGGCAAAATTTAAACAAGCGATGACTCCAGGTTAAAAAAAAATTACTGGGGAGTTCCTTGTATGACTCTTGCAACTTTTCTGTGATTCTGAAATTATTTCTAAAAACGTTTCAAAAAACAAACAAAAAAATTTTAATAAAGTGAATTGGCAGAGCCAGCTTCCAGGGATGAAGAGAGCAGAGAGGGTTTTGAGATCACCCCACCCAAGGGTGCTTAGGAAGGGAAATCCACTTTGCACACTCTCTTATGCCATCCAGAATCAAGGAGAAATGCCACGTGGATTCTCCCTTTTGGAAGAGACAGCAGCCTGGCAGAAAGAAAAGAAGCCAGGCTGGGAGCCAGGATACCTGGGCCCCTGTTCCAGCTTTGTCACAGCCTGTGTGGGATGGCCCCTGTCCTCTGGACCTCATGGTCCTGTCCACACCGCGCGGTGGCCAGAATCTCCAGCCACTCTGTTTTCACCACTCTGGATGGTCCCAAAGCCAGCATGGGGCTCGCCAGCAGCTCAAAGACCCGCTGCAGCCCCCCTGAGGGTTTCCACTTTCCAAGAATTAATCTCTCTGCCTGCACTGGCCGCCTGTTGGACCGTCGGCCTCTCAGCACTCTGCCTGCCTTGTCCCTGGGCCAGCCTCAAGCTCGTGATGCGATTTTCCAGGCTGAGGCATCTCGCCCTTGGAGCCTCCAGTTCTCACTCTTCCCTGCCACAGTCTGAAACAACCCCTGCCCCCAGCCCAAAAATGTACAGCGGTAGCAGCAGCAGCTGGGGTCTCTATCCTGCTGGGACTCACGGACCTCCGGGATGGTGGCCACAGATAGAGGCCTGACCTCAGGGCAAGCGCGACTAACGCTCTCCAGGCTATGGTAGACAGGTCTCACCTGCTGGCCCCAGCTGCCTCCACCCAAATGTCTACACTGGAGTCTTGGAGACTTCCTCTACAGGCTCCAGCCTCCCCAGGATGGACAGATATGGCTGGGTGTGGCCGCGCATGCCTGTAATCCCAGCACTTTGGGAGGCCGAGGCAGAGAGGATTGCTTGAGGTTAGGAGTTTGACACCAGCCTGGGCAACATAGTCAGACCCTGTCTCTACAAAAATGAAAAATTAGCTGGGCATGTTGATGCATGCACACCTGTCGTCCCAGCTACTCCAGAGGCTGAGGTGGGAGGATCACTTGAGCCCAGAAACTGGAGGCTGCAGGGAACTATGATCATGACACTGTACTCCAGCCTGTGTGACAGAGCGAGACCGTCTCAAAAAAAAAAAGAAAAAAGGCACTTCAGGGTCTACTTCTGAGAAACCTGACCTCAGGCAACTCCTAAGACTGAATCTCTGGTCTAGACCCTACTTTCAACCCCCAACTGTATATATGTCCAGCTTTCTTTAGACATATCTCCTGGCTGGCCCACCTCAACCTCCATAAGCCCCCAGCTGAGGTCATCCTTCTCGGTCCCAAGTTTGCCCTTCCTTGTTCTCTGCCCTCACCATCTCCTGCTCCCAGAATGAGAGGGTCATCTTCCCCCAGTTCCACCCCCCTTTATCTACAGCATCCAAGCAGTAGCTCCCGGAGATTGTCTCTTTAATATCTAGAGTTGTTCTCTCTTCCTCCCTCCCTGGCTGCTTGTTTTCTTTTTCTTCTTCGTTTTTTAGGAGACAGGTTCTCTCTCTGTTGCCCAGGCTGGAGCGCAATGGCGCCATCATAGCTCACTGCCACCTTGAACTCCTGGGCTCAAGAGATCATCCTGCCTCAGCCTTCCAAGCAGCTAGGACTACAGGTGTGTACCACCAGGCTTGCCTAATTAAAAGGGTGTTTTTGGGTTTTTTTTTTTTTTTTGGTAGATATGGGGTCTCACTGTGTTGCCCAGGTGGGTCTTGAACTCCTGGACTCAAGCAATCCTCCTGCCTCAGACTCCTGAGTAGCTGGGATTACAGGTGCACACCACCATGCCTGGTTAATTTTTTCATTTTTTGTAGAGACAGGGTCTTGCTATGTTGCCCAGGCTGGTCTCAAGTTCCTGGGCTCAAGCCATCCTCCCGCCTTGGCCTCCCAAAGTGGTAGGGTTACAGGCATGAGCCACTGCACTCAGCCTAGCTGCTTGCTTTAAGGAATACCCCAGCCAACCTTTCCTTCACCACCACTTGTGTCCAAACATCTGGGTGTAGCATTTCCCTGCTTCACCGCCCTCCACAGCTCCCTGCTGTCTTCTAGATAACACATTCTTCAGCATGGTGTTTGAGGCCTCAGGGTCTGACCAATGTCGGCTCAGGGTCTGGCTTCTTGCTGGCACAGGGGCCGGGTGGTAACACGTCCTCAGCTCCACTTGGGCGTACCCCTCGTGCCAACGTCCTTCCCAAGCCCCGCCGCACCAGGCTGTCCTTTTTCCTTCATTTTCAAAAATGAATTTTCATAATTCAATCATTTAGAATGTTTCTGGCACTGCAGCTCTCATGATCTGATCACTGTGCTGTTTACCCGTGGGTGTTTATATTTTGACGGTTTCTAGCCGGGCTTTGGGTGAGCCCACGTTTCAATTGTTTTCTCGTCGCAGCGATCAGACGTGTCCTCTGGTGTCCCCTGGTTATGTGTTTGGACCTCCTTCCAGAGCCCTCATGTCTGGCAACCGGCTTCCTGGGTAACTTCTTCAAGACACCATCTGGATGTCTTTAGACTGGGGGCTAGGCCGGAAATCACAGGGTCGCCACTGCCACCTCCCTGCCTCTGCCTGCACCCCTGTGGGTTCTGTGCACCATGGGGAGGCCAGCGCCCCTGGGTCTGCTCCCAATGAGACATAGGGACCTCCCCTCAGACCAGGCCCAGCGGGACAATCTCCCGGATACCTGTCTGCGACCCCCGCTCCACCACCCTGGCTTGGCAAAAAGCAGGTCTTTCCCACAGGAAACTTGCATCCAAGTAGAACCAGAAAGCAGCAACAGTGCCCAAGAGCTTTTTATAGTTGACAAAGTGCTTTTGCGTACACTGATCCCATTTGCACCGCATTAGAAGTCTGGGAGGTGGGCGTGATTATAACCATTTCCCACTCACAAAGGAAGAACTTGGGGCATAGAGAGAGCATCGAAGATGCCTTCCGGGCCTCAGGGAGACCACAGTAGGGCAGCAGGGGTCTCAAAGCTAGACCTCTGGCCTCCGATGCTGCACTTGAAATAAACAGGCATGTAACTATAACCAGCTGTGCATGGGAAGTGCTGAACGGTACTGAGTTGAGGGATCTTGGGGATCCAGGGAGTTTCTTGCGGGCGCAGCCCAGAGTTGGACACAAATGTCAAGGAACAGAGACAATTCAAATGCGTACCTTCCCCATGTGCCCTCTCATCTGGGCCTCCTCCCACCTCACACAAGGGGTCACTATCACGCACCCCGTTTTCCCAATCAGGAAACCAAGGTTCAGAGATGTAAGGACCCTGTCAGGTCACCCAGGCACCCAGGCAGTGGAGGGGAGGAGGGGAGGCGAGGCGTGTCAAAAGAGTGGGTGACTGCCAGGAGACCACGGGGGACCAAGGGGGCATTAGAAGTGGGGCTGGGGCCAGGGCAGAAGGCAGGGGCCCTCCTGCACCAGGCAATGGAGCATGGCCTTTATAGGCACAGGGCAGCCTGCAGGCCATCGGTGTGGCTGTAGCAGGACCTGTCTGTAGCCTCCCTAATCAGCAGACAGGATGAGGAGATGGTCAGGGAGTGGGGCTCCAGAGAAACCAGCAGGTGTGTTCGGACAACCCGGTTCCCAGCCACCGAGAGGAAGCCACCTCTCCACTCGCTCCTGCAGGGAGCTGGGACCCTTGTCCTCCTCTTCTGCTTTGTTCTGTCTCATTCTGATTGGGTGTTGGCCTCTCTACAGATGTTGGGGGAAGGGCAGGGAAGGAAGGTTTGTTTCCAATTGGTTTCAGGAGGCTGGAGGGAGTCGTCTGTTTTTCCAAACCAAAGCAGAGACACATTAGGGCCGAGGCATGAAATTCACTCTAAAATGTTTCGTGTGTCTCCAGCATGGAGCTGGTCCTCACCACCACTGTATCCCATCTGGGCCCATTGCCTGGACCAGAGAGGGAGATGATACTCTGCCAGTCTCCCCTGATCCGAATCACAGCAGAATGGCCCAGGGCAGAGCATGCAGCAACAACTGCCAATCCTACAGCACTTGACATCTTTGAGGCTGGCTGGAGCCAGCTTGGGCTAGTCACTCCCACTCCACCTCCTCCAGGAAGCCCACCCTGACCACCACCACCCACAGGGTTTCACAACACTGCCTCCCCACGGCCTGGGCTCTGGGCAGCACCACGGCCAATTTATGCTTGGTCAGATCCTACATTGCACTGCCACGTTTCAAAATTTAATATCTATTTCCTTCTATTCTATGTTTTCTTCTCATGTATCATTAATTCATTCAATTATTTATTGAAGAAACTTATTAAGTGGTTACTGGGGATGGGAGCAGTGTCTCACACTTATAATCTCAGCACTATGGGAGGCCAAGGCAGGAGGATAGCTTGAGCTCAGGAGTTCGAGACCAGCCTGGGCAACATGGCAAAACCGCATCTATGCCAAAAATACAAAAATTATCAGGGAATAGTGGTGTACGCCTATAATCCCAGCTACTCAGGAGGCTGAGGCAGGAGGATAGTTTGAGCCTGGGAGGCAGAGGTTGCAGTGAGCTGAGATCGCACCACTGCCTTACAGCCTGGGCAACAGAGTGAGACTCTGTTTCAAAACAAAACAAAAAAGAGCAAATGTTGATGCAGCGAAGAGAAAGGTTGGGGAAGGCTTCCTAGAGGAGGTGATTTTTGAGCTGAGTCTGAGGGAAGAAAAAGAGTTCCCAGGGTAGACAGAGAGGGCAGGGGTGCCACTGTGGGACTGAGGTTGGAAAGGCATGGAGGGAGGGCATGGTTGGAGAGGTCAGTATCATCATGATTATGCATGCCATGGTGGTTCACCCATGTAATCCCAACACCTTGGGAGGCTGAGGTGGGAGGATCACTGGAGCCCAGGAGTTCAAAGCCAGCCTGGGCAACATAATGAGACCCCCCCATCTCTACCAAAAAAAAAAAATTCTTAATTAAAAATTAGGCTAGGCACAGTAGCTCATGCCTGTAATCCTAGCACTTTGGGAGGCCGAGGCAGGAGGATCATCTAAGGTCAGGAGTTCGAAACCAGCCTGGCCAACATGGTGAAACCCCATCTCCACTAAAATTACAAAAATTAGCCAGGCATGGTGGCAGGCACCTGTAATCCCAGCTACCTGGGAGGCTGAGGCAGGAGAATCGCTTGAACCCAGGAGGCAGAGCTTGCAGTGAGCTGAAATGGTACCACTGCACTTTAGCCTAGGTGACAGAGTGAGACTCTGTCTCAAAAAAAAAAAAGTAAAAATAAAAATTAGCTGGGCATGGTGGCTTGTGCCTGTAGTCCCAACTACTTGGGAGGCTGAGGTGGGAGGATGGCTTGAACCTAGGGGTTGGAGGCTGCAGGGAGCTATGATTGTGCCACAGCCTGAATGATAGAGGGAGACCCTGTCTCTAAAAATAATAATGATGACGATGATGAAGATGCAAACATTTGTGGAGCTTTCAGGGACGTTCTGAATGTGTATGAATGTGTTTGAATTGTATGAAAGTGTTTGATGACCCACATGGTAGGTAGGTAGGTAGGTACGTGATACTCTCTCCACTTTATAGAAGAGGAGATAGAAACACAGAGAGGTTTAGCAATGTGCCTGAGGTCACACAGCTAGCAAGTGTCAGAGCTGGCTACAAGCAGTCTTGCTCTAGAGCTGTGCTTTTTTTTTTTTTTTTTTGAGACGGAGTCTCACTCTGTCGCCCAGGCTGGAATGCAGTGGCACAATCTCAGCTCACTACAAGCTCTGCCTCCCAGGTTCGTACCATTCTCCTGCCTCAGCCTCCCAAGTAGCTGGGACTACAGGTGCCCGCCACCACGCCTGGTGAATTTTTCGTATTTTTAGTAGAGACGGGGTTTCACCATGTTAGCCAGGATGGTCTTGATCTCCTGCCCTCGTGAACTGCCCGCCTCGGCTTCCCAAAGTGCTGGGATTGCAGGTGTGAACCACCGTGCCCGGCCAAGAACTGTGCTCTTAACCATGATAAGGTACCGCCTGTTTGGAGATGTATTACTGTGTTTCTTCCAAAGAGTTGTGGACACGTTGCAGCACAAATAAATTAGCATCCCCAAGTCAAACGATTGACAACATCTCCCCCGCACCCTCCAAAGTCCCTCCAATCTTGTTCTCTCGTTGTTTCCTTGTGAATCTCCTTTCCCCAACAACAGCACAAGCCCCTCCACTAGAGTCTGTCTCTCGGGGTTCCCCGGGCCCCTTGTTTGTGACCCATCTGGAGGTGGCCCCAGCCCCGGCAGTACTTACAGGATGGAAGGGTTGACCGAGGCCCCCACAAGTTACCTGAGCTGCCAAACACGCAGAGGCTGGCCAAGCGGCGAGGCTGAGTGTGAAATTTTCCAACTCGCCTCCCCAGCCCTCTCAGCCCTGAGCTCCGCCGCCCCAGGAAACATGAGCTCACACACAACAACACTCCTGCATCTCGCCGGCTCTGAACTGCAAATGGACACTGGAGTCCCTTCCAATCCCCTAACTCGAAAAACCTGTCTGTGCGAAAAACCTGTCTGTGCGTCCCAGCTGCGGAGGGTGTCCGCCACGCACGATTGGTGCTAAGGAACGGTGCCTGGGGCTGACTTAGCCTCAGTCCAGGCCCAAGAGCTAGGGCCTCGAGAGCATGGCCTCACCAAGGAGGACCCGCAGGGCTGGCTTTGGAGACCATGTCTGGAGCTTCAGGCCAAGTTGGTTAGCAAAGGTGAGGCCGGAGGTCAGGAGACTGGCAAGGAGGCAAGTGCTGACGAAAGATGCTGAGACTTGAACTAGAGTGGAGGCCATGAAGCTGGAGAGGAGGGGAGGCTCCCTAAGACATTCGAAAGGTGCTGGGGACAGGGCTTGGGTTCTCCATCCAGCTTGGTTGCTGGAGGTAAGAGAATGGGCATAGTGCAGGCTGGGCGCGGTGGCTCACGCCTGTAATCCCAGCACTTTGGGAGGCCGAGGTGAGCAGATCTCGAGGTGAGCAGATCTCGAGGTCAGGAGATTGAGACCATCCTGGCCAACATGGTGAAACCCGTCTCTACTAAAAATACAAAAATTAGCCAGGCGTGGTGGCGGGCGCCTGTAGTCCCAGTTACTCAGGAGGCTGAGGTAGGAGAATCACTTGAACCCAGGAGGTGGAGCTTGCAGTGAGCCAAGATTGCAGCACGGCACTTTAGCCTGGGCGACAGAGCGAGACAGTCTCATAAAAGAAAAGAAAGAAAAGAAAACGGGCGTAGTGAAAGAAGAGGAGGATCCATACCTGTGTGGCTGGAGAAGTGAAGCAGTGTTTGAGGTGGGTGCAGAGAGGGAGGTTCACCTGGGGGACCATGGAGAGGACAGTTGGGAAAGCATGGATTGTGAGAGGCTTGGGGCCACCCAAGCAGAAATGTCACCAAGCAGTTGACTGTTCGCCCACTCTTACAAGAGAAGGCAGGGGCTGGGCACAGTGGCTCACACCTGTAATCCCAACACGTTGTGGGGCCAAGGTGAGAGGATTGCTTGAGGTCAGTAGTTCGAGACCAGCCTTGGCAACATGGCAAGAACCCGTCTCTACAAAAAAATTTAAAAATTAACCAGGCATGATGGTGTGTGTCTGTAGTTATAGCTAATCAGGAGGCTGAGGTGGGAGAATCATTTGAGCCTAGAAGTTCAGGGTTGCAGTGAACTATCACGGTGCCACTGCATTCCAGCCTTGGTGACACAGTAAGACAAAGAAAGATAAAAAAGGAAGGAAGGAAGGAAGGAAGGAAGGAAGGAAGGAAGGAAGGAAGGAAGTGAGGGAGGGAAGAAGGAAGGAGAAACAGAGAGAGAGAAAGAAAAAGACAGAGAGGAGAAAGAGAGAGAAAAAAAAAGAGGACCAGGTGCAGTGGCTCACACCTGTAATCCCAGCACTTTGGGAGGCCGAGGCGGGAGGATCGTTTGAGGTCAGGAGTTCAAGACCATCCTGGCCAACATGGTGAAACCCCATCTCTACTAAAAATACAAAAATTAGCCTGGTGTGGTGGCGCACACCTATAATGCCAGCTACTAGGGAGGCTGAGGCTGGGGAATCACTTGAACCTGGGAGACAGAGGTTGCTGTGAGCCAAAATCGCACCACTGCACTCCAGCCTGGGTGACCGAGTGAGACTCCGTCAAAAAGAGAGAGAGAGAGAGAGAGAAGAACAGAAGGAAGAAAAAGAGAGAAGGACAGAAGGAAGGAAGAAAGAATGAGAAAGGGCTGAATGGAGACTCTTGGATGCCATCTTCACTGGACTGAGGGTCAAAGTCTCAGAAGGGCATAAGATGGTCAAGGTGATGGCCTAACCCTAATATAGATGGGGTCCAGAAGCATCTTGGGGGAAGGTCCATCCAGGGCTTCAGGAGAATCAAGACAGTGACAAATGAGAGTTCAGAAAGGCAGGGAGGACCTGGCAGAGCAAACCCATGGAATTTTTGGGAAGACGGGAAGACTAGGGTTCAAGAAGCAGGGCCTGGGGTGTTTTCTACACCAACAACCAATAGCCTGGTTCTCCAGACACCAACTGGGTGTCCAACAGTTCAATTCAGGCTGGACGTGGTGGCTCATGACTGTAATCCAGCACGCTGGGAGGCTGAGTCAGGAGGATCTCCTGAGCCCAGGAGTCCAAGTCCAACCTGTGCAACATAATGAGACCCCACCTTTAAAAAAAAATTAGCCAGGTGTAACGGCACACCTATAGTCCCAGCTACTTGGGAGGCCGAGGTGGGAGGATTGCTTGATCCTGGGAGGTTGAGCCTGCAGTGAGCTATGATCACACCACTGCCCTTCAGCCTGGGCAATAGAGGAAGATCTTGTCTCAGAAAGAAAAAAAAAAAATCAATTCAATTCTGACACTAACCACCCAGAATGGCTTGAACCCGGGAAGCAGAGGTTGCAGTGGGCTGAGATCATGCCACTGCACTCCAGCCTGGGTGTCAAAGCAAGACTCCATCTCAAAAAAAAGAAAACAAGCTGGGTGGGGTGACTCATGTAATCCCAGCACTTTGAGAGGCTGAGGCGGGCGGATCATGAGGCCAGGACATCGAGACCATCCTGGCTAACATGGTGAAACCCCATCTCTACTAAAAATACAAAAAATTAGCCAGGCGTGGTAGCAGGCACCTGGAGTCCCAGCTACTCGGGAGGCTGAGGCAGGAGAATGGCGTGAACCCAGGAAGTGGAGCTTGCAGTGAGCCGTGATCACATCACTGCACTCCAGCCTGGGCGACAGAGCAAGACTCCATCAAAAACAAAGAAAAAGAGAAAGAGAGAAAGGAGGGAGGGAGGGAGGGAGGGAGGGAGGGAGGGAGGGAAGAAAGGAAGGAAAAGAATACCAATTTTAAACTCATCCCAAAATTGCAAGAGGAGAGAATGTTTCCTAACTCATTCTATGAAGCCAGCATTACCTTGATACCAAAGTCAGAGAAAGAACACTATGAGAAAACTACAGATTCATATCTCTTATGAGTATAGATGAAACAAAATACTAGCAAACCAAAGTCTGCAGCACATTAAAAGAATTTTCGACCATGACCAATGACCAAATGTGAATTCTCCCCAGAACTCAACAGTGGTTCAACACATGAAAATCAAGCTATGTAATACACCACATGAATAGGATGAAAGGAGGGGAAAAAAAAAAAAAAGCACATACACACGATCATTTCAATTGATGCTGACAGGGCATTTGACAATACCCAGCTCCTTTTATGATGAAAAAAATCAACCAAGAATAAAAGCAAACTTCCTCAACAAGAAAAAGGCCACAAGGTTGCGCACCATGGCTCACGCCTGTAATCCCAGAACTTTGGGAGGCCGAGGCAGGCAGATCACTTGAGGCCAGGAATTTGAGACCAGCCTGGCCAACATGGAGAAACCCCATCTCTACTAAAAATACAAAAATTAGTCGGGCATGGTGGCGGGTGCCTGTAGTCCCAGCTACTTAGGAGGCTGAGGCAGAAGAATCGCTTGGACCTGGGAGGCAGAGGTTGCAGTGAGCCGAGATTGCATCACTGCACTCCAGCCTGGGCAACAGAGCAAGACTGTCTCAAAAAAATAAAAATAAATAAATATATAAAATGGACAAAGAACTTGAAAAGATATTTTACCAAAGTTAATGTACAAATGATGAATATCAGTAATATTCGTTAATAAAGACATTCAAAAGCACTCAACATCATCGGTCAATGGGGAAATGCAAATTAAAACCTCAATATATGGCTGGGTGCAGTGGCTCACACCTGTAATCCCAGCACTTTGGGAGGCTGAGGCGGGCAGATCATGAGGTCGGGCGTTCGAGACCATCCTGGCCAACATGGAGAAACCCTGTCTCTACTAAAACTACAAAAATTAGCTAGGCATGGTGGCGTGTGCCTGTAATCCCAGCCACTCGGGAGACTGAGGGAGGAGAATCGCTTGAACCGGGGAGTCAGAGGTTGCAGTGAGCTGAGATCACACCAGTGTACTCCAGCCTAGCAACAGAGTGAGACTCCGTCACACACACCCATACACACACACACAAAGTCAGTATACCACTATATTCCCATTAGAAAGGTTTGTGGACCAATGTGAACCTGACAGAGCCAATGCTTTAAGATGGATCTTGAGTGGCTAACTGGGCCTCATTTACAACAGAGCCAAGTCGACATTTGCTAACTAGAGGCACTCTACACTCCTCAAAAACTCCCCGCCTCTGTTCAACTTCAGGACTCCAGAGCTCACATGAACCAACCAATCAGAACTAAGCAAGTTTCAATCCTTCATTTGCATTAAAAACATGATCGGGAACCTGGGCGGGAACTTTTGCTATAAAATCTGAGCCCTCCCTTGGTTCTCTGGAATTCACATCTTCTTTTACACTGAAGGCTGTGTCTCCTGGGTTTGCAAACTGTTCACTGGAATAGTCTCTTTCTTCCAAATTCATCTTCAGATAATTTTTGTACAAAGGCTAAAATGAAAATGATTAGGGGCTGGGCATGGTGGCTCACACCTGTAATCTCAGCACCTTGGGAGGCCAAGGCAGGTGGATCATGTGAGGTGGGAGTTTGAGACTAGTCTGGCCAACATGGTGAAACCCCGTCTCTACTAAAAATGCCAAAAATCAGCCGGTTGTGGTGGCGTGTGCCTGTAATCCCAGCTACTCAGGAGGCTGGAGCAGGAGAATCGCTTGAACCCAGGAGGCGGAGGTTGCAGTGAGCCAAGATCGTGCCATCGCACTCCAGCCTGGGCGACAGAGAGAGACTCCATCTCAAAAACACAAAAAGAAAATGACAACATCAGATGTTGCAGAGGATATGGATGAATGAAAACTCTCATATATCGTTGGTGGAACTGTAAACTGGTAGCAACCATCCCGGCAGACAGTTTGACAGTTTCTTAAATAGTCGTGGCTGGGCGTGGTGGCTCACGCCTGTAATCCCAGCACTTTGGGAGGCCAAGGCAGGCAGATCACGAGGTCAGGAGTTCGAGACCAGCCTGATCAACATAGTGAAATCCTGTCTCTACTAAAAATACAAAAACTAGATAGGTGTGCTGGAGTGTGCCTGCAATCCTAGTTACTGAGGAGGCTGAGGCAGGAGAATCGCTTGAAACCTTGAACCCGGGAGTCAGAGGTTGCAGTGAGCGAAGATCGTGCCACTGCACTCCAGCCTGGGCGACAGACTGAGACTCCATCTCAAAAAAAAAAAAAAGAAAAAGAGTTAGTCATACACCTGCCATACAGTACGTAATTCTACATATTCCTAGGCATTTACCCAACAGAAATTAAAAATATACATCTACACAAAGACTTGAACACAAATATTCAAAGCAGCTTTATTCCTAATAGTACAAAACTATACACAGCCCAAATGTCCATACCCGGAAGAGTGGAAAATAAATGATTGTATACCCATATAGCGGGATAGTCCTCGGAACAAAATATATGCAGAATCATGAATGAATGTCGAAAAATGTTATACTGAGTGAAAAAAGCTAGACCCAAAACACGTATACACATGGTCCCTAACTTACCATGGTTTGACTTATGATTTTTTCAACTTTATGATGGGACAAAAGCTATATGCATTCAGTAGAAACTGTCCTTCAAGTAACCCATAAAACCCTCCCATTTTTCAATTTCAGTAGAATAGCCAATAAATTACATGAGAAATTCAAGACTTTATTACAAAATAGGCTTTGCGTTAAATGATTTTGCCTAACTGAAGGCTAATGTAGGTGTTCTGAGCACATTTAAGATAGGCTAAGCTAAGGCTCGGCACCGTGGCTCACGCCTGTAATCCCAACACTTTGGGAGACTGAGGCAGGAGGATCACTTGAGCCCAGGAGTTCGAGACCTACCTGAGCAACGTAGCAAGATCCTATTTCTATAGAATTAAAACAAAAAAATTAGTCGGGTGTGCTGGCATGCATCTGTAGTCCCAGCTACTGGGGAGGCTGAGGTGGGAGGATCGCTTGAGGCCAGGAAGTTGAGGCTGCAGTAAGCCGTTATGGCACCACTGCACTCCAGCCTGGGCAATAAAGCAAGACCCTGTTTTCTTAAAAAACAAATAAACAAACAAACAAATACAAATAAATAAAAGTCTATAAATTTGTTTCATTTCTGCAGTTGCACTAGTTACACTTCTAGTACATTTCTAGTACTCAGTAGCTCCACTGGCTACCATACTGGACAATCTGCACTGGCAAATAAAGAAGTTCCATCATCACAGAAAGTTCAACTGGGCAGTGCTGTTTGAGAAGGTCCCCGGGGCACTGGGCCTTCGCTGCTCATTAGTGGACGCTTTGCTGGCTTTTTTTCTTTCCCTGCCTCCCTCTCTTACCCATGCTTCCTGGCACCTCCTCCCATGTAAAAGATCTGCACCCACAGCATAGTCTTAAGGTCAGAAGAACCTCAGCGAGTGCACTGAGTGACACTGGTGTGAGGTGGGAACAGCTGGGATGGCTCCAAGGCACAGTGGCCCTGCCAGTCGTTTGCACCCAAAACCATCACCATGAAAGAGCCGAGGGACTGTGTTCCTGCCGTCACCTCTCCAAAAGTGACAGGTAAAGGGACGTGCTGAGAACACTGCATGGGAAGGTCAACAGTCCTGAGATCTGGAGCTGAGCAGTCCAGCCCCTCCAGCTCTAAGTGGTGGGACTGGGAAGTCAGAGACCCTGGTCATCCCTTCCCTGCCTCCCTCCCACCTAAAACTCGCACCCACCCCTCTCTGCCACCAGGCACTGATGTCCTACAGCCCTCTGAGCCCAGGATGCAAACTCCCTCCTAAGGAACCTCCACATTCCCACGGAGGACACGGAGACTCCAAGAAGGGAGGTGATTTCACGGAGTCCACGCAGCTGCTGAGAGGTCAGCTGGCTCCTGGCACCCAGGTCCTGGCTGGACCCCAGCCCCCAGGCTCGAGGGCTGAGGCAAGGATCATGGGAGTTTCAGTTGATACCAGGCTGGAGACCCCCATGCTGGAAGAGGCTGGCACCTCCCAGCCTGGGATCTTTTCTAGAGCCCCAGGCCCTCCTGGGGACAAAAGCAGTGAGCTGGTTGGTCCCACTTCCTGGGTCCGTGGCCTTCACTCAGCTGAAAGGCACGTGGTTCTGGAAGCCCTGAGCGGCCTCCTCCATGGACAGAGCATTATTTGGCACAGTGACAGGGTGTAAGGAGGACATTCGGGGACAGGGTATTTGGAGTATCTCACCCTTCACCCTCACACTCCCTCCCTGCCTTGAATGTTCAGCGCAGGGCTGCATGGGGTGGCAATTGGAGACTCCACAGTCATGTATGTCCCCACCCCCCAGGGCACCATCAAAAAGTAAGTTAACATTTTTTCCATTTCCCCTTTATTGCAAACACATTGAATGCTGTTGCACAAACTCCATCTCTCCCCTGGCTTCCCCACTCCCTGGTTTCCCAGCCTGGGCTTTCAGGGCAGGGCTGGCTAAGGGTGAGAAGGTAGGTCTCATGCCCCTCCCCGGGCTCCAGGACCTTGCTGCCCCCAGAGACACGGCCAAGTGTCTGGTCCCCTGACTCCTCCTCCTTCCCTTCAGCGGCTGCCAGCCCTCCTGGCTCCCAGGCCACCATCCACCCTGCCCTCTCCCATGGAGTTAAGAATCCCGGAGGAGCAAAAGTTTTCCACACTTACCAGTGCTCAGAAACATCGAGAACTTGGACCTGCCAGGGCTCAGGGCTGGGAGTGCAGCCTGGACTCAGATGGCAGCATCTCAGGAGGGTCCCCAGAGAGAGGACTAAGACCCTCAGGGAATCATTCATTCATCATTCATGCATTCGTACATTTGTTTGTTCAGTAAATTCTTTTTTTCTTTCTTTTCTTTTCTTTCCTTTTTTTTTTTTTTAGACGGAGTCTCGCTTTGTCACCCAGGGTGGAGTACAGTGGCAAGATCTCAGCTCACTGAAACCTCCGTCTCCCAGGCTCAAGCGATTCTCCTGCCTCAGCCTCCAGTGTAGCTGGGATTACAAGAACGTGCCACTACATTTGATTAATTTTTGTATTTTTAGCAGAAACGGGGTTTCACCATGTTGGCCAGGCTGGTCTTGAACTCCTGGCCTCAAGTGACCCACCCCACCTGGGCCTCCCAAAGTGCTGGGATTACAGGCGTGAGCCACCGCACCCAACCTCGTTCAGTAAATTCTTGCTCTCCCTCTGCTCCAGGCCCTGTGGAGACAGCAGAAGGATCAGGCACAGCCTGCTCTCAAAGAGGTCCCAATGCAGTGGGGAACACCGTGGGGCAGCGGTGGCGTTCGGTGTGGTAAGTACAGGGTGCCACAGGAATGGGAAAGATCCTGGGGTGCTTCAAGGAGGGGGCTTTTGACTTGGCAAGGTCCTTTGTGGAATAGTGAAGGAAGGTTCATTCTGGGCAGCAGGGATGGTCGGGAGAAGATGGAGCAAGGTGAGGCATAGTTGGGCGTGATGAGCCCGGGGAGGTGGACGGAACATAAGGTGTGGGTGGGGGATTGGCCTGCATCCAGCTGGAGAGATGGGAAAGGACCACACCACAGAGGGCCCAGCAGGGCCTGGAGGGCAGTGGGGAGCCAGCGAATAGCATTGAGCTAAGGAGGGGCACGGTCAGGTTTGCATGAGAAGGAGTTCATGCAAGCCTGTGGCTCCCTGTGGAGAACCAGCGGGAGGGGCAGGGCCCAGGAGCTGGTGATGTGGGTGTTACAATACCCCGGCCAAAGAGAATGAGCTTAGGATGAAGGCAGTGGCAGTAGGGAGAGAATGAAGTCAGTGGATTGCGTGGATTGGCCTTGGTCTACCAATGGGACAGAGGGTGGAGGGGTGGACGAGGGTGGAGCCTCCGATGATACCAGCATATCTCTCTGGGTGCTTCAATAGGCGTCAGGGCCCTTCTCTCAATGAGGGGAGGAACAGGGCTGGGGGACCAGTTAGCCCTTTACTTACGGGTGTGTGGGACTATGGGTCCCTGGATGGAGGCGTCAGCCTGGTTTTGGACACGCTGGCCTAGAGCCCTTTTGAGGACCAGGCTGGTGACCCAGGGAGAGTGTGGTGTCAAGCCACAGAATAGAGGAATGGCTCAGAAACAAGACCTTGAGGCTGGGCACAGCAGCTCACGCCTATAATCCCAGCACTTTGGGAGGCCGAGGCAGGTGGATCATTTGAGGTCAGAAGGCCGAGACCAGCCTGGCCAACATGGTGAAACCTTGTCTCTACCAAAAATACAAAGATTAGCCAGGCACAGTGGCGTGCGCCAGTAATCCCAGCTACCCGGGAGGCTGAGGCATGACAATCACTCGAACCTGGGAGGCGGGGGTTGCAGTGAACTGAGATCGTTCCACAGCACTCCAGCCTGAGCAACAGAGACCCTGTCTCAAAAAAAAAAAAAAAAAAAAAAAAAAAATGGACCTGGAGAAAGGGTCTGAGATGAGATCTGAGGGCCACCTATATGACAGGCATTCGCAAGAGGAGATCAGAGGAAGGCTCTGGAAGACAGAGGGGAAGAGACTGTCATAGGCAGGGGCTTTGCAGCAAGAGGCTCCACAGTGGCTTGGACCACACGTCAGGGAGGAGGAGCGACAGCTCAGTAACAAGAATTGCTGCAGCCTCCGTCAGTCCATCCGTCCAGGGAGGACTAGGGACAAAAGCCAGGCTGGAGAGAGTTCTGGAGAGAGTGGGCCATGAGGAAGTGAGGGATTAGAAGTGTAGATGACTCTGGCTGGGCTCAGTGGCTCACACCTGTAATCCTAGCATTTTGTAGATGACTGGCTGGGTGCAGTGGCTCACGTCTGTAATCCTAGCACTCTGGGAGGCCGAGGCAAGAGGATCACCTGTGGTCAGGGGTTCGAGACCAGCCCGGGCAACATGGTGAAACCCTGTCTTTACTAAAAATACAAAAATTAACGGGACTTGGTGGCGAACGCCTGTAATCTCAGCTACTCAGGAGGCCGAGGCAGGAGTATCACTTAAATCTGGGAGTTGGAGGTTACAGTGAGCTGAGATCGCACCACTGTACTTCAGCGTGGGTGACAGAACCAGACCCTGTCTCAAAAAAAAAAAAAAAAAGAAAGAAAGAAAAGAAAAAGAAAGCAAAAGTGTAGACGTCTCTTTGAAGCAACATGGCTGGGAAGAGATAGAGAGAGCTGGGTGGAACTGAACATGGCCTCACAAGGGTCTTTAAAATATATATATATTTTTTTCTTGAGACAAGGTCTCACTCTGTCACCCAGGGTGGAGTGCAGTGGTGCAATTATAGCTCATTGCAGCCTCAAACTCCTGGGCCCAAGCTATCCTCCCACTTTAGGCCCCCAAGTAGCTGGGATTACAGGTGCCCACCACCACGCCCGGCTAATTTTTATATTTCTGTAGAGACGGGATTTCACCATGTTACCCAGACTGGTCTCAAACTCTAAACTCAAGCAATCCCCCTGCCTTGGCCTCCCAAAGTGCTGGCATTATAGGCGTGAGTCATCCAGTGCGGCCAAGGGACTTTTAAACATTTTTAAATGACAGAAAATGGACTGTGGGGCCGGGCGCGGTGGCTCATGCCTGTAATCCTAGCACTTTGAGAGGCCAAGGAGGGTGGATCACTCAAGGTCAGGAGTTTTAGACCAGCCTGGCCGACATGGTGAAACCCCGTCTTTATTAAAAATACAAAAATTAGGGGCCGGGCGCGGTGGCTCACGCCTGTAATCCCAGTGCTTTGGGAGGCCGAGGTGGGCAGATCGTGAGGTCAGGAGATCGAGACCATCCTGGCTAACACGGTGAAACCCCATCTCTACGAAAAATACAAAAAATTAGCCGGGCATAGTGGCGGGCGCCTGTAGTCCCAGCTAATCAGGAGGCTGAGGCAGGAGAATGGCGTGAACCCAGGAGGCAAAGCTTGCAGTGAGCTGAGATTGCACCATTGCACTCCAGCCTGGGCGGCAAAGCGAGACTCCATCTAAAAAATAAACAAACAAACAAACAAACAAAAATACAAAAATTAGCCAGGCACGGTGGTGGGTGCCTGTAATCCCAGCTATTTGGGAGACTGAGGCAGGAGGATCACTTGAACCCGGGACGTGGAGGTTGCAATGAGTCCAGATTGTGCCTCTGCACTCCAGCCTGGATGACAAAAAAGAAAGAAAGAAAATGAAGCGTGGTGGAAAATGAAGCGTGGTCATGTGCTGAGGGCTGGGAAACACTGGCAGGAGTGGGAGAGCGAAAGGAGGGCCCCGGGTGAGGTCCCTGTGTCCAGAGCACATCTGGCTCACGGTGGATGGTTTCTGAATAAGCAAGTTATTGGGGACAGACAGAGGGAGCAGGTCCGACATGGTACAGGTCCCCTTGGTGATGGGGGATGCAGAAAGGGGAAGAACAGCCGGCCGTGGGGGTTTTGGGGATGGAGAGGCAAGATACACAGGACTCTCCATGGGGCAGCCGATGTGCCTGGAGCAGAGAGAGGAGAGCATAAGAGGTGCCCCCGATCCCACGCTCCAGGCGACACTACCGCTGGGCACAGGTACCCCTTCCCTCTGTGTCGACCAGGAAGCACAGTCATGGTGGTAAGGGTGGAGGGAGTGCAGAGCAGGAGCGAGAGGGGCTGGGAAAAGCCTCCGACCAGAAGGCGGGAAGAGGCCTGGGCTCCAGCCCAGCCCTACCTTGGACTCAATAAGAGACCCAGAGCCGACCTCTCTGCCCCGAGAGCCTCTACTTCCCCACCTGGAGAATGGGGCCTTGGCCTCCATGTGCCGTAGGGGGCTTGTTTCGTGGCATCTCACAAATCTTGCATTTCAGGCCTGCAGAACACAGAAAAGTCCATACTAGGGGATTCCAGGATCCTGACATTCTATAACATAATTTCTGTGTTGCCACCAGGGGTGGGTCCAACCGACGTCTCTCCCTTCACAGTGGCTCTGTCTGCCCATCCCAGCCGCCAGCTCCCCTCCCTTCCCTTCTCCCCGTCAACTCCGGGCACGGCCAGCCTCGAACACATCCCAAGCAAGCACTTGGCAGGCGGGGACCATGATTCATGCCCTTCCAGCAGGCTTCGTGGCTCGCCCGGCCGCCAGAGTAGGCAGGATATTCTTGGCCTCACCGTTTACTCAGGATTAGCAGGGCGGGGGTGGCTGGGGCTGGGGGAGGCAGACAGTGTTCTCCAGCCTCAGCGAGGTGGGGGGCGTTCATGTCTGAAGTGGCCGCCAGGCTGGCCAGGGAGGGAACATCACCCCATAAACCAAGGCCACGTCTGGGACCCAGACAGCAGAAATGGGGTGGGGCCATCGGAGGAAGGCTGCCACCTGCTCTGTGTCCAGGGAAAAAAGGAGGGCCAGGAGCCCGGGGGCAAGCGAGGCCGCTCACCCCAAACCCCTGATCCAATTTCCCTCCACGAGCCTCTTCCTTGTTGGGGGAGCCCGGCCCTCTCCATCCCTACTGCCTAGAGCCCAGGCTGGGCCAGGAGTTGGAAGCCAGCTCCCAAACAGCCAAGGAACAGAGAAGTCAGCAGCCTCCAGCCACTCCCTCCCGCTGCCCAACCCAGCTCCCCAAATTCCCCACCAAAAGCCACGCCCCCACCCACCCTCAGACCAGTACTTCAGGATGAACCTGGAGCTCCCAGGATAAGGCTGTGCCTCCCCCCGTCAGACCGTCATTTCAGAGCAAGACTATGTCTCCCTAAAACCAAGTGTCCTGAGCCTCACCAGTGTACACAGAGCAAGGCCAGTGTCCCAGGCTAGGGCCATGCCCCTTAGACCATGGTTCCCAGCCAGAGCTGTACCTCCTCCCTTAGATCAGAACCCCCAGGGCAAGGCCTGTCTCCCCATCAGGGGTGACAAGAGAGGACTGGATCATCAAAGTGGGTGGCCCAGGAAAGAGAGTCGGAGGAGAGTACAAGGTCCCCATCCACCGTGGGCTCACCTGGGCCCAGAGGAATCCGTTCTTCCCAGGTCAGATGCAAACAGTTCCTTGGTTCGGAGCGGGAGCCTGGGGCTGGACCATGGGTGAGGGCAGGTGATTTTGGAGCAGGGTCTCTGGGCAGGGAGGGGCCAGGTTTGCACAGGGCTGAGGCAGCAGTTTAGCCTCTGGTAGGGGCAGCTCTCCCCACTCCCTGCAATGCTGTGGTGGTCCCCTGTGAAAATGCGTTGTCCCCCTCCTCCAGGGCTCCAAGGTGCTGTCCCCAAGCAGTCATCACCCCAGACCTGGGTCTCTGAGGCTCAGTGTGGGTGGATCTACCTCTGCCACCCAGGGCTCTAGCTTTGTGTCAGACCCACGGGAATTTCACTCTTGACTCCACCCTGGTACTCCTCCACCTTTCTAACCTCGGTTTTTCTCATCTGGAAAATGGGGACAGGGGCACCTATAGCAGGGGGTTCCATGGTATGCCCTTTCCCTTGGCTGGCCACAGGTAACTCTGGGTGACCACAGGGCCAAGGCACAGGAAGCAACGAAACTGAGTCCAGCCCGTCCTTCCATCCCACGTGCAGCGCCAGGACCTTCAGGAAGTCACTGAGACAGAGCCACATGGAGGAGCGGGGAGATATCTGGCTGGCCTTGGGAGGGTTGGCCTCAGTAGCCTGTGGGGAGGCGAATTCCAGGCCCCTCTCGGCTTCCTCCTGGGTCCATTCTCTCACCCAAGCTCTGGCTTGAGCCCCTGTCCAGAGACAGCTAGGGACCCATGACCAGCCCAGAGGAGTGAGGGGCAAGGGGCATACATTCCTCTCTCTTTCTCTGCCTCATTCTCTGCTCCCCAGACCAGGAGACAAAGGACTGGGTTTAAATTCCGGCTTTGTCATTCACCAACTATAAGGCATTGGGCAAGGTATTGAATCTCTCCAAGCCTCAGTTTCCTTATCTGTAAAGTGGGAGGGGCCAGGTGCGGTGGCTCACACCTGTAATCCCAGTACTTTGGGAGGCCGAGGCAGGAGGATCCCTTGGGCCCAGGAGTTCGAGACCAGCTAGAGCAACAAAGTGAGATCCTGTCTCTACAAAAAATTAGCTGGTGTTGCCAGGTGCAGTGGCTCATGCCTGTAATCCCAGCACTTTGGGAGGCCGAGGCAGGTGGACCACCTGAGGTCCGGAGTTCAAGACCAGCCTGGCCAACATGGTGAAACCCCATCTCTACTAAAAATACAAAAATTAGCCAGGCATGGTAGTGGGTGCCTGTAATCCCAGCTACTCGGGAGGCTGAGGCAGGAGAATCGCTTGAACGTGGGAGGTGGAGTTTGCGGTGAGCCATTGCACTCCAACCTGGGTGACAGAGCAAAACTTCATCTTAAAAAAAAAAAAAATTAGCTGGTGTGGTGGTGTCCACTTGTAGTCCCAGCTACTCAGGAGGCTGAGGTAGGAGGATCACTTGAACCCAGGAGGTTGAAGCCGCAGTGAGCCAAGGTCATGCCACTCTACTTCAACCTGGGTGACGGAGAACCTGTCTCAAAAATAAAATAAAATAATAAAAAATAAAATAAAATGGGAATGATAGCAAAACCCAGGACCATTGGAGAATGACATGAGCTAAGGCAGGAAAGAGCCTGGCCCTATGGGACAGGGACGGCAAACCTGGGCAGTCATCTTCATCCTTTCCAGGTTCCTCTGAGGAGCACCCAGAGACCCCAGCTCAGGGGAAGCAGTGCAAACCAGGGACTCCCAAGTTCCTGGCCCAGAGTGCCTGCTGGAGAGGGACTGGAGTCCTCAGCTCTGAGCATCACTGAGGTTTGGGTGAAGGGAGGGACAGAGGCGCAGCCAGACCCTGCACATTCCAGCCCTGGTTCATTCTGGATCCAAGCGCTGAGACCTCTCCCCACCCGGGCGCCCAGCCAAGCCCCCCTGTAATGGGGCCAGATCCGGAGGACAGCCCGACCCGGGCCAGAGCTCGCTCTCTGCTCAGTCCTTAAAAGTCCACCAGCCCAAGCTCCTCTTCTGCCTTGAAGGGGGCCTGCGTGTGTAGGGCTGCGTTCCTGGCATGCCATGGATGGCGGAGCAACTGGAGGTCTCCCCAGAAAGTGCATGACTCCAGGTCAGATCCTGGGAAAAGGCCACAGCCCCAGGACCTGGAGCCGAGGGACTGAGGGCCAAGTTGGCACTGGGGGAGAATGAGGGGAGTTAGGAGGAGGGGAGTCGGGGGAGGGGGAGTTGGGGATGTCTGAGGCGAGGGAGTTGGGAGAGGGGACTTAATAAGAGGGTGGGGCTCAATGAGGTGGGAGAGTGAGGAGGAGGAGTAAAGGGGCTTAGGGGTGGGGAAGGGAACTCAATGGAAAAAAGGGGGGTTCATGCATGGCACGGGGCTCAGGCTTTCCCTCCCTGGTCACACTTCTCCTGCCACTCAGTTCTCTTCACACCACCCACCCTAAGCCGTGCCCTCTGACCTCCCACCTGCTTGGGGCTGACCACTCTGCCTTGTCTCTTTCCATCCAGGGCCTTGGGGAACTCCAAGACAGAATGGCCTGAGGCCTGGACACTCTCTGAGGACATCTCTGCAAAGGCCCTAGTGGCCCAGGCCAGTGGGATGCGGGCTCCTGGCCCTGTCCAGACTCTCATGCCGTAGGGCAAGGGCTCAGGGGTCCCTCCCTGCGTTTGCTCTGGGGTGGCAGAGAGCCATTATGAGTCAGTTCAGGGTGGTGGGCTGCTCTCTCTGGCAGCCCAAGGAAGCCTTCCTGGAGGAGGAAGCCTGACCCTCCAGCTGGGCTTCAATGGGGAAGAGGCTAGGTAGAGGCCTGGCAGTGGGGCAGGGGTGGGGACTGTATGTGAGCAGTTGTGTGGCAGGTGTGGCAGGTGTGGCAGGAAGAAGGGCTAGAGGGGTGGGCAGGCACTGCCATCCATAGCCTGGAAAGTGTCACCAACAGGGCAGGATTTCATCCAAGAAGTGACAGGGAGGCCAGGCACGGTAGCTCAGGCCTGTAATTCCCACGCCTTCAGAGGCTGAGGCAGGAGGATGACTTGAGCCCAGGAGTTTGAGACCAGTCTGGGCAACATAGCAAGATCTCCATCTCTGCAAAAAAAATTTTTTAAATTAGCCGGGCATGGTGGTGCACACCAGTAGTCCCAGCTACTAGGGAGGTTGAGGCAGGAGGATCACTAGAGCCCAGGAGATTGAGGCTGCAGGGAGCTATGATCGTACCAGCACACTCCAGCCTGGAGAACAGAGCAAGACTCTGACTCTTCTTCTTTTTTTTTTTTTTTTAATTATTATTTTTTGAGGCAGAGTTTCGCCCTTGTTGCCCAGGCTGGAGTGCAGTCGTGTAGTCTCAGCTCACTGCAACCTCCATCTCCTGGCTTCAAGCAATTCTCCTGCCTCAGCCTCCTAAGTAGCTGGGATTATAGGCACCCGGCATCACCCCCGGCTATTTTTGTATTTTTAGTAGAGATGGGGTTTCTCCATGTTGGCCAGGCTGGTCTCGAACTCCCGACCTCAGGTGATCCTCCCACCTCAGCCTCCCAAAGTGCTGGGATTACAGGCATGAGCCACCACGCCTGGCCAACTCTGACTCTTAAAAGAAAAAGAAAGAGAGAGAAGTAGCAGGGACTAGAAAGAGGCAGTGTAGGTGGGGAGAGACGGCCAGGGTGGGGGTCTTGGCTTTGACACTCTCGCTGAGGAGCAGGAGAAGAAAGGGGGTACCCTGGGGGCTGCTGTTCCTTGTTGGGCACAGGAAACTTCTGGGCTCTGTCCCTGCCCACTCACACACTTCATCCATGAAGGATGCATTATACAAGGAAGCCGGGTGGTTCATGCGTCCATCCTCAGGCCCTCTCTAAGATCAAGGGTAAGACCACCTCTTACGCCCCAAGTCCCATTAACCAAGAGGGGCTGCGGGTCACAGGGCCTGTGGCAGCTGGAGGAGTTCCTCCCCCAAGCCTCTCACCACCCGCCCCCTGGGGAATGCAAGTTGCCCTGGAAATACTGTTTAGGTACAAACACTTCTTCAGGCTATGTCCTGGGGTGGGGGGACTGGGGAGGAGGAGGCAGGCTGGGCAGTGGCCAGGGGCGTGGGAGGTATGGAGAGACCCCTTTTGGTCACCAAGTGGCTCTGCTGCCCAGGGAAGGGAGGACCAGGGCTGATGCTGCGTTTCCTGAGACCCAGAGGGAGAGCTGGGGGTGCCTAGGGGATTCCCAGCAGAGGACAGCCCTGGATCAGAGCCCCAAGGCCCGGATTCTCCACCCTGGTCTGCTACTGGGTCTGAATCTCAGTTTCCCCTTCTGTAAAATGGATAAGTTTTCTCCTTGGTTCCTTCGACCCATTTTTCAACTTTCATGTTCTCTGCTGCTGTCATAGTCTCTTCTGAGGGGAAGAGAGGTCTAGAAGCCTTTCCTGCACAGCCCCTCGAAGAAGCCTGTCTCTGCCACTCGCTTCCTGACTCTGTGCGCCCACGTGAGAAGGAGCAGCTGGTGGGTAGAGCTGCCGAAGGACCCGAGCTGGAGAAATATCCTGGAAGGGCAGGGTGGGGAGGAATCTGGAAATTTTTAGAACCTTGACAGCCCCGTGAGTCAGTGGGGCAGATGGAAGCGATTAGGCGCTGGCAGGAGGCACCGTGGGGCGGAGACGGGAACCAAGTATGGCTTGGAGCTCAGACCCCGACGAGGACGGGTGGCTTCCTCCAAGCCTGCCGTAGCCAGCCGCTGGGGGCCCGGGCCTGGTGTGCATGTCTGAGGCACCAAGATAGACGGTGCAAAGAGGTTCATGTGATGGGGTGCCCAGGATGCTAAGGCCACCAGAAAGGGATGGGACACAGAATGAAGAAACAGTCCTGCCATGGGGTCACAACACTGCTGTCCATAGGAGGGCAGGTTTCCATTGCCTGTCCTCCGCCCCCAATACCTACAGCCCTTCACAGCGGGATCTACCCTACTGATAGATTCCCCAACACTCCAAAATCATACACTTGGTCCGGCGCGGTGCCTCAAGCCTGTAATCTCAGCACGTTGGGAGGCTGAGGCAGGTGGATCACCTGAGGTCAGGAGTTTGAGACCAGCCTGGCCAACATGGCGAAACCCTGCCTCTACTAAAAATACAAAAATTAGCTGGGCATGGTGGCAGGCACCTGTAATCCCAGCTACTCCGGAGGCTGAGGCAGAAGAATCACTTGAACCCAGGAGGTGGAGATTGCAGTGAGTGAGCCCAGATTACACCACAGCACTCCAGCCTGAGTGACACGATGAGACTTTATCTCCAAAAAAAAAAAAAA